>NC_091434.1:109578466-109903295 GCF_964237555.1 Oryctolagus cuniculus
GAGCTTAAGTACTTGAGCCATCTCCCACTGCTTTTCCAGGCACATTAGCAGGAGGCTCAGCTGGAGGTAGAACAACTGGAACTCCAACCAGCACTGCAATTTGGAATGGCAACATCACAAGCAACAGTTTAACCTACCTGTCTCATTTTTTGGTTGTCATGGAAAGTATGGCTCCTTCATTTCTGAAGAATAACTTTTCTGGATATAATATTAATGGCTACCCATTTTTTTTCTTTCAGGATTTTGAATGTATGTGCATGTGTGTATGCGCACGTGTGTGTGTATGTGTGTATGTGTTGTATAGCTTGACTGTAAGATACTTCAGAGGATCTTTTTTGATCAAACCTGTAAATCTGTTAGAGTTCCTTTTGGTTCCTGGACCTGGATGTCTGTATATTTCTTTCCCAGTATTTGGAAAGCTTAGAATAATGACTTCATTGAATAGATTTTATATGGCATTTCCCTTTTATCCTGGAATACCCATACTATGAATGTTTTCTTGTTTAATGGTGTCTTACAAGTTTTCAAATCTTTTTTCATTTTTCTTCCTTTTTTGTAACAGTTTTTTTTAAAGGCCTATCTTTAAGCTTAGAAATTATTTCTTCTGCTTGCTCAGTTCTTCTATTGAGGTTCTGAATTCTATTTTTAGCTTCATTTATTGAGTTCTTTAGCTTTCAGATTTCTGCTTGGTTCTTTTTATGATCTCTATCTCTGTTGAATTTTTCATTCATTTCATAGATTATCTTCCTAATGCTGTTGAACAATCTATATTTTCTTGTAACCCATTAAGTTTCCTTAAAATTATTCTTCTGAATTCTTTCTCAATTTTTCAATTTCCATTTATTTATGATCTGTTGCTGGAGGGTTATTATGTTCCTTTGCAAGTATCATGTTACCTTGTGTTTCTCATGCTCCTGTATTCATATGTGTGGGTCAGTTACTTCTATCAATTTTAAAGGGTGGCTATTTTATTTTATTTTATTCATTTATTTTTTGAACAGGCAGAGTGGACAGTGAGAAAGAGAGACAGAGAGAAAGGTCTTCCTTTTTCCGTTGGTTCACCCCCCAGTGGCCAATGCGGCCAGCACGCTGATCCAAAGCCAGGAGCCAGGTGCTTCCTCCTGGTCTCCCATGCAGGTGCAGGGCTCAAAGACTTGGGCCATCCTCCACTGCACTCCTGGGCCACAGCAAAGAGCTGGACTGGAGGAGGAGCAACCAGGACAGAATCCAGCACCCCAACCAGGACCAGAATCTGGTGTGCCAGCGCTGCAGGTGGAGGATTAGCCTATTGAGCCACGATGCTGGCCATAGGGTGGCTATTTTAGTGAAAGAGATTCTGCTTGCCATGTGTCCTATGGCATTTGTTGGATGTACTTTCTTGTCTTTTGGTTCCAGTTGGGCACTTTAGTATGCACGGTGTCCACATAGCTTCCTTTAATCAGTGTTGGTGATGTCTGAAGGTATCTCAATGACTCAGGCAGGGTGTTTTGAGATTGTACCATTGTTGGCATGCAGCTCCCCAGGGTAGGACAGGTTCACTGGCAGCTCTGGGTGTGGTGTGTCCAGTATGGATCTGGAGCACGCATCAGGTTCTGTGGATTGTGTGAGTGTGGAGCTACTTCTATAGGCCTGGTGTGTGTGGTACAGTGTGACTAGTAGTGGGGTAGAGTGCCTATCAGTTTCTTAGGGCTCTACAGGTAACTTTGTGGAGCATTCAGGGGTCAACATACTCAGGAGAGCTGTTCAGGTGATTTCCAAGGCTGAGGGTGGGTGGGTGAGGCTCAGGCATTAGTGGACTGAACTATTGAGAATGAGCTTCCATTTCTTGGCAGCCTCAGGATGATACACAGGACTGCCCAGTTGCTTCCTGGGAAACCTGGGAACCCAAACCATTGAGGAAACTGTGTGTGGCTGCTTCCTGGGATCAAGGTTATGTGGACGGGGCTGCTCACCTGCTTCTCTAGGTCTCTGTGGGTCAAGTTACTGAAGTTTGGATGTTTGGTTTCTTGGCAGGGCTGAGAGTGCAAGGGGGAGGCCATCCATCTATTTCTAGGGTAGATTTACACCTGTGCAAGATCTCAGCTTTTTTCACACAGATGCTATGGGAGTGTGGGTGGGGCCTCCTGGCTGGCTCCCAGGGCTGAGTCTGTGGAGTTGTTGGGAGCAGCTGCTTCATGGGATCTTGGGTAGATGGAGTCTCAAGATGGCTCTTTCAGCAAGAGCATGAGTGGGGGATGGTGCAGTGTGGGCTAGGCTATTTCTCAGCCGCAATGCAGTAGTGTGCTATCACAGAAACTCCCCAAACCCAGCACAGAATTTGTAAGGGCCTCCACATTCTCCAGTGCTAACGGCTGCAGGTGTCTGTGGTGACTGGGGACTTCTGGGGATCTCCTGCTTATCTCATCCCTGCTGAGACAAGTCCCCCTTGGTTCAGGCTTGATTTTGAGAGGTGGAACTGCAGGTGCTGTGTGCATTGTTTCCTTCTATGTGAAGTCAAGATGTATCTCCTTGCTCTGCACGTCCAGTCCTATGTTCAGACTTCTGCATAATTCCCCAACAGGTGATTCTTCCTCTTTGCTGTAATGCTTGGGACTTGGAGAATGGTGCTAGAGATAGTGCCTTGGCCACCTGGCTAAAGCTACAGTCTCAGACCATTGGCACTGGCTTGGGGGCAGTGACTAGGGCCATGTTCAGCACCATGGTCAGCTTGGTACTGGGTCTACTACCATGACCTGAACTGAATGCCTTCTCTCTCTTCCTAGTGGGAGACACCTCTTTCCACACCATGCTGCTTGCAATTGCGGTGCTGGTAACTCTTACCTTCCTGCCTTCTAAAAGGCATCTTTTTTCCTGATTTTATTAAAACCTGATACTGTGGTCTTTTATCTGGCTTCCCCAAGTCTTATAAAGGAAGATAGGTAGGTGGGTAGCTATTCAAATTGGTGTTTCTGTGGGATGATAATTAGTGGAGGACCTTGTCTCTGCTTGACTGCTAAACTCTTCCATGACTCTGTCTCTGATACTGTGTACATTTGCCTTATTTAAACACATTTGCACCCAAATGGGATTGTCACAAACTGATCCACATAGGAAATGCTTGAAGATTTGTTTTTTTAAAAAAATTGTCTCTCCAATTTCAGTTTCTCATTAGCATTATTTTAGTTTATTTTTTAGTTGCATCCTGGAGATGATTGCCTCTAAGAATCCACAATCATCAGTGAGGATTCCTGGACACCTGCTATGTGCCAGGATTTGTGCTGGGTAGGCAAGTGTGGATGAGCAGACAGTAAGTGTGTCCTGTAGGCATGATGGCTCCCAACTGGAAGATGGCTGCCCAACATGGAACTTCCCAGCCTTTAGAACCATGAGCCAAAGAAATTTATAAGTTACTCAGTGTGTGGTTTTCAGTTATAGCAACAGAAAACAGACTTAGTCAGACTGTATATTTAAGGCAGGGGCTGGTAAACAACCACCCAGGGCCAAATCTGGCCACCATCTGTTTTCGTACAGCATTCAGGCTAAAATGGTTTTTAAACTAATTTTTTTGAGTTGCAATTTGCATAACATCAAATTAACCACCAACCATGCTAAAGTGTACAATTCAGTGGCGAAAAAATACATCAAAAGAAGCCTAGTATTTCTAGACATGCAGAAACTACCTGTAGTGTGCTTAAGTGTGATTTTGTTGGAACGCAACCTTATTTCCTATGTATTTGATTTCTTTCTGCCACAACAGACCCGTGCATTTGTGACAGACAGCGTGTGGCCCACAAAAACCAACACAGTTGCTATGGGCTCCTTTGCAGAACAGTTTGCTGACCCTGCTTTAAAGTCTTAAGACCTGGGAGTGGAACCACTTGCTTTGGGGAAATATATGCACCCTTCTTCGTGGTCTTGCTTGCTGATTTTAGCGAATGATGGCATTTGCATGAAATATCAACCACTGTTTTTTTCCCCTAACCTATTTGGCAGAGTCAGTGGGAGCTGTAGCCATGGGTCCCCAGAGGCCAGTGAAGAGGGCTATGCTATGGGGACAAAGGCACATGGGAGGCTTCCTGCTGTCACACTTTCAGTTCCTCCTCTTGACTTCCCTTCATTGTCTGGAGTTCACATGCTGGGCTGGACCTGACCAGTTTTCGTTCAGAAGTCTTTCTCATTTACACTTTAGGTCATTGACAAAGGCTGCGCATTGTCTATCTAGTCTCTGTGTCACCTGTGTCCACCTGGGCTATCTTTCTATAAAGCCACAGAAAACATTTGAGTGTCTTGTTTTCATAGTGGCTCTAAGTCAGTTAACCACAAGAAACCACCTGGTTCAAGGATTGCAAAGGGGTTCCCAACGTTTAGTCAATGTTAAACCACTTGGCTACTTGGTCTTTCTAGTTCGCTAGTGTGTACAACAAGTAGAGTGGGGAAGACTAAAAGCTTAGCTTTCTTTGGGATGGACCACAATGTAGGGAAAGCTGGAGAATATTTATCTGGAGCAGATGGAGTTGAGGTGGGAGTGGGAAGAGAAGCTTAAATGAAAGACAAAATTCTCGAGATCCTCCCACACAAATACCCTAGAAAGCCTGCAAAATTCGGGTCCACACTGAGGAAGAAGACTTCGAAGCTACTTGAGAAACACTTCCAGAATATTCATTCTCCAGGGCCCCCACCAGGATTGGCCTCAGAGGTTTCCTGGCTTCTGCAGCTTGACAAGGACCAAGAACTTTTGGACACTATCCCCAGGACCCTAAGAGGACAACACTAGACAGCAAGAGTCCAAAATATCTGGGCTTTCCCACAAGGAAGAAAAACAGGGTGTAGGGTATATGGGCTTTACACAGACCTGGGAGTCTCCACTGAAGGAAGTTTAATCATTCTCTTCATTCATTTATCTTCCCAGAATCTCCTTGTCAAAAACCAGTTTTCATGCTGTCCTCAGGATCCTGGGTCTCCTGGGCTGGAACTGAAGTCAAGGCCATGGTTCAAATGCCCCCAAAACTTAGAGAGCATCTGGGACCATTAATAACTAAGTTTAAGAAAACGTTTCATGTAGCAGACCTTACTTTAGGGGTTGTTTAAAAGCTCCGGCAGTACTGGTGAGCCCCAGCAAGGGTGAGATTTGACTGAAGAGCCAAGTACTTATCCCTTAATTTGAAGAGCTTCTAGATCACCCTTTTTTTTTAATATAATGTGTGTATCGTCACATTGTATTTTTTTTTTTTTTTTACTTAGTTACAGAGAGTGAGAGAGAGAAAGGTCTTCCTTCTGTTGGTTCACTCCCCAAATGGCCAAATGGCCGCCACGGCTGGTGCTGTGCCAATCCGAAGCCAGGAGCCAGCTTTGGCCCCATGCGGGTGCAGGGGCCAAAGGACTTGGGCCATCCTCCACTGCCTTCCTGGGCCACAGCAGAGAGCTGGACTGGAAGAGGAGCAACCAGGACTAGAACCCAGTGCCTAAATGGGATGCCAGCACTGCAGGCGGAGGATTAGCCAAGTGAGCCACGGCGCAGGGCCCTTCTAGATCCCTTTAAAATCTGCGACAGGCTAGCTTGGAATTGAAAGGAATTAATGCATGACACAATGAGAGTATACTCATTAATTTCATATTACAGTTGATTATACAAAAATTAATAGCTTATAAGTAGAAGTCTGATGAATGCCCTTCAGGTACTTTTAATCACTTTGGGAAAATTCTACAGGCAATTTTCCATGCTAGAGAATTTTGAAGGTCCTCTCAGGGGTATTCTCCAAATTTTTTGTCTGTGAACTATTGCCCAGGGTTTCAGGAGAGACCTAAGAGGTATCAGTGAGATGCCAACACTGACTAATGAATTCAGGCAGCTGATTGTGAGTTTGGTAAGACTCACAATCTAAAGAAAGGGGAGGCAGCTGGTCTTAGGTTCCTGAAAGTTAAAGGTTTATACCCTAAATCTCACCCAACAACTTGCTTCTATTTTAAAATCTAGGGCACTTAAAGAAAAGCAAGGTCCTAGAAAAATCGTCCCATGTTCTGCTAGATTTAAACAGGATATAGAATGTCTCAGCTGCTTCAACCACTCTTACAACACTTTCCCCTTTCACCTACCAATCCTGACACACAGTGGGCAACCTACTCAACACGGCAATTTATTTACTCTACCCGTTAACTGGTTGGATGATTACTGGTATAGGAACAGGGGAAAAGCAATCAGTTGTCATCTTAGTAAATGACCTCAAACCATCCCTGAGCCCTCCATGAAGGAACGTGCTTCCCTCATTGGCCCATATGAATACTGATTTGAAGCTTACTTTGCAGATTAAATACAGTGATGGACTGCAAGTTAAACATGGTGTGTTTGGACCACAAGAACTGTCTAGTTAGATTTAGTTCTTGTAGAAGTTCTGCCTGTCTGTGAACAACTGTCCTAACAAGATAGGAAAGAAGCTTATAATGCCTCCTGTTAAAACCAATATTGAATTGCCCAGGTGGCTACAATGATGCCCTAATACCTGTGTTCCAAATAAGCAGAAGAGGGAGTTGAATTCTTAATTAATCACCTCCTTCCAGAAGGTGTCTTAGTTCTAGTCCAGATCCACGTAATTCTAGCCACATGGTAAAAAAGTCAGGAAATTCTAACTGAAGGCAGACAAGTCTACTGTTTTGGTGAGAACCTATGGCACCTTAATAGGCACATCAACCTTGCTCATCCAGTAGCTCCTAATTCTAATACCATCAGCTCCAGAATCCCAGCTCAGCTCTCTGTTATTTACCTGGCCTGTGCATTACTTCTTATCTCCAGAATGTTCTGGTTTCTAATTCCTGTTGCTTTTTCTACCATGACCAATAGCCCACATCAATCACACAGATGGGCTTAGCCCTGGAACTGCTTGTGCTATTGCAGCTGCTAAAGCTGCTTCTCTCAAGGACCATTTATTTCCTCTTGCAACTTACTGACCATAAAACACCTGTATGACTTAAAGAATGAGGCCACTGATTAGGAAAAGGCTGTGTGGACAACAGCAGTTGCTTCCTTCATCCTGTTTACAACCTGTTTATGCCCCTGCAGACATCCCTGACTCCCAAGTCCCTTCTGCCAGTCAATCTATCAGTTGGAGGAGACACCCGGGAAAGCCAAGGAGACAGAACAAATTAAAACTGCCTGTGTGTTCCCTGAGTATCCATCACAACGGCTTGTCATTGCAAAGGCTCCCTACCTATAACACAGGGAAGAGGATCCAGGAACCATCCAGGGCCCAGCCAGTGTCAGGTGCCTTTCACCCATTAGCAGATTGATTGTATCGATTATCTCCTACCAGGCAGTAGCTCCATGTTCTAGTTATAATGAGTTTATTTTCTGGAAAGTATAAAGGACTTTTTCCTGGATCAGTGGTTTTCAAATTTTCAGTATGAATCAGAATCACCTGAGAGGTTTTTAATGAAACAGAGTGCTGGGTCACACCTCCAGCCAACCTGAGGCCTAAGAATCTCTGTTGCGGGATGTTCCCCGGTGATACTGATGCTGCTGATCTGGCAATCCCATTTTGAGAACCACTGCCCTAGAGGAAAGTGGGCATTATTACTTTACCAAAACATTGCACCAAAAATAGATTCCTCAGTATAGAATCAGATTACCTCCAGTATGATGTGACAAGTTTTCCAATTTCTATGGAATGGCTTAAACACTGAATTCTAAGTACACTGTCCATAAGCTTGAAATATTTGTTAAGGGAGAGAGGAAAAGTTGTGACATCAAGACAGGATTAAGTGGACATTTTAATGAAGAACTTAAATGGCCTAAAGTCTTCCCAATTATCATGATGAATATGTAGTTATGCAGCCATGGAGCTTAGTCTATATGAAACTGTAAGGGGATGGCCCAGGATGGATGAAGCTTGCAGCCAGCAATTTTCCTCCAATACCCTGAACAGAGATGGGCAAATGATGGCCCATCTTTATGGCCTGCAGACTAAGAATGATGTTTACATTTTTTAAACAAAATATTTTATTTATTTGAAAGGCAGAGAGAGACAGAGAGAGAATGAGATCTTCCATCTAATTATTCACTCCCCAAATGGCTGCAATGACTTGAGCTTGACCAGGATGAAGCCGGGAGCCAAGAAATCCATCCACATCTCCCATGTGGGTAGCAGGCAGCCATCGTCTGCTGCTTTCCCAGGTGCATTTACAGGGAGCTAAATAGGAAGCAGGGCATCCAGGACTTGAGCCAGCACTCAGACATGGGATGCTGGTGTCAGAAGCAGCGGCTTAATTCGCTGCATCACAACACTGTCCCATTTTTACATTTTTAAAGGTTGATAGAAGAATATTTCTTGAAATGTGAAAATTATCTGAAATTAAAAATTTTTTGCCCATAAGTTGCATTGGTACATAGTAACACTCACTGCTTTTATATTGTGTATGGAAGAGGTGAGTAGCTGCAACTGCTTAAAGTCTGCAACATTTACTATCTGACCCTTTACAGAAGATATTTACCAACGCCTACTCTAGACATCTGCTTGACTGAGTGAAGACTGCATGAAGCCCACAAAGGGATGCAGGCCTAATGACCTCAGGACCTGGGGCATGGAGTGGAGAATCCTGTCTTCAGTACTACCTTAGGATTATTAGCCAGCATTGCAGTTGGCCGTGTCTGCTAGAAAGACCTTCCATCTTGGCTCCGTGCAATGTCCCTTGTTTCTTGGTGTCTCTGAGCTCTTAATCATCTGAACTACCCTTTCTCAATACTCCAGCATATGCCTTAGCAACCAGCATATTGTTTAGTAACCAGCTCTGGGAACTTAGCAGCTGCATTGGAAAATAAGTGCTGGGTTTGTGGACACGGCCCTCTTAAAGGTGGTGAGTCCTTTCTTTATGACCTTACTGTAAACATTTCATTTTGGAGCAATTCCCTGGGGTGAGTGAACTCCTCCAGATAGAAACAGAACTAGAGAAATGTTTTTAGCAATATATAGTATGTCAGTCTGGTGCTGTGGCATAGTGGGTTAAGCCACCACCTGTGGCGCTAGCATCCCATATGGGCACCAGTTCAAGTCTCGACTGTTCCACTTCTGATCCATCTCCCTGCTAATGTACCTGGTAAAGCAGCAGAGGATGGTCTAAGTCCTTAGGCCCCTGCACCCACATGGGAGACCCAGAAAACACTCCTGGCTTTGGACTGGCCTAGCTCTGGCCATTGCAGCCATTTGGAGAGTGAACCAAGATCCCCCGCCCTGCCCCCTCCACCTTGGTCTTTCCACCCCTCCCTCTGTGAATCTGCCTTGCAAATAAATAAAAAAATCTTTTAAAAAATGTAGTATGTCTATCACAGTAGTCACTTATAGACACTACAAACTGCAGAGGAGCGACATAAAACCAGCCAGCATGCTGGTAGCACATGTGCAGCCTCTCAATCTCCTGTGAATGTCTGCTAGTGGAATATTGAATCACAGCAAATTCCCCAAAGACACACACATTTAGCAAAACAAATGGATCTTCTTCAAGTACTAAATAAAAATGTTTTGTGATTTCAGAATCTCAAGAATGATTTACCATTTGGAACTCTCTTTACAAGCAAGCAATTAAAAGATACTTGATTCAAATAGGAAGCTTTCATTGATAGATCGATGAAGTACTTCTGCTGGCACATTTTTGAAAGTCTGTGTACTTCTCTGGATCTGAAAAATGTATGATTATTTTCTGTATAAAACCAAATATTATGAATTAAACTGTCTTTAAAAGCAAAAATACTATGTTTTCGTTTTGTCTTATGCTCGTAACGTTTTTTTAAGATGTATTTATTTATTTGAAAGGCGCAGAGAGAGAGAGAGAATAGTCCTCCATTCAATGGATCACTCTCCAGATTGCCTCAACTGCTGGAGCTGCGCCGATATGAAGCCAGGAGCCAGGAGTTTCTTTGGGGTCTCCCACAATGGTGCAGGGTCCCAAGGGCTTGGATCATCTTCTACTGCTTTCCCAGGCCACAGCAGAGAGCTACATGGAAAGTGGAGCTGCTGAGACTTGAACTGACGCCCATATGGGACGCTGGCACTGCAGGTGGTGCTTTATCCCCTACACCACAGCACCAGGCCTGCTCAAAAATTTTTAATCTGTTTATAAGAGAACACAGGCCAAAGAATAAAAATTTCTGGTTTTAGAAAAAGCAAAAATATGAGGGTGGGTTTGGGTTCCTTTTTTTAATTGTTAAGTTTTCTAAAACATATTTTTCAAATAAGGAGGCTTTTGTGTAATATTCCTTTTAAATGTCAAACAGTGGGTAAAACACGCATATGTTATGGCTTTGATTATGATTTGGGTATCCACCAGGGCTCCTGTGCCAAAGGCCTGCTCTAATTATGATGTCTCAAAAGTCAGATTAAGTGTAGGCCCTGCGGTTATTAGGGGAGTGCCCTTGGAAGAGATTTCTTGCTAGAGGGTTGGTTACAGAAGCCAAATCTGGCCCAGCCATTCCCTCTGCTTCCTAGCTCGCCATGTGAGCCTCACCTTCCACATGTTCTCCTGCCACTGCCCTACTCAGAAATGCCTGACAACGGGGCTACCCAATCCAGGACTCTGAACTTCCAAAACTGAGAGCAGCAATAACTTTCTTGCTTCTTATCTCAGCTCTTCGCAGGAAGTTTAGTTGTAGTAACAAAAAGCTAATACAATGTACATAGTTTTACTTTAATACTAAGAATGTGATTTGCTGTTTTTATCTGCAGGGAAAAAGCAATTGCTTTATGCAAATATAAAGTAATATTGGATTTCAATAGGAATAATGTAATGGCATTATACTAGTTACAATGGTAAGCAATGGTGTCTCTTGTGAACTTGTGTTAGTCAAACCCTGATAATCTAAAGGATACATGCACCTGGAGAGATGTTTCCACTTGAGCATTTTGGATACATTACATGTTCTTTGAACAGGTAGCAACTGTTTCACAGTTAAATAAAACCAAAATACTACAAAATAGTTTGCCATAAACTGTTTCTTCTCATCCTTGTTTCTGTTCACTCCCTTGTTTGTTCCCCATAAGTTACTATTTGTTTAATTGCATGTTTATTATGTTTCCTTTTGCAAATATAAGCCATAGGCATATGTATGATTTCCTACTTTCTCCATAGATAAGGTAGCATAGTAAAAGCACTGTTAGATACTCTGCTTTCTTGCTTTATTGCACTGCTTGCAAACTGTTCTTTGTTATGGAAACAGATACAGCTTCACATGTTTCCTCAGTGGCTCTGTACTGTGTGTGAGGCTTTACCACGCTCTGTTCAAGCAGTCGCTCCTTCCTGGGTGTTGCCTGTCTTTAGTGTTTGGCTGTTATGCCCTTCAGGAATGTCTGAGTTTTCTGCTATGGGTTTTGCCTATTCCCGGTTAAGCAACGAGACTGCGTTTATATGTGTTCTTTCTTTTGTTCCAAGTAAAACTTTAACGTAGCATTTCTATCATATTTTTTCTAATGTCTCTTTATTGAACAATGTATTTTATCTGGTTATATTTGATAATATTCTTAATTTGCTCTTAGAAGCTTGAATTTATACGGTGTTAGGGAACTGAACATTTGTGTTTATCTGAAGGCTTCCCACAATAAGGCATTCCTTTCTAGGATTACTTTTAATTAAAAGTAAGATTCACAAGAATGCACCCCTGATGTACTACATGAAGGTGTGTGCTCATACATAATCATAACCACCGCGATTGCAGTATCCTTCCTTCATAATCACACAGAATTCCAACAAACTAGGGATTCGCTTTAAAATGGCCCAAGGGAAAGTTGGAGTCTTTAACTGTAGTAGTGCAACCTAATGCTAATTAGGAGAATGCTCTCACTCTATGAATTGAAAACTTTGAAACAACAATACATAGTGTAATTTTCTATTTAAGTAATGGAGCTATGCTCTTTTAAGAATTTATAAGTACCATCTTCAAAGTGGAAAACAAAGTGTCTATATCTTCAAAGTGGAAAATAAATGGAAACAATGAAACTAAACTTAAAACTTCAGTTTAATATTTAAAAGGAATACATATAATGTAGGATAATGAGTGATTTTAGAATTTAGTTATTCAGGGGGCCGGCACCGTGGCTCATTTGATTAATCCTCCACCTGCAGTGCCTGCATCCTGTGTGGGCACCGGTTCTAATCTTGGTTGCTCCTCTTCTGGCCCAGCTCTCTGCTGTGGCCCGGGTTGGCAGTGGAGGATGGCCCAAGTGCTTGGGCCCCTGCACCCGCATGGGAGACCAGGAAAGAGGCACCTGGCTCCTGGCTTCCAATCGGAGCAGCCCCAGCCGTGGCGGCCATTTGGGGGGGTGAACCAATGGAAGGATGACCTTTTTCTCCCTCTTTCAATGATATTTAGTAAGTGAGGACTATTATTGGGCACCAACACAAAGAGTTCTGGGGATACACCAAAATACAAAATAATCAGGCTGCCAGTCTTAGTGGAATGCATTCTAAGGTAAATGAACAGCAGATACTCAACTGAATGTCATTGAGTAGCATTTCTGTTTGTATTAACATTTGTATTGCTCTTTTAGAAATCATCTATTGTCAGTTAAAGCAAATAAGTCAGTTTGTAAGAATAAGAACTTTGGGGATGGTATTGTGGTGCAGTGAGTTAAAGCTACTGCCTACAATGCCAGCATCCCACATGACACTGTTTTGAGACCCAGCTGCTCCACTTCCAATCCAGCTCCCAGCAAATATGCTGGAAAAGCAGCAGAATATGACTCAAACACTTGAGCCCCCGTCACCTACATGGGAGACACAGATGAAGCTATTGGCTCCTGCCTTTGGCTTCGCCCAGCCCTAGCTATTGTGGCCATTTGGAGAGTGAACCAGCAGACAGAGATTTTTCTGTCTCTGTAACTCAGCATTTCAAATAAATAAATAAATCTTTTTAAAAAGATCTTTATTATGAGAAAAAATATAAATTGCTATGAAAGAATTTAGTATAGAATTAGCCATACAGACATTATAGGCATTATTTTATTTTTCATTGGCAGATGGCATCATATATTGTAGGAAATGTTCCAAATGAAATTTTCTATAATTGTCAAAATTCAGCAACAGTTGTAATCTATTTGGGATTATGAAAGAATGCAAGATTCCATCAAATAAAGAGGTGTTTAGTATTACATACAAAGGATATTTATGTATGTTATGATCCCTACAAATCACATATGCCAATATATTCACACTTTATAGGATAAATTTTCTAACATCTTAGAATATACTCATTCACTTTCAACCACAGACATCAGTTTCTGGGACTGTGGTGTTGTACCTGAGTGAGTGTAAACAAAGGAGCACCACACATTGATCAAATTTGATGGCCCTTTATTGCCGGCGGTGGAGAGTGGGCTCATGCCCTAATTAATTCTCAACCCTGAAGCCCAAAGCAACAGGGTTTATAAAGGCAAAAACCGCAAAATTGGGAGGGGAATACATGGTTGCTAGGATTGGGGGGAATACATGGTTACTGGGGTCAAACTGACCTAAAACCTATGCGAAACTAGTATTAATTATAATCTTGACAATACCAGTTACAATCTTAACAATTTCAATTATAATCTTGGACATTAATCCAGGTATTGGTTTTAATCATATGTAGGACATAGACAAATTACATTTTTATCATTAACCCAGGTGTAGCCTATCCACTTCCAAGCTTGAGCGATCATGCTAGGGGGTTTCTATGCTCTGCCAAGTGTGATGTAGTGAACTGCTATTGTTCAACTGTTTTAGATCATAGTTTCAGACCAGAGTCTCACGGTGTGGGGGGGTACCTTCCCAGAATGGAGTCTCAGGTTCTCCAAAATAGAGTCCCTACTATCAAGGTGTTACTTCAATGGTAGACTAAGTAAACAAAACAACCATACTAATGATAAATATCAGAAATGCGGTATCCAGAATAGTGCTAAAATCTTCTTAAAAATGTAGAGTTAGTGAGGGTGTACATAATTTTCAGGTAAAAATCCAATTAAAGCAAAAACACAGAAATCAATAAAGGCAGACCTGGAGAGGAGAAACATAAAAAAGCATTGAGAGACATGGTAAATTAAGTGAGAAGGTCTAATATACATGTAAGTGGGATTCCAGAAGCATCAGAGATGGAGAATGGAATAAAGGCAATATTTTATGAGAACTATTGAAACTATTGTCCTCTGTTGAAAGACATTAATTCAGATTCGAGAAGAACGGTGAATCTGAAGTAAGATGAAAAAGAAAACAAAGAAACACAGATCCATAGAAAGCTCTCCGTAAAGAGAATGACTGGAGGGTAGAGCGAGCAAAAAGAATGGATCACCTCCAAAGGGGTTTTGGGAGACTGACATCTGACGGCTCAACCTCAAACATGGAAGCCAGAAAATCAGACCCTCAGTGTTGCAGAAGAAAGCAGCAGCTAAATTGGAATTCTGTACACAGGGAAGAAAAAATCAAGAGGTGTCAACATCCGGCACCCACTACAGGTGTAGACTGTCACAAAGTCTTCAAGACCTCTACACAAATGCAGGCCAAATATCTCGGATTCCATAGGAGGCCACTGAATTTTAATATGTCCCGTGTGATTCTTAACAATGTTTGCTTGCTTTTGTACTTACTACATGCCAGGGCGATCTTCTCCCTCTCTACTCTGCAACTGCTAACATGACAGATAGCTAGTTACCACGTGACATTTCTCTGTGGCATTCAGAGAGAGAAAGAGCACTGTAAAATCAGTATACCAAGATAGAGAGATGCAATTCTGTGGAGGAAAAAAATCTGCCTTCCCTCCTTATTGCCTGATAATAAAGCTGCATGCCACAAGGCCTCCTGGTTTACACTCTGGAAAACAAATTAACAAATATGTCACTTATAAACAAATTCAAGGAGCCTGTTCAAAATCAGCTGCAATCATACTTTGCAAATGGCTGTTTGGAAATTGCTAAACCAGGCTCTATTTTAAGAGAATGTCATTGAATATTTTGCTATGATCACCTTGCTTGCTGATTGAATGTATGTAAATGAATCCACTGCTCCTTTTGTGATTTAAATTATATGCCTTGAAAAGCCAGTCATGCAACTGACAAAGTGGTAGAAATTTGGGGTTGTACGTGTTTGCTTCATTCCTTTTTATGAGTCTTTCTAGTAAATAACTAAGTTTATCTCAAAATTTAAATGTCTGTGGTATTATTTCCTGCAAACATTTAGCAAAATTATTCTAGAGCAGAGCAGTTTCATAAGTCCGTGACAGGGGGCTAAGACCTCCAAGTCCTCTTCCAGGGCAGAAATGACGTCTGTGAACTACCTTCAAAGGCAGGTGAGCTTTGTAACTGGAGAGACCCCCATTTCGCTGAGCCCTGCAGTAAGCTTGCTGAGGGAACCTGCTCCATGGAGCTGATTGGGATGGAACGGGTGACGCTGTCATGAGCATGGGTAAGAATCTGGGAGTAAACCCAGAAGAACCAGAAAGAATCGAGACGGAGACTGAGAAATCAGCAAGAGCCACACACCCTGGGAAAAAGTATCTGTTGTCCTACGGTGAAAGCTCTGACCCTTTATAGGCCGTGGACCCCTTTGGCAGCTTAATGAAGCCAAAATACTCCTTTAAATGCAGAAGATAAAACACACAGGATTAATATTGATGTATAGTCATCAAAACACAAAAAACAAATTTGAGACAGTGTAACATATGTGCCTCGTTAGCAACATAACACATAAAGATCTCAGACTGGGTCTTATAACCACTATGGATTTTGAAGTAGTGGTGGGCGTAGGTTTTTATAAGCCATAGGCACGGTTGGCACTGATGTCTATGTTAGTACTGGAAGGAAATACTTAACTTCAGTCTTTTTGTCCAACCAAGCTTGCAGACCCAAGATAAAGATATTCTGCTCTATCTAGGGTGTAGTGTTAATGTCCTCCGGTGCAAGTCTCTAGCAAAGATCATGTTGGGGTGCAATGGTCCCATGTGAATGGAAGCCGAAAGGAGGGTGGGCACCTGTCTCCTGCCAGCTCTCACTGCCAGTGGTCCGTGGCACTGGTTGCTGGGATGGAGTCACGGCACCCAGTTGCCATCCTGGACCTGCGTAGTGCAAGGGGCAAGGAAAAAATACACCATAAATATCTGCTTATGAGGGGATTTCATTGAAAAACCAGGAAATAAGTAGATTAAATATGTTTCCCTAGGGCACATTACCAGTCTTTTTTAGGAAGGCCGAAAGGGTTTTGTGACTCCTTCCATCTCCCATAGCCGAGCAGCGCTTGCAACTTCCCGCAGCATTTTCCCATCCATTATCTAATTTGTTTTTCACTACCACACTGGGGTTGGCAGTGCTGCTATTATTCTTTTGCTGCTTCTTCTAAAAATATATGTTTAAAACACAAATTTACCAGAATCTGAGCAGAAATTCAAGATGGAATAAGCAGTTATATTTCTGAGAACTATTCTGTCCTCAAAAGGAGTATTTAAAGGAAATGAAACATTCAACATATAAATAAGCTCTTGCTGCTAAAGCCAAGGAAAGGCAGTACTCAGAGCTTATTAAAGGATAACATATTTTTAGGTCATATTTTTCCCCAAAAATATGCTTATAAAAAATTCAAGCAATACAGAAGCGCTGAAGAGAATAATTTAAATTTTCCCCCTCATCTGATAAAAATACATCTTCAGAGGCAATGTCTTGGGCAGACACCAGCTAAGGGACAGAAATAACAATAGTTGATTTGGGCCCAGACATTTTAATATAAAGACTTGTGAACTAGGCCTAGCATTGTTAAGTAGGAAGCCGAAATGATAAGAAGATAACAATGCAGCAAGGGTGTACAGACTGCAACCTGAGAGAGCCAAAAGCTGTCTGTGCCTGTTTTTATGAATAAAGTTTTATGAGAACACAGTCATATTCACTTGCTTATATTCTGCTTATGGCTTTTTTTTGGGGGGGGGGCTACATTGACAAACTGGAATAGTCTCAACAATTAAATAGTCCACGAGGCATGAAACATTTCCCATCCATCTGGCTCTCTGCTGGCAATGTTTGCTGCTCTTTGTGAAATAGCAAGGTATTGAGGAGGTAGCAATTGTAGGAAGCTACTTCTTTCTGACAGGCAGAGTTACACAGTGAGAGAGAGAGACAGAGAGAAAGGTCTTCCTTCCGTTGGTTCAGATCGTGCTGCGCTGATCTGAAACCAGGAGCCAGGTGCTTCCTCCTGGTCTCCCATGGGGTGCAGGGGCCCAAGCACTTGGGCCATCCTCCACTGCCTTCCCAGGCCACAGCAGAGAGCTGGACTGGAAGAGGAGCAACCGGGACAGAACCGGTGCCCCAACCGGACTAGAACCGGGAGTGCTGGCGTCGCAGGCAGAGGATTAACCTAGTGAGCTGCGGTGCCAGCCGGAAGCTACTTCTGTTTTCAGAACTGAAGAAGTAATCGCTCCTTGGCCTTTTGGCTAAGACCAAGTGCAGAACTGAGGGAGCAAAGACAAAGGGCTGGGATCACTACAATTTAGAAGCTTGGACGGGTCCAAAGTCAGACTGAGGGGCAGGTGCTGGCTCTGTCTGGCTGCCACCAGTGTCACTCAGGGAAAGGATGACAGCCTTGGAAAATTGTGAGCCAGGACCCTTTGAGTGAGTGAAGAATTGAGGCTCGAAGTGGTTAAGAGACTTGATTAAGACCACAAGGCCTCGGCTGCAGTTCTTCGTGGAAAGGGACCTTCAGAATTGACTTAAAAGAAGGGAGAGAACACGGCAGGATGACAGTGGTGGAAGGCCGCTCTTGCTTAGGGAACACACTCGGGGAACATGCCATGTAGGCACACAGCTTGTGAGAAAGGATGAACACTCCTCAGGTCCTCTGCCCAGGTCCCTAGCCCAGACAGATTAAATCATGATCTCTGGGCACGACAGTCATACATCTGTCATCTATCCATCTGACCGTCTGTCCGTCCATCCGTCCATCCATCCCTTTCTTATCTGAGAGGTGGAGTGGGAGGAGGCAGGTGGGAGGAGAGACAGAGAGAGAGAGACAGAGAGAGAGAGAGAGAGAGAGAGAGAGCGCAAGAGTGAGCATGCTCCCCTGGCTGGCTCAGTCCTCAATGGCCTGGAGCGGGGTGGGGCCTGCATCAGGAGGAGCTTGAGGCTAAGAACTCATGTGGATGGCTGGGACCCAGTTATGCCATCACAGCTGCCTTTCAGGGCCTGCATTAGCAGGAGACTGGAGTCTGCAGTGGAGCTGGGAACCACACCCATGCACTCTGGATGTGGGACATGGACATCTTCACTGCCAAATACCAGCCCCGGGGAACCAAGACTGAGACCGAGTGCTGGCAACCACGGCCTGCAAGCCCTTAAGCTTGCAGGAGCTGTTTCTCTCTCCCTGCCTTGCTTGCAGGGTTTCCCCACCTTGGTGGGACTCCGTTGTTTTTGGCAGAGGGAGCTGCTTGCTTGTGTACCTGGAGGGCAGTCCCAGTGGGTGACAGAGAAGCAGCAGCCCTTTGTCCCTGAGAAAAGAGATGCAGGTCTTGTCTGTGCCTGGAGCTGAAGCCCCCAGGGCGAGCAGCCTTAGCCACACTACTCGCTAAGAGCCGCTCGGCTCCATCTCTGGTAACAGAGCTCTTCTCATGGAACAAAGTTCCTTTCCGGGCAGTGAAGGCAAAGTGAACCCTCCTGAGGGAAGAAGCCTCCCGCACAGGGAAGTTCCAACCTCAGGTGATTGGAAAGAGGGAAGCAAAAAGGAGGGTTTGCTCAGCGGCACCACCTGCGGTGCGCTGCTAGCTGGGTTTGCGGGGCTCATTGATGTTTCTCACACAGAACACCTTGGGAGAGGGACTGAAAAAGCAGGCCTAATTATTTTTAAACCTTATTCTCTCAACAAAAGTAGTACATGCTCATTGTGAAAACAACAAAGGCAAGAAATTGGAAAAATACTGAAAGCACAAAGAGGAACATTATTATCTGCCACTCCACAGCCCAGGGAGGACCATAGGTGGAACTCTGGGCCCCTCTGCCTGGATACTCAAATACATAGAATGTCATACAGAGATGGTACATTCTGCATTCCGTTGATTGTACATCCTTGTACTTTTAACTAATTTATCTTGAGCACTGTCATCTACAGCATTCTTTGTAATGGTTTGTTTGGATTCTATTATCCCATCACATAGCTAAATTGCCCTCTTGTTTGGGGGCACTGAGTTGTTTTTGTCATTCTCATAAATTATATTATACTGAACATCCTTATAGATAAATCTTGATTCACATTCTTGATTCCTTTTTTAGTTCCTTTTAAATTCCCACTGTTAGCTTTTATACCTTCTGCCTGGAACATTCTTTTCTCTCCAAGCTCTTTACTGAGTGAGCCTCTGTCTAGTCCTTCAAATGAGAATGTCAGTGCCTCCAGGGAGCCTTCCGGATTCCAGGGCTGGTTATATCAGTAAGTTACAAACTGCTTATATCAGTAAGTTACAAACCTCGGCAGCAATGTGAACTTTGTGTCTGCAGCACCGGCACATTTGTTTCTGACTTGTTTTCTATTAGTCCCTTGAACGTGAAGAGTGGAAGGCCCACAGTAGGTGGCCAAGCATTTGCTGGTTACATCTGTACATATATCTAGCCTTCTGGTTTGCAGTTATTTTTTATCCTCCAGGGGGGACAGTTGTGGGAGACAACCTAGCCTCTTGTTCATCCACATTCCTAAGGTTTCAGTATACAGGAGGCAGATAATAAAGCCAAGTCCAGGGTCTCATCATCCCAAATGCTGGTTAACTAACTGCTTGCCAGATAGACACAGTGAGCTCCTAATAATGTCCTTTATAGAATTCTTCCCTTGTAGTATAGAATCCAAGCTAGGGTCAGGCACTGTATTTACTTGTTATGTCTCCGCAGTATTTTATGATACTGACATTTATTGAAAACAGAAAGCTTCTAGTGGTGAGAGAGACTAGATTCTGCATTCTCTGCCAGAATGTTGATGGGTGATGTTGCCTCCTCTTTGGGGGAGCATGGCTGCAGACGCGATTTACCTGAAGGAAAATGGGCATGAGTGTAGCCTGAGGATTTTTTTAAATGACTTATTTGTTTGTTTGAAAGATAGATTTACAGAGAGATAGAGGGAGAGAGAGGACTTCCATTCTCTGGTTTACTCCACAAATGACCGCACCAATCAGGACTTCATGCAGGTCCCCCACAAAGGTGCAGGGGCCCAAGCACTTGGACCACCCTCCACTGCTTTCCTAGGTGCATTAGCAGGGAGCTGGATAGGAAATGGACAGCCGGGACTCAAACCTGTACCTATATGGGATGCTGGTGCTGCAGATAGCAACTGTATCCACTACGCCACAGTGCCGGCCCCATTTTGTATATTCACATTCCCATTTAGCCAACGAGGTCAAAATCTAGAATTTCATCAGCTCCGGTAGCTTTGTTGTGCTGTAAATCCCACTCGTACTTCCCTGCCCTAAGGTGACCACTATCTATCCTTCTATCATTTGTTATTCATATATTGAATAATGCAGTCAGTATTTTATGTTTTACCACTTTCTTTTAAACTTTTGTGGCCGGGTATCAGTCATCCATTCTTCCCCTCATTGCTCTTCAGTACTCCATCATATGGGTGTGCTACAGTTTGTTTATCCATTTTCTTTTTGATGGAAAATGTTTTCAGTTTTTGGTTATTGTGAATAAAATTGCTAACAAAAACCTTCTATGTGCCTTTTGTGGATATGTATTTTTATATATATTGGATAATTAGCTTGGAGTAGAATTGCTAAGCCATAGAGAAAACTTACGTTTAGGAAGTGCTGAGTAGTTTTCCAAAGTGCTTTTCCCATTTTATGCTCACACCAACAGTTTAGGAGAATACCAATGGCACCCTCTCCTCACTAATGCTTGCAGCTGTCAGCCTTTTTATTTTTGCACATTCTAGTGCTAATGTAGTAGTATCTTCTTGTGGTTTTCATTTGCATTTTGTGTGTAATTTTAAGCACCTTTTCATGAGCTTTTTGATCATTTGAATATCCTTTGTGAAAAATCTTCTTCAGTCTTTTACATATTGATTTAATTGAGCGGTGTAAGTTTTATATTGATTTTCAGGAATTCTTTACATATTTTGGATACAAGTTATGTCAGATATGTGTGTGTGTGTGTGTGTGTGTGTGGTGAATATTTTCTTCCAGCCTATGGCTTTCCTTAAAATATTCTTTAATGATATCTTTTCACAAACAAAAAATTTTCATCTGGACCAAGTGCAATTTATTAATTAAAAATAATTTGTTTTCTACACTTCCCATATGCATGTCAAATTAATTCTCGCATATAATGAGAGTTGAGCGTCAAGATCCAGTCTTGTGCGGTTAGAGGCCCGGCCCCCTGTAGGACTTGTACTCTGAGCACTGCATGATTGGGATGTTTTTTCCACATCAGACCCAGCTCAACTCCTCTCACTGGCCCTCCTGCCCGCACAACAATTGTTAGACCGGAGGAAGTGGTGGGCGTGCAGAACATGTTCTGTGTTTAAAGCCCATCAGCCTACCAGTGTCTCTTTGCAGCCCACAAGGTTGTCCTAAGCCCGGCTGGCTCTTCTCATTCCACAAGGTCACTCTGCTGTGGGAAAGCAGTGTCTGACAGCTTCTCACTGGGAAGGCCTCGTCCTTCCACCACTGGGTTCTCCAGACCCTGCTGGCTCTGCGTCCGTCTCCAGTGGCATCTACAAACACGCAGCCTTTTAGCTTGTCCTTTCTTTTCCGGTTGTTACACTCGTGAGATGATCCATTCCAAGTGACCACATCATGACCTACAGCTAGAAACCCTGTTCCGATACTTTCAATTGCTACCGGCACACTGGTAACTCTCGCATTTTCATTCTGAGCCAGGACTTTGCTAAAGAATCCAAGGCCGCGTTTCTAGTTTTTCTTAACGTTCCATAAGCCTCTTACATTCACATATCTTGGCTGGCACTCATTGCCTTTCTCCATACACCAGCTCCTACCTAGAATTTCGTACCTTGGGAAGCACCATTCCTACCCACATAATCACCTAAGCCCTGGACTTGCTGATTCTTCTCTGATGGCCCACATGTGTGGGTCACTAATTTCCCTGGAGTCTGTTCTGAAAAACCTCACGTGGCCTTGACTCCCCTGCCATTGCTCTGCACATGTCTTTCATGATCATTGGCCAAAGCTGCTGCAATTGCCCTCTGTCTAAACTCTAGGGTGTGTCTCTGTCTGCCCACCTCTGTCTCTACATCGTCTTTCTAGCTCAAAGAGGATCTTTAAAAAGAAATATCTGTTTGAATACCCAAACATGATCAAATCATTCCAACACATAAAAATTCCTGATATCAGGGTCAGCTGATATTATAGGACAGCCGGTTAAGCTCCCACCTGTGACACTGGCACCCCATATTAGAATGCTGGTTGGAGTTCCAGTTGCTCTGCCTCCAATTCAGCTTCCTGTTCATGTGCCTGTGAAGGCACTGGAAGACAGCCCAAGTGCTTAGGATCCACCACCCATGTGGGAGATTAGGATGGAGTTCCAGGCTTCTGGCATTGGCCTAGGCCAGCCTTGGCTGTTGTGGTCATTTAGGGAGTGAACCAGCAGATGGGAGATCCATATATCTCTCCGTCACTCTGCCTTTCAAATAAACAATTTTTTTTTTTAAAATATCTAGGGTGGGTGTTTAATGCAGCTGTTAAGACACCCTTTGGAATGCCTGTATAAGACACTGGGGTGCCTGCTTTAAATTCTAGCTCTTCTGCTTCAAATGCCAGCATCCTGCTGATGTACCTTGAGAGGCAGCAGATAATGGTTTGAATATTTATATCCACGGCACCCACATGAGAGACTCAGATGGAACCTTGAACTTTTAGCTTTGCACTGGCCCAGCCCTGGTTGTTAGGGGCATTTGAATAGTGAATTAGTGGATAGGAGATTCTCTCTCTCTCTCTCTCTTCTGAATAAAATGAAAATAAGTAAAAATGTTAAAATAGTTCTTAATAACCCTTTTTAATTTCTACAGCATAAAATAAAAATCTTTTGGAGTTCAGAGTCCCTCTCTGGGAGACAGCAGTGATATCTCGAGTAATTGCATTTCTGCTTCACACATAAGAGACCCGGATTCAGTTCCTGGCTCCTGGCTTTGACTTGGCCCAGTCCTGGATGTTGTAGGCAACTGGGGAGTGAACCAGTGGATGGGAGCCTTGGCTATCTATCTCTGGCCCCTACCTCTCAGATAAATAAATAAAATAATAAATAAATAAAGTCCCTCACAACCTAGCCAAGCCTGTCTGCAGACCCACGCCTCCTCATTCTCATATAGGTGCTGGGGCCGCTGACAGTTTCAGCATCTGGGGAACCATTCACATTGTCTCCCTACATGAGTGGCACCCACATGACACAATATCCTCAGTGCCCATGGAACTTGGCAATGCAGTATCCTAGTTCTTTTCTGGTAGCTATGCATTGCACTCTGCTTCCTGCAAAGGTGTCGTCATACCTCTGCATCCTTTTCCTTCTCCTACCTGGAGTACCCTTTCTAAGCTTAATAGTTTGGCAAAACTCATCCCTCTGCTCCATGGCCCAGCTCAGAAGGCTACCGGCCTCCTTGGGTTTTGCTCAGAGCCACTCGCCTCACTCAAAGGAATAAATGATTCCATTATTTGGGTTCCTGTTGTAAATGCCACTCCACATGATGTTATTAGCTTTTGTTTATACTCCCATGTCCATCTGTCTATAGGCTGTCTGATTTTAGGGGGGAAGCTTATGTAGTTATGCACCCGCATTTACTTGGCTGAGTGCCTCTTTGCTGATTTGGGTTGGAAATAATTTATATGGACAACTGATTGTGGAGAGCTTTGCATACCAGTTTGTGGAATCTGTGTTTCACACAGCAGATAATGGGGAGGCATTTGGATTGGAACTGGGTGGGTTAGCTGCTAAAACGGACTCTGCCACAGTTTAATAAATGAGGCAGTGCCAAACAAAAGAACAATCTAGGTAAGTGGGGGGGCAGGAGTGGCAGCTGGGTTGCAGGTGGGGTGCATGGTCCTACATTATGTTGGTCCTTAAACACTGCCGATGTTCACGTGAAAGTGCTCTTCCTGCAGAGAAGAATAATGAGCCAATTTTTGAATTGTCTCCATGCCGGCTTTCAATTTTAATGTCCAAGTCAGTGTTCCAAGCATTGGAAGTTTAAATCATCCTGTAAGCATGTCCACAGATGTTTCTTGATGGCCTCACCAGCTGGCTCAAGGTATGCAAAGCAGCTTGCTTAGTGATGACAGTGGTTCTATCTCCCGTGACAGGTGGGGAAACAGCCGCACAGCTCAGGCAAGTGTTGGCCCAGTCTCTGCCCCGCTCCCTGGTGCGGTGCTCCCTTTCCTGACTGGAATCCCCCTCCATCCAGCAAGCCAGATGCTGTAAGGGTACAGGCCCCTCCAAGGCCGGGCCTCACCCCACCTGCAGGGCACCCTTCAGCACCCTGTCCCTCCCTCTTTCCTTACTTGCTTTCTTTGTTTTCCCTGGCTCTTGATCTTTCTATCTCATTAACCATATTGTATATTGCTGCTGCTAAAAATCTGGCCAAATACATTTTGGAAAATGGCAGCCTATAAATACAGACAAAGGAAAAATTAAATAATAGTTTGCCTTGGAAACAATACATATCTGCTATGAAAATGATATAAAATGTAATTAAATATAAAGAAGAAAGTGAGATTATTCTTTTAGAGAATGTTAGTTTTAACATTTTGATAAATACCTTTGCATATTTTTATATTCATTTTTGTATTGTATATTATAGTTGATGCATTTATATGTATACACAAATATTGATCAAATATACATTTTAATAGTAAAAATAATTATAGATATAATTAAACCTTTTTAAACTTTATATGTTTATTTTCATCTACTTGAAAGGCAGAGCTAAGGAGAGGGTGTGGGAAAGGGAGAGAGGGAGAGACAGGGAAGGAGGGAGGGAGAGAGAGAGAAAGAGAAGGGAGAGCGAGACCTTCCATTTGCTGATTCACTCCCCAAATGTTTGCAACAGCCAGGGCTGGACTATGCTAAACTGAGGAGCCTAGAATTCTGCAAGTGCACAAGCACTTGAGCCGCCATCTTCTACTTCCCAGGATGCATTAGCAGGAAGCTAGATTGGAAGTGGATCAAGAACTGGCACTCCAATATGGAACATGGGCATCCCAAACGGTGTCTTAGCCTGTTGTGCCAAAAGGCCTACTCTACTGCCTTTTAATTCAATAGTATTGGCTGGTGCTGCGGCTCAATAGGCTAATCCTCCACCTAGTGGCGCCAGCACACCAGGTTCTAGTCCCGGTTGGGGCGCCGGATTCTTTCCCGGTTGCCCCTCTTCCAGGCCAGCTCTCTGCTGTGGCCCGGGAAAGCAGTGGAGGATGGCCCAAGTGCTTGGGCCCTGCACCCCATGGGAGACCAGGAGAAGCACCTGGCTCCTGCCATCGGATCAGCACAGTGCTCCGGCCGCAGAGTGCCAGCCGTGGAGGTCATTGGAGGGTGAACCAACGGCAAAAAGGAAGACCTTTCTCTCTGTCTCTCTCTCTCACTATCCACTCTGCCTGTCAAAAAAAAAAAAAATTCAATAGTATTTACCTCCATGTATTCAATATGCCTTTTAGATAAATCTAGTGCAATCAAACTAGAGCACAGACTTTATTTCTCTGTCTAATAAAGTAAAACCAGTAGCAAAAACAATAACAAAAAATAAACATGCAAAGAAATATAAGGTGACAAGAAGACAAACATTTCTCTTTCCAACCCCTAGTGATAGGACATGAAAAAAGAAAACTAAACAAAGTCAAGAATTTTTGCAAATATCTTCAAGTTGGTAAGGCAAAATTATGATTAAGCAAAAAACTCGGGCTGTCTTCCATCTAGGGAAGTAAAAGCTGTGTCAAGAAGAGGTGAGTGAAAAGGGGAAACAATCAGTTGGGATTGAGATCCCCGTCTGACAGTCTCTAGGACTTCACAGTAATTAAAGGTATGAGTCAAGCTCAAGGGTTGGACTAGTGATGCCCGCTTTACTAGGAGCAATGGATCCTTTTACAGGCTGTTTAACTGAGTCCCAGATGAGAGATCTCAGAGCAAAGTTTTCCAACAAAAATCGCACCACACAGTCCAAGCTGATCTCTATCTTCAAGTGGGTGGAATTTCATACTGGACCCCCCCCCTTTTTTTTTTTTACAGGCAGAGTAGACAGTGAGAGAAAGGTCTCCCTTCCGTTGGTTCACACCCCAAATGGCCGCTATGGCCGGCGCACTGTGCCAATCCAAAGCCAGGAGCCAGGTGCTGTTCCTGGTCTCCCATGGGGTGCAGGGCCCAAGCACTTGGGCCAACCTCCACTGCACTCCTGGGCCACAGCAGAGAGCTGGCCTGGAAGAGGGGCAACCGGGACAGAATCCGGCACCCGAACCAGGATTAGAACCTGGGATGCCGGCGCCGCAGGCGGAGGATTAGCCTAGTGAGCTGTGGCACCAGCCATACTGGACCCTTTCAAATGTTCTATTTATTTAATTATCTTCATTTTATTTGAAAGGTAGAAAGACAGATGGAGAGAGATCTTCCACCTGTTGGTTCACTCTCCAAAGCCCCACAACAGCCAGGGCTAGGGCAGTCTGATGCCAAGAGCCCAGAATGCAATGTTGTTCTGTGTGGGAGGCAGGGACCTAATCACTTGAGACGGCACCTGCTGCATCGCACACATCCACCTCCACACTGGGTTATTCAAATGAAGTTTGGAGTCATGGGAATTGTACTTTAATTTGGAGAGGAATCAACAAAATTTACCTACCCTCCATCGGAGGACAGAGCTGCTTTGTTCAACAGGAGCAAGTTCCAAAAAGACTGCATCACACTGAAGCTCTTAGAATAGAGCGACCAAAAATGGTATTTAGAGTAGAAAGCGTGAAAGGAACACAGAATGCAGCTGATTGTTGAAGAATCCATTCTATGGAAAAATAACCTAAGGAGCAAAGAAAATCCCTTGCAAATATTTCATACTAAAGAAGAATGTGGGTTCGATTTTAGAAGACTCACATTTAGATGGTGAAACATTTAATGAGATAGAAAGTTGCAAAATCAGGGAAAGAAAATGAGGAAAAAAGCACCATCACTGCAAGAATAATAAATGAATTAGGAACAGGAAGGAACTGAACAATCATGGTTAAAATTGTAATCTCTGGGGCCGGCACTGTGGTGTAACAGGTAAAGGTGCCGTCTGCCATGCCAGGATCCCATATCAGTGCCAGTTTGAGTCCCAGCTGCTCTACTTCTGTTCCAGCTCTCTCCTACAGCCTGGGAAAGCAGTGGAGGATGGCACAAGTCCTGGGGCCCCTGTGCCCGCGTGGGAGACCCAGAAGAAGCTCCTGGCTCCTGGCTACAGATTAGTGCAGCTTCAGCAGTTGTGGCCAGTTGGGGAGTGAACCAGCAGGTGGAAGACCTCTCTCTCTCTCTGCCTCTCCTTCTCTTTCTGTATAACTCTGACTTTCAAATGGATAAATAAATCTTTTAAAAAATTGTAATCATTGATTACAGGGATAGCCAGGGATAGTGGCACTGCATTTGAATGGTTTAGAAAGAGAATAATGGAGTTAGAGAAAAAGAACTGTCTTCTCAGCTATAGAAAAGAGATAATAATGATCAAATGTTTTTTAACATGAGGTAGAAAAGTCAATAAATAGAACAGAAAATTTATTCAAAGATATCATAGAAAAGTTTCTCTGAAAGTAGTATCTGTATTTGATATAGAAGACAAATTACATTGTAGGAACGGATTGGTTTAGATAGCAGACCATGAGATACCTTTCTAAATTTATTGGAAAAAGAAAAAGGTATCATTCTTTGGGTCACTACACAGAGAAATAGTAACTTGGCCCTTGATTAAGGGTCAGGTTACCATTAGACTTTCCAAAGCAACAATGTAATCATTGCAGAAATGTCTACAATTATATGAAGAAAAGTATGAAACAATAGCTTCTAGCAGCAATGATCAAACATGAAAGAATCAGGGAATAAGTATACATGGGCCATTCCAGAAACAAAGAAACCAACCACAATGTGACAAAACTCTAGTCAACCAAGAAATGAATGGAGAGGTCTTAGAAAAAAACAGTGGTTTGATACCTGCAAGAACATATTGAAACAATATCTACCAAGTTCTGAGGTAAAGGAAATGTGATTTGAGAATGTTACAGTCAAGTTGATTTTATAGTAGAAAGGTGTCAACTCTCTCCTGCCCCTAACACATCCATGTGAGAGTTTGGAATTGGTGCTTAGACCCAGAACTAGTGCAGAGCAAAGTCCTCTAATAATGAGCAGGGGCTAAGGGGGCCTTCCTCCTTGGACCACTGCTGTATTTGTGTCATTTTCTCTTCTGGCATCACCACCACTTTGATTTTGATAACTTCCTGCTCTGCAATAGAATATACTATGTAACACAGGGCTTTGCATTTATGTTCATGAGTGAGCTTGGACTGCAATGTTCTTTGTTCATATTGTCCTTGCCATGTTTTTTTTTTTTTTTAAGATTTATTTGTTTATATGAAAGTCAGAGTTACACAGACAGAGGAGAGGCAGAGAGAGAGAGAGAGAGAGAGGGAGAGAGAGAGAGAGAGAGAGATATCTTCCATCTGCTGGTTCACTTCCCAATTGACCGCAATGGCTGGAGCTATGCCAATCCGAAGCTAGGAGCCAGGAGATTCTTCGGGTCTCCCATGTGGGTGCAGGGGCCCAAGGACTTGGGCCATCTTCCACTGCTTTCCCAGGCCATAGCAGAGAGCTGGATTGGAAGTGGAGCAGCCACATCTCGAACCGGCACCCATATGGGATGCCGGTGTTTCAGGCTGGAGCATTAACCTGCTGTACCACAGTGCCAGCCCCCCTCCCCATTTTTTTAAATCAAGGTTATGTTTACCTCATAATATGAGCTGGAGTATATTATTTTTATATTATAATCCTTGAATATCTTGGATAAAGTTCAAAGTATTTTTCCTTAAATGCTACAATTTTATAAATATTATAGTTTAGTTGGGAATTCATATATAAATAGTATAGCAGTTAAGAAAGCATTGTCTAGGCCGGCGCTGCGGCTCACTAGGCTAATCCTCCACCTTGCAGCACCGGCACACGGGGTTCTAGTCCCGGTCGGGGCGCCGGATTCTGTCCCGGTTGCCCCTCTTCCAGGCCAGCTCTCTGCTGTGGCCAGGGAGTGCAGTGGAGGATGGCCCAAGTGCTTGGGTCCTGCACCCCATGGGAGACCAGGAGAAGCACCTGGCTTCTGCCTTCTGATAGGCGTGGTGTGCCAGCCGCAGCGCGCCAGCCACGGCGGCCATTGGAGGGTGAACCAACAGCAAAGGAAGATTTTCTCTCTGTCTCTCTCTCTCACTGTCCACTCTGCCTGTCAAAAAAAAAAAAAAAAAAAAAAAAAAAAAGCATTGTCTGATGTTATTAGTTGTTTAAAATGTACTGACACATTTTATGGCCTAGGACACTGTCAATTTTTGTAAATGCTTTATGTGTACCTTATCTGTTTCTTTTATTATTGGGCCTAAACTTATATATTCATATATGGCTATTGGATCAAGATTGTTTATTGTGTTATTCAAATGTCCATGTCCTTATTCATTTTTTGTTTGTTTTCTTGAAACCATCCATTTCTAAGATAGGTATCTTAAAATATCCCACTATAATTGAGATATACTTATATTTCCTAGTAGTCTTGTCAAATTTTGCTTTATGTATTTTGCACCTGTGCTACTAGAATTATGCTCCTATGAATTAAGTCAATTACAACACTAATGCAGAACTTTCTACCTTCTGAAGTCAACCAGTATGTATGTTAACCATCCCACATAGTGAGGGACCTTGGAATATCTTATTTACAGTCATGACCTTCTTTGCTTATATTATATTTTCTTTGTAATCTTGTTTTACTCTTCATAATACATTATTACTTTATATTATGTATTTTTGAAAATATTTATTTATTTGAAAGACAGTTACAGAGAGAGGAGAGACAAAGAGAGAGAAAGATCTTCCATTTGCTGGTTTACTCCTCAAATGACCACAATGGCTGGGGCTGGTCTAGATCAGAGCCAGGAGCCTTGAACTCCATCCAGGTTTCCCATGTGGGTGCAGGGGCTCAAGGATTTGATTATCCTCGTCTACTTTCGTAGGCAATATTAGCAGGGCGCTGAATCAGAAATGCCCATATGTTATGCCAACCTTGCAGCCAGTGGCTTAACCCACTATACCACAAAGCCAGCCTCAATTTTGTTTGGTTTTATAATATAGTCCCATGGTTCAGAAATCAATATACAATACATGCGGGGAAAATTCAATAAATTTGTTTTTCTCCTGCCACTGACTACAACCTACTTTCTCACAGAGAAGCTTTTGTAATGGTTTAGTGTTTCTTAGCATTCATTCGACTGTGGAATTTATGACAGTACTTCAAAAAAAGATTATGGAAAACGTACTTAAAACGTAAGTTTATTTGGGTGCAAATTTTTTTGAAATTAATGCATAGTGTTTTCAGCATAAGCAATTTCCATGAACTTTTTGAAGGTTCCTCATACATTCTTATTTTTCTGCCATAAAATGTAACAGCCAACATCAGTTCTGTACTTGATTTTTAAAATTTAACAATGTATCTTAAGGACTTTTCATATTGCTATACAATGTTCCTTTATGTGGATGTACAATAATTTTTTTAACAAGAGCTTTGTTTCTGGAAACTTGGGTTGTCTCCCATCTTTGCCTAATACAAACATTGATGTCATAAATACTCTATTGTAGTGAATATTTGTCTATACAAGTGTAGTTTAATCTGTAGGATGAGTTCTTGGAATTGTAGTTGACAGGCCACAGGGTAACTGCATTTTTTAAAAAAGATTTATTTTATTTATTTGAAACACAGAGTTACAAAGAGAGGTAGAGAGAGAAAGAGATCTTCACTCCCCAAATGGCCAAAATGGCCAGAGCTGAGCTGAGCTGAGCCAATAGTAAGCCAGAAAACAGGAGCTTCTTCCTGATCTCCCACATGGGTGCAGGAGCCCAGGGACTTGGGCCATTGTCTACTGCTTTCCCAGGCACATTAGCAGGAAGCTAGATTGAAAGTGGAGCAGCTAGGATTCAAACCGGTGCCCATATGAGATGCTGGCACTGCAGGCCAGGTTAACCCACTGTTCCACAGTGCCGGCCCTGGTATCTGCATTTTTAATAGGACAGATTTTTCCAAATTTCCTTGGTAGATTTGATTTATTAATATTTCTATTAAGATTTTATATCTATGTTCATGAGTGATATTGATGGATAATTTTGCTTTCTTATAATGTTTTTTGCCAGGTTTTGATATTAGAATTGTGTTGCCCTCAAAAATTAAATTTATTGTGTTTTAATTTTCTTTCTCTGGTAGAGTTTGCATCATGGTGGCTTTTTTTTTTTTTAAGCATTTGGTAGAATTTGTTAGTGAATCCATCTGCTTTGAAATTTTCTTACAGGAAGGCTTTTATTATGGATTCACATAGTTGAATTAGTCTGATATTACTAGAATGAAAAATTACCCATGGCCTCATTAAAGGAAAATACTTGGACTGGCAAAAAATCCAAGCTGACAATGACTTTCCTCAGCCCAGAGAATTACTGTACATAGTGGTCAAGAGCCTTGTCTCTGACGCAAGGCTAACTTGACTTGAACTCTAACTCTGGTACTTACTAGCTGTGTGAATGTGGACACATTTCAGTTTTCTTCTGCATATATTGATAATAGTAACACCCACCTCTTTGTGGTTTTGAAGTTTAATTGGGTTAATGCCAGTAAAAATCCTTACACCATTTCTAGGTACTTTATAGATAACATATAAATGATAACTTCTGTTATTGAAGACATCATCTTACCATATGTTGAGAATAGATTTCATGCTAAATTTTTGAAAAGTACTCTTTATATACATTTTAATTAATTAAATGTATTTGAAAAGCAGAGAGGCAATGGGAAAGAGAGAGAGAGAGATTTTCCACTTGCTGGTTCACTCCCCAAATGCCCATAACAGCCTGGACAGGGCCAAGCCAAAGTTAGCAGTCAGGAGCTCAATCCAGGTCTCATCTCACACATAGGTGACAGGAACTGAAGTACTTGAATCATCACGTGTTGCCCCCTGGGGTGCACATTAGCAGTCATTGGGTTGGAAGTGGAGCTGGCACTCAATCCTAGGCACTCCAAAATGGGCTGTGGGTGTCCTGAGTGGCAGATTAACCACTGTGCCAAATGCCCACCCAGTAGGTTTATTTTTATGCCTTTGAAATTAATTTTTTCTGGCTATTTTTGTGTTTGATATTTCCAAGTTTGATTATAAAGCATCAAACTTATATGTATGGCTCTTTATCCTATTTCTTGTTTTTAAATCTGTAGATGAGATCACTTCATCAGTTCTAGAAAATGCGTTGCTCTTACTACTTTGTTGATCACTTACTTCTGCTTCAATTGCCTTCTCTTTCTAAAATTTTGAATACGTATATGTTGTTGTTGTTTATTTATCTTTCATGCCTCTTAACTTTTTTGGGTACTTTTCTAGCTGTGTGTGCTTGATTTTAATAATCTCTTCAGTCCTCACTCCTTTTTTTGAAATCTTTTTTTTGGATAACTTTTAAATTTATATCAGGTGAACAAATTTCATGTATTTCATATTTACATATTTAGGAGCATAGTGATACTTCCCGCCCCACCCTCCATCTCTTCCACGCTCCCACTCTCCCTCTTTTTGCCTCTCTTAGTCTTTCTTTTAATTTTTACAATGACATACTTTCAGCTTATTTTATAATTATAAGCTCAACCCTCCACTAAGGAAAGAATTCAACAAATAGTAAGAAGAAAGAAAACACCGTTCCTCAACAGTACAGACCAGGGCTGCAAACAATAATCAAATCTCAAAATGTCAACTTCGCTCATATACATTACATTTTTTTGTACTCTATTAGATACCACAGCTCAGGGAAAATGTATGCTATTTGCCTTTTAGGGACTGGCTTATTTCACTAAGTATAATGGTTTCCAGTTGCATTCACTTTGTTGCAAAAGACAGGATTTCATTCTTCACTTGTTGATCACTTTCTCTTTCTCCAGCTGTGACTGGCCTGTTTGTATCCAATCATTAAGATGTCAGTCAAAATTATTAGATTTTGTTTGTTTCTAGAAGTTCTTCTTGCTTCTCCTGAAACCTGCTTGGATGTACTTCTTATTTCTACTTCTATGCTCATTTTCAAATCTCTCTTCAGGTATGTTAAACATTTCTTCAAGCATGTTCAACATGATTTTAAATAGCACATCTGACAAATCTGAACTGTTTGGTGATGCTTCCTCCCTTTCTTGCCCTGGCTTACTCTCAAACTCAGCACGTTGTTTTCCTGTGTATTTCATGATACTGAATTGTGAGCTGCTTGCTTTCCTTGGAACTAGATCTGCAGGAATCCTCAGAGGGCTGGGTGAGGGTAGACCCTGCATTGCTCCTCATCACTGACCTGGATGATCTCAGATCTTGTCTTTGGCATGCTTTTTATGGGGGAGTTTACATTTGGGTCACAAATTTAGCTAAAATTTAAGTAAAGTTAGATTAGCATCTGGTAAATATCTACTTTGCATTTGAGTGTCTGTCTTCCCATTTATCCACACTTCTCTCTGTGTACATGCTTAGAGTTGCCTAGAGTGAGATCCATCAACAGCAACAAGGCTCATTCCTAGATAATGCAATCCAATGAGCTCTGCTCCGTGACCTCCACGCTGCTTGTATACTTAACTTTATTTCGTGGCCACCACATTTCCCTCCAAGTACTTTATCAACCAGCAGATGTGCAAATGCCGTGCTGTGAGATACTCGAGGGTCTCCCTCAGTCTCACTGTGGGTGTCTGCCTGGTCTGTCCCACATGCTTCTGTTCTGAACCTGGATTCCTGCCCTGTGCTGCTCTCCCTCTGGGCAACCTTGAATCAAACGCCAGTCTCCTTGTTCCCATACGGTGTCTCCATCATCAGCACTGGCCGGCTGCTTCCCAGCTTTCCTGCTCAGCTCTCAAACTTGGCCTGCGATGAGAGTCCTTCTGCCAGGGCCTGTCCAGCAGGCCACGATTGTCAGCTTCCTGGTGCCAACTGCTGTCGTGGCTTTGCACCAAGCTCCTCTGGTCAACCGCTCCAGATGGTGTGTTTTTCAACTGCCATCCTCTCAGCCCCTTGCGCTGCACCTGGGCTTCCCCTGGGACAAGGCTGCTTGCCCATGCTGCTGATCATTCCCTAAATCTCCCCCTCACTAGCTCTTTCCCTTCCCCTTGCTGTCTGTCTCTCTGTAGTCCTATTTTTGCCTCCCTTTCCATCCTAACCTATTCCTCTCTCCTTTTCCCCGCCTTCCTCTCAGTTTCCCCTAGCCATCATCCCTGCCTCTCCCTTCATTCTTCTTTCCTCTTTTCCCATTCAGCTCCCTCCTTCTTTTCTTGCCTGCAAAATGATTATTATGAAGATTCCATGGAAGTATAAAATGCACATTGTGGAGGTGTGCATTTGGTGCAGCAGGTAAGCTCCCACCTGTGATGCCTGCACCCCGGGTCACAGTGCCTGGCTCCATTCCTGGCCCTGTTCCCAATTCCAGCTTCCTGCTAATGTGCATCCTGAGAGACAGAGGGTGATAGCTCAAGTGTTTGGGTCCCTGCTGTTACTCCGGGAGACCTGGAATGATTTTCTGGCCCTTGGCTTTGACCTGGCCCAGCCCCAGTTGTTGTAGGAACTTGGAGAGTGAATCACCAGATGGTGTGTGTGCCTTTGAAATGAATAAAATAAAATGTAAATTGTTTAACATATTGTTGGATATATATATATATATATATAATGTGCTTCCTATAAAAATCATTTTAATTATTATGAATTTACTGATTCATTCATTCATTCACCAAACATCAAAGAACCTACTATGCATCAGGTATAGTGCTAGGCACTATTGTGGTGATTCAGACAAGATCACTGTTCTCAAGGAGCTTACAGCCATTGAGGTTGAACAACAAAGTGACACACAGCTCACAGTAAACTGGTCGTCTGTGCCCCTGTGGGCAATGACATGTGTCACCTTGTACACAGCCACCATGGACACTGGTGGGATTGAAGAGAACCACACCCACAGCTTGTAAATGTGAACACTGAAGGATTTTGTCCCTGGGCTGGGAGGGGAAGGGCAGCAGCAGAGTGTACTAGCCCAGAACATGGATTTCAGTGTCTCTCAGTAAATGGGTGCTTTGAGTCTGCACAGAACTATCAGTGTACTCAGCCTCAGAGCTGGGGACACCCCTGAAGCAGAGTTTAAAAGTCCATGGGGCATAGCAGGAGATGTTAACATCTCATATGCAAGTGCTGGGTTCAAGTCTTAGTGTTACCTTCTGATTCCTGCTTACTAATGCTCACCTGGGAGGTAGCACATGATGGTTCAAGTACTAGAGTCCCTGATAACCATATTGGAGACCTAGGTGAGTTCCTAGCTCCTGACTTCAGCCTGGCCTAGTCTAAGCTGTTGTGGGCATTTGGGGAATGAAACAGTGGATGGGAGATTGATCTTGTTCTTTCAAATAAAATATACGATGGTACTTCAAAAAGTTTGTTGAGAATGGAATAAAAGATAGGTTTGTTTTGGTGCAAAGAACTTAAAAAATGATTTATTTATTTATTTTTTATTGGAAAGGTGGAGTTACGGAGAGGCAGAGTAAGAGAGGGAGAGAGAGGTCTTCCATCTGCTGGTTCACTCCCCAGATGGCTGCAACAGCTGGAACTACACCGATCTGAAGCCAGGAGCTTCTTCCAGGTCTCCCACATAGGTTCAGGGGCCCAATGACGGGCCATCTTCTACTGCATTCCAGGCCATAGCAGAGAGTTGTACTGGAAGTGGAGCAGCCAGGACTCAAACTGGCACCCATATGGGATGCTGGCACTTACAAGCAGTGGCTTTATCTGCTATACTACAGCGCTGGCTCTGGGTGCAAAGAACTTTGAAATTCATGCATGTGAGAGGACTTTAGAAATTTCATGGAGAGGGTGTATTATGAAAAATGGTGCATGGATTTCAAATTTTTTGCACCAAAGCAAACCTCCTTTAATTCCATTTTCCCAAAAAATTTTTGAAGTACCCTTGTATGTTTGAGTCACTTTTAGATAAACAAGGCAGTAGATCTGAAAGTTTTCATAATGAGCTAGATCTGGGCCTGTGTAACCACTTCTTGTCCAGAAACTTTGGCCTTTGGAAAATAAGATGGCCCAGGACATTCAAAGGACAACTTTCCCAAATTAGCTGGACTGCTTTGAAAGCGTCATTGTGTGTGAAATCTACTATTATCTCTTGTATTAGCCATGGGACCCTTGTGGCAAGACCCTCAGCCAAGCCCCTGTGTCCAGAAGGGGTAGCATGGGCAGTGGCTACTGCAGTGCCTTCTGGCAGCCCTGAGCCAGGCAGGGCCAGCAGGCTCTGTGGCTTTAGTAATAATCTTGCACGGTGCCTGAGCTCCCTCTGTCTGGGTCCCCTTTCCTAGGCTGAGCCTGGGATGTGCACAGCTGCCCATGATTTCTTCCAGGGTAGGCACTGTGCCCCAGATCTTTTGATATTGCACCTGCCATGTAAATCTACCTATCACTTGTCCTAATCCCTTAGTCTCCTAGAGACATGACGTCAATCCAGGCGTTACATAATATCACTACTTTCTCTGGTCCGAAAGTGGACAGTGATCCTAAGCAGGCCACATAGCAGCTGAAGCTAACAGCAGTGACCATTTTCAAAAATCCTTTAGGAATTAGTCTATTGTGCAATTTTTCTGATACCATAGCTTGTGGATGAGGGAAATATTTCAGGGCCTGTAGAATTTTATTTATCCCTCAATTCACTATTTGGTGGCTGTGCTTTTTGTCTCTAAAACGGACTGCTCTTTGTTGTAAGGAGTTACAGAAAAATGTTCAGGTTTGGGAAGGGCCAGCATAGGTCAGGCAGGAAGAGAGAGGGCCTGACTCTGTTGTCAGTCTCATTTTCTTGGTCAAGGTTAAATAGATCCTAACCAATTAGTGTTTTTATCTTTTTAAACGACACTTTTGTTATATATTGTTTTCCAGACTTCAAAAACACTCATGTTAGGCAACTGGAAAAGTTTAGAATGTACAACTTTAAAAAAATACAAGTCCAGGCTGGCGCTATGGCATAGTGGGTAAAGCGGCCACCTGCAGTGCCAGCGTCCCATATCAGTGCTGGTTCGAGTCCTGGCTGCTCCACTTCCGATCCAGCTCTCCCAGAGTAGCAGCAGGGACGCAAGCACTTGAGCTATCACCTGCTATCTCTCAGGATGTACTTTAGCAGGAAGTTGGAATTGGAAACAGGGCCAAGAATGGATCCAGCTCTTGACCCGGGAAAGCAGTAGAAGATGGCCCAAGTCCTTGGCCCCCTGCACCCATGTGGCAGACCGGGAAGAAGCTCCTGGCTCCTGGCTTCGGATTGGTGCAGCTCTGGCCGTTGCGGCCGTCTGGGGAGTGAATCAGCGGATGGAAGACCTCTCTCTCTCTCTCTCTCTCTATCTCTGTCTCTGTCTCTGTCTCTCTCTCTCTCTCTGCCTCTGCCCCTCTGTAACTCTGCCTTTCAAATAAATTAATAAATCTTTAAAAACACACACACACACACACAAGTCATTTACGCTCCTACAGCCTTGTTAGAACCACAGCTGCCATTCAGTGCACGTGCTCTTGCTCACAGATGGATCAGTGGACAAATGAAGAAGCCTCATCATCGCAGTGTTTATCTGGACCAAGACAATGCCCTTGCTTAATTTTCCAGATCAGTGGTGCTCTAAGTGTCATCCCTGGAGCCATGGCATGGGCATCACTTGGGAGCATGTTAGCAATGCGAATTCTCAGGCCCCAGCCCAGACCTCCTGCGATCTGTATCCCCAGGGATCTGTGACAACACAGTCCTCCAGGTGACTCTCACACACACATCAGAGCATGACCGCCCTGCAGTGAGTCTGACCCTCTCTGCCAGTGCTGTCTTCTTACTCCTGCAAATGCTGGAGGAGGAATTGTTAGAAAAGACTTCCAACTTAGCTCACTGGAGTTTATACTTAATCTAAGTCAATAGTTCATACAGTGTCTTTAGATTTTACTTCATCTGCTTGGGACAGAAGTTCAGTCTTGCAGACTTCCTCTGCTGATGTCAAAGCAGCTGGAAACACGGAGGTTAAGCTTATGCACCCATGTGGCCCGAGGGATCGGGCGTGTACTGGTGTTTCCAGCTAGCCCAGCATCAGCAGTGACCACTGAATCCTGTCTTTCTCTTTCTCAGCTTGTTCAGGATTCAGGATCCTCCCTCTGCTGCTTTGGTCTTCTCCTGGCTTCTGTGGACATGATGGACCCTGAGCTTCTGCCTTCTTCGACTGCCCTTTGACACCCTCTGTCCACCCATGCTGTCACCTGCCTAGGTCTTCACTCAGAGTCCATGCCCATGACACTCGCTCCACTCAACTGTCTCTCTACCTTCTCAGCCAAGCTGGGGTCCAGCCACACAGCTCTGGCTTGCTCTACACAGCGGTCTTGGCCCCAGGTCCCATGTGGGACGGTCTTCCCTCAGAGACCCCTGCATTCAGAGGATGCCTTTTTCCCCTCTTGGATATTTGCCCCGGTCAGTCTCCATTTCTCTTCCCTCTCACTCCTCGAGCAAAACCATCAACCCTTGTTGTACCAGTTTCCAGCTTTCAACCCCATCGCAGGAGTACATCCTACTCCAAATGTCAAAAGCTAAGCAGAAATTCTGTCTTTTGGCATCTGGGAAGATGCTAGCCCCTGAGGCAGATGGATGGAGGAGGGCAAACCAGAAAAATACAACAATATGTTTCCAAACCTGCCCCTCTTTTTAAAATCCAATATATACACAACATTAATACCATTTGGATTATACTCCACATACTTTTTGATAGGTCTCTCTCTCTCTCTCTTATTTTTTTTGTCACTTATCCATATGCCATGAACACTGTTTCCATGTCATTAAATACTTTTCTACAACATGACTTTTAATAGTTCTGAGGGGTTCAATTCAATGTGTGGTGGAAGGGCAAATAAACTGCTATTTTTAAAACCTATTGGCAGTTTGTCTTGGTTTCCCAAGGGTGTGGCAGCAAAAATTCGCTGGCTAGAGGTCTGTCTCTGCTGTTGTTGTGTTAGAAGTAACACTTCAACTGGCTGTTTGATTGTGCAAAGGCAAGAACCAGTGGCTCCACTGGAGTTGAAATTTGACTTAAGGAAAAGGCAAACAGCTGTGAAGCAGCTCCTTGACTTGATCTGATTGTTGCAGATTTTTGGCTGCCTCTTGGGGCTGTACACCAGGCAGGACCTCAGGCCAAGGAGCCAGGCCAGGTGGAAGGGCTGGCACACATCTAAGAGTGGGCTGCTGCAGGGGCTGGTGGGCCAGGACTAACAGGTGAGACAGTAGAAAGGTTGCATGGGAGTATGAATCACGGGTTTAGGAACACTGACATCTGTCTTTGAGATTTAAGTTTCATTTTCCTGTCTTGCTTCTTTGGCAGAGACTGTTGAATACAGTTATAGGCCTAAGTGATGCCTTGAGAAATTAAAGAGGAGAGCTGTTTCCATGTTTCTGGTCAAATGGAGAGAGAGTAAAAATACGGTCAAAAAATGTTAGATGCCAAAAGCAGCACAAAACTGAGAGGTGACAGCCACCAGCAGCTCCAATAGCTACTCTCACATATTATGGATATATTTGGAGACCATGCATCATAAAGAATGGGCAGTCCAGCTATTTTATGGAATAGTTCCCAACAGGGAAATCACACAAGGCTGAAAGACCTGGGGTACTTCAGTTATAAATGTGCCCTAATTCATTTAACCATTCTTTATTTGATTTTCTTTTCCTTTTGCCACTGTTACTCTTAACCCTGCTATCAGCAGCCTTAGGGACAGGATTTGGGGTGTATTACTGATGCCTTCTTTGGGGCAAATTGCTAGGAGAGGAATTCCCTGGGTGATGGTAATGAACTTTTCAAAGGCCTGGGGTAGGGTGATTTTGCTGTAAATCTTTGAACAGTCATTGGAAGGGTTATGACGAGTAGAATCGCTATTTTACACCTTGTGTGTGATCCAGAAGGAGGAGCCCAGCATTTGACGGAATTATCACACCACGAGGTGGGGCACATTGGGCGAGTCAGATCTCCCTGTAACTTCTCTGGTTGCAGAAAACAAGACTGATTTAATATCCACATTGTCAGTCTGATTTCATGGAAATTACATTTAGAAAGTGTGTGGAATTTTGTATGGAGTAAAAAAAAATCTGAAGATGTTAATAATATTGGATTCTCTACCCTTGCTGTTCTTGGTGTGAGAGAAACTTGAAGATTTCATTACTTTCTTCTCCACGGTTCCACAAAGGAAAGAAAAACAAACCACGCAGAACCTGCTTGGTGCAGAGTGCGCTGCCAGCCGTCAGCCGCAGTCATTTGATTCAAGGATATTTATGACCCACTTTTTGAGTCACCACAGCGGGGCTGGGCTGTCCTTCTGTTCTCTCCCTGAGAAAGTGGTGTACAAGCAGAGATTCTGCGTTTATCTGTCAAGGGGTCGGTGTCCCCTTTGGAAGCTCTGGAGACCTTTTGAAGTTCATGGCACAAGTGCCCCGCGTCATAGAGCAAGGCTGCTCTGCACCTGCTGGTCTGTTTCGCTAGGATTCCACTTGGGGCTGGAACCCTAGGGAGGGCTGTCCTCCTCCACATTGGAGTGGATTCTGTCTCAGAGGCTCCTTGACAGTAATCAGATCTCCTCTGGCCTGAAGCACTGGTTCCGCCTCTCTCCTCAATGGACGGAGTCATCTCAGCAGGTGCTGCGGATGCCAGAGGGAGATTAAGGGGTTTGCCTGTGCTTCTTTACAAGTCCTCGGCAACTGAATTCACGCACAGTGGACCACGGCCATGCTCTTAGACCCCTGGGAGGTCCGTCCCTGAAACAGGTTCACTGTCCTCATGAAAATATATGCAGAGGGACCTCCACCTGCAGTGCCAGCATTCCATATGGGCACCTGTTCGAGTCCCAGCTGCTCCACTTCCAATCCAGCTCTCTGCTATGGCCTTGGAAAGCAGCAGAAGATGAAGATGGCCCCCAAGTCCTTGGGCCCCTGCACCTGCATGGGAGACCTAGAAGAAACTTCTGCTCTTGGCTTCAGTTTGGTGCAGCTCCGGCCATTGTGGCCATCTGGGGAGTGAACCAGCAGATGGAAGACCTCACTCTACCTCTGCCTCTCTGTTACTCTGTCTTTCAAATAAATAAATATATCTTTAAAAAAAGGAAATATATACAGAGCAAAGTGGTAGAAAAAAAACAATCAAACCCATGAAGATGTGGAAAGGGAAGGCAAAGCCATCAATGTCTGTCTTTCCAGCTACTTTTTTTTTTTTGACAAAAGAAGGCATTCTTTAATATTCAATATCCCATCCTAATAAAAACTCTTAAAATTAGATATAGAAAAAATTAATATAACACACTAACAGGCATTGATGACCAACACAGAGCCAACTTCCTAATGAATGGAGAAAAGTTGAATATGTTCCCTTTAAAATCTGGAAAGAAAAGGATCTTATCTTCCACTACTCTTTTTTTTTAACTTTTATTTAATGAATATAAATTTCCAAAGTACGGCTTATGGATTACAATGGCTTCCCCCCCATAACGTCCCTCCCACCCGCAACCCTCCCCTTTCCCATTCCCTCTCCCCTTCCATTCACGTGAGGATTCATTTTCAATTCTCTTTATATACAGAAGATCAGTTTAGTTCTAGAGGCTTCTTACAGAAGTCACCTCACCGGGATGGGGGCTGTGTGCCATACTAAGGCGGGGTTGTGCCTGTCTTAGTTTAAAATTTTGGAATTTTGTTTTTCATGGAATTTTCTTTTGCATTTTGATATTTAAAAATGCTTCACTGGGTTGAATAGTGTTCCCCTCCAATTTGTGTCTACCCAGGCCCTTAGAACGTGAGCTTATTTGGAAGTGAAGTCATTGCAGTTGTACTTACTTAGGATGAGATCATACTGGAGTAGGGTGGACTCTAAACCCAAGGAGTGCTGAACCTACAGGGGGCCATGTGAACACAGAGGGAGGGCGGCCATGTGCAATGGAGGCAGACTTTGCACTCCTGCTCAAGCTAAGAAACTCCACGGACTGCCAACAACCACCCCAAGCCAGGAGAGGTGAGCGAGGCTTCTTCCCTGGAGCCTTTGTGAAGAGTGTGGTCCTACAACACCCCAATTCTGACTTACACTCTCTAGAACCATAAGAAAGTGGCGGCACTTTGTTACAGCAGTGTTAGGAAATTAATACAGTTCTATTCAAATATCACTTCGCTAGGTTACTGAGCTTCATGGTGCTCCCTTGAATTTTGCACCCAGGTTCTGTGCCTTACTCTCCTCACCCTGCTACTAGCTCTGTCCTCTCATTTGTCCCATGCAATAAACTGAGGAAGGACACACAGGGGAAGATGGTCTATGCACTCCTTTTGATATGATACATATGGTATATGAATGATAAACAAAATTTGGAAAATGTGCAATAGACAGGGGACAGTTAAGAAGGCAGTGCGAATGGAGGGAATAGCAGGCCCAGGAGTTAACCTAAAGGAATAATTCCAAATGTGAAAATAAACCTTCTCACACCAAGGTGTTCACTAAAGTGTTATTTAGAATGGTAAAAAGTCAGGGAACAACCGGAAGTCACATCACAGAGGAAGGCTGAGTAAACTATGACAAACCTTCTCAATGGACTATTATGCAACCATTAGCAACGGAGTTAACAAAAATATGTGACCGCTTGCAAAAGGTTTTAGCTACAGAGCCAGTTAATATGGAAAGGTGTTTAGACAGTCTGACTATAAGTATGCCAAACAATGACACAATCTGTGCATCAAACAGGAAGTGCACTGACCGTTGGGGATGGTCATGTATGGTAATTATTTTCTGATACACAAATGCCTAGTTATAACTATGCATTAGTTCTATTACTTTTTGTCAGCATATGTGTTAGCTTCCTATTGCTGTGTAACTTTTCACTGCCATTTAGCTCATGGTTCTGCAGGGCAGAGCCTGCGTACAACCCAGCTGGGTCTTGCACTCTCAGCTCGTAGGGCTGCACTTCAAGGTGGAGCTTGAAGTCCTTTTCTAATCTCATCTGAGTTATTGGCAGAATCCAGGTCCTTGTGGCTGAAGGACTGATATCCCTACTGTCTTACTGTTAAGAAAGTTAACTGGGGATGCCTCTTGGAACCTGATCTTGCAATCCCCTCTCAACGTGTCCCTCTTCAAAGCCTAAGCAAGGGAGTGACTACCCCACCGTATTCAGGGATCCTACCCATGCTCAGGAGGAGGAGATAAGGCAGGACATATGCACTGGACTGGGAGATTGGGGGCCACCTTAGAATTCTTCCTACTGCAGCATGTGTTGCTTCTAGGAGTGAGGACCTCAGAGCCACAGGGTTGAGCCCATCATTGCAGCACTGTCCCAGGTGAGTTTCATGGGAATAAAAAGAGGCCATGCTCCAGGGAGATGCTGCTGTGTTCTCTCCAAACAGCCCAGTCTTCTCTCCAAACCACCTGCTGTGCAAGTGAGACAGACGAGACGGACCCATATGTTTACTCCACTGCCTCTGGGGACTATGAGTAGTCCTTGAGGGAAAAAAAGGAAACTAACATTTCTGGGTCCTGGGATGTAGCAGGTCCTAGCATGGGTGCCTTACATAAACTGTCATTTTTAATCCCCACAACAGCTGTACAAATGGAAAAAGAGAACTCAGGGAAATTAAAGAACTCTTCCCCAATTTTCCTAGCCATTAGCTGCAAGGACAAGCATTTGTATCTAAAGGTTTTTAATCTGCAAGAGGACAACGCACCTAGAAAACACAGGATGTAGAGGTGGTTGACAACCCCTATGGCAGGAGGTCCTGAAATCCACCTCCCTCCCCCCAGCTGCAGTATCTCATCCTATGATGAGTAACACCCCAGTGACTAAGTCACATGGCAAAGTTGACCTTGAGAGAGGAGTATCCAGATGAGTCTCATCTAACCACATGAGCCCGTGAAAGAACAAAGCTTTCTCCAGTTGATGGCAGAAGAAGAAACAAAGAGAGAGAGAAAAAAAGTCAGTCAGTCCACCCAGTGAGTGGTGATTCCAGGTGGTGGCGCTGGCTTACAGAAGGAAAGAGCCCATGCAAAGGAAAGCTGTTGGTCTTAAGGAGCCAGCAAGGACATGGGGACCTCAGTCCCCAACCCCAGAGAAGTATGTTCTGCCAACGATGTGAGTGAATTTGGAAGTGGATTCTTCCCCAGAGCCTCCAAACAAGAGCCCTGACCTCGCTTTTAACTTTGGAGGACCCATAGCAGAGAGCCCGTTTATCCCATCTGAATGTCTGACCAGCCAAACAGTGAGCTAATTGATGATGTGAGGATGTGGTGTCAAACAGGACCGTTCGTGGCACTGGCGTGGGCCAGTGATGTGCAATGGTTATGACATCTGTGGTCACTTAAGAGGAGCAACAGAAAACTTGTACATCCCTTGAGAGAGAATCCATGCTAATGGAAGAAGGATCTAGATGTGTTTTGCAATGCAGTGGTATCAAAGTCACTGTCCCGAGATACACAGCAGACCCATAGAATGGCAGATGTCCTAAACAGCACTCTGGCCTCAGAATCAGCCCTTAAGGCAATCTGATCAGGCTGAAAAGCCCATGAGAGTATTTCAGGCATGGAAAGCCAAGACACTCTGGGGGAAAAAAAAAAACCTAAATGAAAGATCTCCACTAGTGAGATCCCAGTGGAAAGAATGGGTCATCAAAGAAGGAGGTACCTTTCTCTGAAGGGAGGAAAGAACTTCCACTTTGATCATGGCCTTGTCTAAAAATTATCAGAGTCAGTGAACTCAGGGGGCTTCCATAGCCTTGGCAGTTCATGACAAGAGCCTAGGTTGATTACTGATGCCATAAACAAGAGTGTCAATTTGTTGAGTCAACAACAGGAGTCACTGTGCACTTACTCCTCATGTAGGATCTTTGTCCTTAGTGTGCTGTACATTGAGATTTAATGCTATAACTAGTACTCAAACAGTATTTTTCACTTTATGTTTCTGTGTGGGAGCAAACTGTTGAAATCTTTACTTAATGTATGCTAAACTGATCTTCTGTATATAAAGAGAAACGAAAATGAATCTTGATGTGAATGGAAGGGGAGAGGGAGTGGGAAAGGGGAGGGTTGCGGGTGGGAGGGACGTTATGGGGGGGGAAGCCATTGTAATCCATAAGCTGTACTTTGGAAATCTACATTCATTAAATAAAAGTTTAAAAAAAAATTCACTGTCCCGGCCCAACCACAGGGTTCAAGAGTTATTTTACTGATTGCCATAATGTTTTGGGAGTCCATGTCACCCCGCCAATGGACCTCCTCCAACAGAGAGTGTGTGATCTCACGCCACAAAGGGCTGCAGTCTTGTCACTGGACAATGCTAGGAGACAGTGAGCTCAGCCAGGGAGAAAGAATCTGCAGGATTTGAGCCTCCAGGAGCAAAGCAACCTTGGAAGTGGCTATGGTGGCACCATCAAGACATCTCCTGCTCAAGCAATGCCATGGTGATGACATTTTCATAGCAGAGCCAGGATGGGCCCGGAGCTTCTCAGCAGAGAGACGATGGCTGAATGACAATCCTGTAACAACTGCACCAGTCAGCTATGATTTGGGCTGGTTTGGGGGCATCGGTGATGCTGCGTGGCAGATCTCCCGTATGTTCCTGGTGACAGGGGAGAATTTTGTGATGGACCAAAATAATTGTGATCAGGAGAGGAGATTGAAATTAACGTGACTGGGGCCAGTACTCTGGTGCAGTAAGTTAAGCCTCCGCCTACAGTGGCAGCAACCCATATTGGCCTTGGTTCACATCCCGGCTGTTCCTCTTCCAAACCAGCTCTCTGCAATGGCCTAGGAAGGCAGAAAAGATGTCCTAAGTTCTTGGGCCCCTGAACCCACATAGAGACCCAGAGGAAGCTCCTGGTTCCTGGCTTCAGATCTGCGTTGTGGCCATTTGGGGAGTGAACTAATGGATGGAAAACCTTTCTTTCTGTCTCTCTCTCTCTGTAATTCTACTTCTCAAATAAATTTTTTTTTGTTTTTGTTTTTTGACAGGCAGAGTGGACAGTGAGAGAGAGAGACAGATGAGAGAAAGGTCTTCCTTTGCCGTTGGTTCGCCCTCCAATGGCCGCTGCAGCTGGCGCACCGCGCTGATCCGATGGCAGGAGCCAGGATCCAGGTACTTCTCCTGGTCTCCCATGGGGTGCAGGGACCAAGCACCTGGGCCATCCTCCACTTCACTCCCTGGCCACAGCAGAGGGCTGGCCTGGAAGAGGGGCAACTGGGACAGAATCCGGCGCCCCGACCGGGACTAGAACCCGGTGTGTCGGTGCCGCTAGGCGGAGGATTAGCCTCGTAAGCCGCCGTGCCGGCCTCAAATAAATATTAAAAATGTTAATGTGACTTTATTTGATGCCCCAGTTGGTGAGTTATGAACATATTTGGAAGTGCCTACCGCCACTTGCTCATTTAGCAAGTATGTACTAGGCATCAATAAATTCAGACACTGTGCTGGAACAGCAACATCAAATATGTTGGCTCTGCCTTCAAGGGACTCGGCACATAGTAGGGCAGATAGGAGAGCCACAGAAAGAGCGCAAAGCAAGGGTCACGCTCCCAGAGATTTTTTTTCTGCTCCCGAATGCAAAGAATCTTATAGATCACCTCTTCCTCATCTATGGGACAAGAGATGAGAGATGGGGACTCTTCTCCTAGCCCTGTTCCCTCCACCCTGCTTCCCAGTAGGCGTGGTCCTCCTGATGTCCTGCCAACGCCATCTCTTGGCAGAGGTTATGAACAAGGCAGTCAGGCCCATGGTGATGTCAGAAAACCACTCAGAGCTGGAGACCCATGCCAGGATTCAGAAAGAGTCATCTCAGAATGTACTTAGGAATACGCACCTTCTAGGGAATGGTGGCACAGGGGCCTTGAGTTCAAGAGACCCGGGTGTCCACTGTGAGGGTGTGATGATTGAGATCTCCACAGGTTTACGGAGCCATCTGGGAATGGAAGGGCAAGAAGGCAGTAACTGGCTGATGGCCCCACAGGCCTGGGCCTTGCAGATGATGACACAGTGGGAGAAGAACATTGGTGAAATCAAGGCTGGGCATTGCTCGGTTTGTGCTTTTCCCAGCCAGAGAAAGCTCAGCCCTCTTGTACCCTACTGTATGTAAAACCATTTCCCTCAGCAATGCAGGTTAAAAAGGGGTAATTGCCAGCTCCAAGAGCATGGTCAATTAATACCATTATTACAATTGGGCTGGAAATGAACCCCTTGTGTGTGGAATCTACAACATATCCAAATGTGTTTCAGGGTAGCTGATTTGCAAAATTCTTGTGTGGTAGCATGGTTGGTGCTTTCTTAGAAGAATTCAAAGCAGAGGCAGGGGGTGGAGGAAGAGTGCCAGCTGCAGCCCTCGCTTCTCCCAGGCCTGGGGTCAGAGTTCTAAGATCTAAAGCCATGAGCAGTGAGATGTGGGGGTGACTGCCTTTCCTGCTAGAGGGGTGTTCACCATGCCCTGTCAGACATGCTTGCCTACCCTCTGGGGGATGCAGGTACAACCTGTGTATTCTACAGGATCTGAAAACCTCAAATAAAGGAGTGGCTTGGGAACCTTGGCGAACCCTAAACTGATCAAAATTGTGAGGCTTACATAGATGATTGTCTGCTTTGGGAAATCAGATGTGAAGGGAAGAAATCGCCCTCCTCAGTGGGGAGGCTGTGGGTGGGTGGGGGGTGTGTGCATTACCATGTGGGGAAACCTAAGGCAGGGCTGCCACTAGCATGAGTCAAGCAAGGTGACCGAAATGCAAAATTTAAGGTGGCCCTCACTTTCAGCTTTGGGCAAGAATAGGTTAAGTACTTGCATGAGCCTGAGAGTGAGGGTCTCCTTAAATGTTGTGCTCTGGTCCTAGTGCAGCTCTCTGATGCCTGGCTCTGGTCCTTACTGAAAGAACACAGATGCCTGTCTGCCCTGGGGAAGGATGGAGAAGCAGACCAGGAGGATGGTCACTCTTGGTGCAGTACTCATTTCTCCCTCCTCCATGGTAACAGAAATCAGATTTATTTTGGGTGGTGAACAATGGACCCAGTCAAATAAGAGTAAATATTGGGGTGCGTCCACGAGTCCTCATAGCCTGGTGTGGTCATGTGAGAACGAGAAGCGGAAGTGACGTCATGCAGGCACAAAAGGCTGCTTAGAAGGAGTTGACTAACCTGACATTCACCTCTTGTCCTGCCAGTCTGACTTCCCTCCTTGCAGCCTGCCAATGCTGAGCTCCAAGGCCATCCAGCATCATTAGGTGACCTTGAGGATGGAAGCCGTGTCCTAGGAAGACAGAGTAGAAAGATGGAAATCTGACACCGTGGAGCTGTTTATGAATCTCGCCACAGCACATAAGACAGGTCTTTGTAGATAAAGAATTGTGACTGTGAGAGATAAAGTCAGAATAGGCAGAGTGGGAATTAAGGCCCAGGCGTGTCTGATTCCCAAGCTGCACTCTTAGCTACTACCTGGTCCTGCTGTCCAGGTGCCTCCTGGGACAGAGCAGAAAGTCAGCTCCTTTCCTGACTCTGCTGAAAGCATGTCTGTCAAGGCCCTGGAGGAGCTTGTGCTCCCTGATGATTCTGAAGCTGGACTGGGGACATTGCTGTGCCCTTGGCTCTGCTGGCCAGGCCCCAGAAGACCAGCCTCTCCTGGGCCAGCTCTCGGCTTGCTGCTTACCACCTGCCCGGTGTTGGTCAGCCTGGGACCCCCAAGGGCTTCTTTTCCAGCCTCCAGCAGCTCAGCTAGATTGGGTTTCCATGAAATATGCATGCTTTCTCCCGAGGCCCTGGAAAGTGTGTCTGTTCAGATCAGCTGGTCTGATCTGCAAGGGTGCTGATACGAGGTGCTTGGTCCTTTCTCTGCCTTGTCTCCCACTTAGTGTAAAGGGAGAGGGCCTCCGGGCCACAGCATCTTCACGTTTTAAGGGCAGTTCAGGAAGAGAAAGGTTGTCCAAGGACAGGTTCCATGGGCGGTGGCATGGAAACCAGATGACTCTCAAGAAAACCATTCATTCAAGAGACAGGACAAGGCCTCCTCGATCTAATCTGAGGTCCCCAGGCCTATCTCACTGCTCCCAGACACCTGGCCATTGATGATAATTGGGCTTGTTTCTTCCATCTTGAAGGCTGTGAGAGCTTCGGCAGGTTCCCCAGCTGAGTTTGAGTTCTGATTGTATTCATCTTAGGCTCCAGGCTTGCACGACCATGTGAAAGGTTAACAACAGGGAAGAAGGTGTGAGGGGTCTGCCAGGGGAAGGTATTCTTGTGAAAAATAAAGAAAGAGCTCCCTTAAGGGAAGAGAGGGCTGAATACTTAATTTTGGTCTGAAGGATGTGGAAGGGGACAAAGGTAAGATGGGCAGGTGCACACCATCTGTCAGGGAGGGGTGGCCACCACAAAGGGCTTGGTGTTAACTCCTCAAGTTCTGCCTCTTCAGGGCCCTTAGGCTGCACTGCCTCAGTCCCCTGATTCCAGCTGATGTGTGTGACTGCAGGGGTGGGCAATGGTGCCGTGACCTCAGGAACCCTTCCATCCATGGCAGTATTCGCTGACATCTGCTCCAGCAGGGGCCAGAAGAGCAGGAGCACTGCAGCTGCCACTGGCCCTGCGCAATGGTAAATTGTTTCTGCCTACTTGGCTGGCTATGGGTGTCTCTAGAGAGTTGGTCAAGCATCATTCTAAGTGTGTACGAGAGGGTGTTTGGGGGAAAATACACATTTCCATGGGTAAAACTGAATAGCAGATGGCCCTCCCTAGTGTGGGTGGGTCTTGTCCAACCAGTTGAAGACCTGACTTGAACAAAAAGTTGACCCTCAGTAGAAGAGAATCCTCTTGCCCGACTGCCTTTGAACTGAGGCATCTTATTGGTTCTGCAGCAGCTCCCAACTTTTGGACTCAAACTGGGACATCAGCTCTGCAGATTTTTCTATTTATAGGCCTCTATAATTGTGTAAAACAAGTCCTCATAATAAATCTCATATACATTTGTATGTCCACCTTTATGTGAAGATACATACATATATGGTGTATATTTGTGTGTGTGTGTGTGTACATAGTCATCTCACTGGTTTGACCTATGGGTAGTCAACTTACAGATGATGTTAAAGTGATTTGCATTCAGCAGAAACCATTTTGTAACTTTTAAACTAGGGTACTTTCCTGGGCTTTCAGTATGCATTCTGAAACTGAAGAGTGTGGCCACAGCCCCTTCTCCCACTTGACCCTGTGGTTACAGGGGCTAACAGCTGGTACTTGGTAGTATTCTGTGTGGCTAAGCTAGGGTGCTTCTGTAGGGTATGTGTGATAAACATATTTTTGACTTAGGATAGTTCTAATTTATGATGAGTTTATCAGGGCATAACTCCATCGTAAGTCAAAAGGCATCTTAATCTGGATATCCATCCATCCATCTACCTCTCTCTTCCAGTCTTTTGTTCCTCTGTAGGAGCCCTAATTCCCGCTGTCAAGAGGCATCTCTGTGGTACCATGGTAACTAAAATGAAAAGGGAAAGAGTAAATGCCGTGAAGATTCAGAGGGATCTCTGAAGAAGACATCTGGAAACTTGCAGAATTATCAGGCAGAAATCTGGGGGAGTGGGCTGACTTGTTTCCTTAGAGTCAGCGAGGGCACAGAGGACATAGCAGAGGACCTGCTCTGGGCTAAATTGTGGCCCCCTGAGTTGTCCACATCCTAATACTCAGAACCTGTGAATATGCCACCTGCCGTGGCCAATGCAATGTGATCAGGTGAAGGACCTTGAGATGGGGAGAGTATCCGAGGGGCCCAGGGTAGCCACAGGGGTCCTTGCAAGGAGGAGGCAGGAGGGCCGTAGGGTGGGAGAGCGAGCTGTGGTGGTGGAAGCAGAGGACAGTGAAACACTCGGGAGATGGGGTAAGGGATGGTAGGCTAAGGAGTGTAGGCTCCTGGGAAAACAAATACAGACCCTGGGGGGAGCAGGTTACCTTCGCCTGCGGTGAGCAGAGAGGGAGCGTCTCTACCTAACTCTGTGATGTCCTGGGCTGATCCTCCCACACCCTGCTTGCCCTGATTGATGCCCTGATGATGTTGAGCTGCTGAGTTGACCCTCGAACTATGTTCCCCAAACTACATTTTTCAAACGTCCTCTGGGTGAAGTCATGTTTTAGGAGGGGTTTCTGGTAATTTGGTGGCCAAATGCATCTTAACAGAACCAACGTCACGGGGATTCCTCTGGCTACCTCAAAATATCGTATGCCTAGCCTGGCCCTGCTTGTTTTGAACCAGTGGATGGGCGCTCTTTCTGCCTCTCAAAAAAAAAATCTTTTTCAAAAAGATTCTGCTGTCTATCTACCTGGCATCTCAGTCCCATCCCACCGCTAGTGGAAGTGGAAGGGCTCATCTTTCTGTCCTTGATGCGAGCCGACTGTTAGACAAGGCGGTGTGCTGAGCAGATCTGAGTGTCTTGATGTCTGGGGAAGGTGACCTGAGATGGTTTTGACCACGAAGAGGAAGCAGGAGAGCTTGAGGGACCGCGGACCATCAGTGGCTAGGGGTGCGATTACTGCCACGGCATGAGGTTGAGGTTCGGCTTTCTTGCTTCCCTACACGTCTTGTAGTTTCTCTAACTTTGGCTTGGCTTCCCAAATAATCTGATTTGCACGTTCTGGCTTTGTGTTTTCTTTGGCTATTTTTAGATCCTTTAATTCTGCTTTGCTGGCAGCTGCTCTTCCCCCAAACACTTGAAGAACTTCCAATCCCACAGTCAGAGGAGGCAGAGCCTGGGGGCTGGGAAGCCGCCTTCTTCCTGCCGTTTGGGACCGGCCTCAGGCGCGGCAGGGCACCCTCGGCCCACCGCAGGCCTCCTCCGCGGGAGCCTTCCAGCTGCGCCTTTCTCACGTGGTGCCGTGCTGGAGCTCAAGTCGGGGGACAGCGTGGTGAGCGTGGGCCCGCTCGCTCTTTCCGAAAATGTCTCCGACGCCACGGAAGGTAAGTATCTTTAAAGAGAAAGGCAGAGAGACCCACGCAGAGAGAGGGACAGACAAGTCTTCCATTTGCTGGTTCACCACCTGTCACCCGATGGCTGCAGTGACCAGAACCGAGCCAGACTGAAGCCGGAAGCCAGGAGCTCCACCATGTTGGGGGCTGGAACCAAGCATTTGGGCCATCTGCTGCTGCTTTCCCAGGCACATTAGCAGAGAGCTGGTCTGGAAGTGGAGCAGCCAGGACTTGAACTGGCGCTTATTTGGGATGCCAGTGTCACTGGTGGCAGCTTAACAGGCTGAGCCACAACGGCAGCCCCTAATGACATGGTTTTAAACTCAGCTGAGCTTTTAGTACTGCTTTCCAACCAATCTTTCAGCCATTCCTGGGCTATTTCTTCTCTAAATCCTAGCATGGCTAGTGATAGCCTGCGCTCAAAACCCAAACCCCAGCTTAGCCACTTCCTGCCTAAGTGACTGTAACCTCTCTGTTCCGTGACCCCCCCCACCCCTGTCACATGGGTCTGATGATAACGGTATTTACTCCCGGGTGTGAGGAGGCTAAAATGAGGAGTCAGGCACAGGCTGCTTGCTGCCGCTTGTTCCCAGCCTTTGTGGAGCTCCCCCAGCCCTGACAAGGCCTTCTCAGGCGACCACTGCTGTACTCGCCACCGTGAACACAGTGGCCTCTGCCACAGACGACCTCAGTTCCCTTCCACTTCACATATTCGTGTCTCGTGCATTTTTATCCTCTTCTTCCAATCATACAGGACAGGCGACCCTTCTATCCGCCCACGCTGATCCTTCACGCAGGGCTTGCTCCCCGCCCTTCCTGTCCACTGGGTCTGCATGGCCACAGTGTCCCTGTCCTTGTCACCGCTCTCAGGGCCACATTTCATAATTGCAAAGGAAGCGGTGAATCTAACACCCTCAAGGTGGAAACAAAAGCACAAATAAATAATGAGAAATGCTGGAGAATCCCACCTTCCCAGCTGCTTCTTCAGTCCCTTCTTGCCACTCATACAATGCGCTCTTTCTCGTTGTCAGTTTCATGACCCCCACTGCTCTGAGCCAGAGTCTTCAGGGGTCTCTCCTTTCCATGACAAGACTGCTCTCCAGCTGCTGGGCGCAGGAGTGCCCGGTCACCCACCTCGGTCTGGCTTCCCAGCCATCTCTGACTCCCAGGATGCCCTATGATCTCTGACCTTTGCCCGCACTCTTTTCCCTGCTGCTAAAACCCTGTTCAATAGTCAAGCTGTACCTTCAATGTTGTCTGTCTGATACGGCCTTCTTCTAACTGTCTCCCGCCAGCAATGATTGCTTCCTGTGTGTGACTCTGCACCCGGCTGAAATCTCTAATCACGTCCTAACACCTGGGCAGGTTCAGAGTCACACAATTCTCTAGATTCATGAAATTTGGCTGCTGTTGGGCCATTGCCTCTGGCTTGGCACTCCTGGGAATGACCGAAATACAGCGGAGAGCTCTCTCCCACTGTTGCCTGAATAGGAATTTAATTTACATTTGGAACTAGCGTATCATAAACAGCCCTGAATCCCAATTTGCAACCAGACCTGGGCACCTTTTCTGGTGTGTGTGTGTGTGTGTGTGTGTGTATTTGTATACATACGTTTTTTAAATCTGGTCATCAGTTGATAGACATTTAGGTTGATTCTCTATCTTAGCTATTATAAATTGAGCTGCTATAAACATGGGAGCACAGGTAACTTTTTCATAGACTTATTTCATTTCCTTTGGCTATGTTCCCAGGAGTGGGATGGAGTGGGTCATACGGTAGACCTATTTTTAAATTTCTGAGAAATCTCCATACTTTCCTCCATAATGACTGTACCAATTTACATTCCCACCGACAGTGTATTAGGGTACTTTTTCTCCACATCCTTGCCAGCGTTTGTTAGTTTTTAGCTTTTAGATAACAGCCACTCTAACTGGGGTTGGTGATACTCCAATGTGCCTTTTTTCATTTCCCTGATGTTTAGTGATCCTGAGCACTTTTTCCACACGTCAGTTAGCCCTTTGTATTTCCTCAAGAATGGACATCTCTAATTAAAGCCCCAGGAGATGCTAATAGTGCTGATCTGGGGACCACACTTTGAGAACTGGTGCCCTGGGCCTTGCTTTCCTATATGAATGTTCTCTTACATTTTCTCCCTATCTCTGTGGCTGTGGCCGCGGCCTTGGCCATGGTGGTTTCTTTGTTCATTAGCATTGGGACTGCTGAGTCCTGTGCATTTTAAATGTGTGTCTTGCTCCTTCCTGGCCCCCTTCCCCTTCCCTATTCTGCCTTTTATGAGCATCCAAAGGACAAGAGTCATGCATGTGGGTTTTTCATTCTCATTGTCGGCAACAACTGGCACACGCCAGGAACTTGAATAAGTACGAATGATTGAGTTGGATGCCAGGGTCTGGCCTGGCATTGAATTGTTTTTCTTTTTTTTTGGCAATGAGTTAAATACTTGCTACTCCGTTTTTATTGTTGGTGAAATGAAAGGAATGGTGCCTGACAACAGATATGAGTGAGAAAATGGGTCAGAAAAAAAGTCAGGCTGGGAGGGAGGTTAATTAATAACCAGTCTTCATCAATAATCTAGAAGCACTTTGGCTGCTGCTACTGACGTGTGTGGTGGCCGAACTGCCAGCAAGGAAGCAGGTGGCCTGTAGAGCTGTCCACAGCACAGAACCCATCCAGCTCGTGTTGTGTAAGTTTCCCCACGAGAAGACAGCGACCGCAGCCTCCGTGAGACTTTCCGTTTGGGTGGAGAAAAAAACAGGAACTGTGGGCCCTTCGCAGCTGCCCTGGCCTAGCGTGCCACCGGAGGTTAACATAAAGCCTGACTATAAAAAGTCCTGCTGCCTGTCCTCTCTAATGTAAAAAATGAATTCAACATTCAGAAGTTCTGAGAAAACCAAAGTATCCAGAAGGATATATTACCTATAATCTTCATGCCCAGAAAAATACCAGCATTTGCATGTCAAAGTATTTCCTTCCTTCCAGTATCCTTGTCTTTGGGTAATATGTTGTGGAGTTTTAGCCTTTATATATTCTGTGCTCCATCTTGAACAAGTCACCTAATGTTATGAACATTTTTCAATTATTTCCCAACCATCAAAAAGTATGACTGTTTATATCTACCTATATACTATATTTGGTTTTAATTGAAGGGTAGAGAAAGACACACACAGTGAGAAAGAGTTCCCACCTGCTGGTATACTCCCCAGATATCTGTAATGGCCAGAGGGGTGAAGGAATGCAATCCAACCCAGGTCTCTCATGTGGATGGCAGGGACCTGATTACTTCAACCATCATTGCTGCCTCCCAGAGTCTGTATTAGCAGGAAGCTGAAGTCAGGAGCTAGCGCTGGAACTTGAGCCCAGGCACTCCAGCATGGGACACTTGCATCTTAACCTGAGTCTTAATTGCCAGCCAATCACATGTCTGTAATCCCCACATTTTAATTACAAAAATAATTGTTCTAAGTAAGCCAAAGCAATCACAAGTGTATGCTATAGGAAGAAGAAAAATTTCTACTGAAGCTGACGTTGTAGCTGCCTCCTGCAGTGCCGAAATCCCATATGGGCGCTGGTTCTAGTCCCGGCTGCTCCTCTTCCAATCCAGTTTTCTGCTTATGGCCTGGGAAAGCAGCGGAAGATGGCCCAAGTGTTTGGGCCCCTGTACTCATGTGGGAGACCTGGAAAAAGCTCCTGGCTCCTGGCTCCTGGCTTCAGATCAGCTCCGCTCCAGCCTTTGCAGTCATTTGGGGAGTGAATCAGTGGATGGAACACCTCTCTGTAACTCTGCCTCTCAAATAAATAAATAAATCTTCAAAAAAGAATCTTCTCAACTTCCAGTCTACTCCCCAGCAACCCATACTTTTGAAAATATCTGCACATAGTAATTTAAATTTTTTTTAAAGATTTATTTATTTATTTGAAAGTCAGAGTTTTACAGAGAGAGAAAGAGGCAGAGAGAGAAAGAGAGGTCTTCTATCCACTGATTCACTCCCCAAATGGATGCAATGACCAGAGCTGTGCCAATCCGAAGCCAGGAGCCAGGAGCTTCTTCCAGGTCTCCCACCCGAGTGCAGGGACCCAAGGACTTGGGCTATCTTCTACTGCTTTCCTAGGCCATAGCAGAGAGCTGGGTTGGAAGTGGAGCAGCCGGGACTGGAACTGGTGCCCATATGGGATCCCGGCACTGCAGGCAGCGGCTTTAAGACCTGCTATGCCACAGTACTGGCCCCAGTAATTTAAATTTAAAAGCAAACAAATTGGCTTACATTATTCTGTTGTTTTTCCTAAAAAGATTCAACATTTTACGGGCACTTTTGTGTTAGTTTCTAAAAATAGCCAAAGTAGGATTTCTCATAGTTTTTCAATATTTGTTATTGAACATTTATTGTTTGCCAGTTTTTACACTCTAAAAGATGCTGAAATGAACACTCTAAAATATGCCTTTGGGGCTGGTGCTGCAGCATAGCAGGTAAAGCCACTGCCTGCAAAGTCAGCATCCCATATGGGGAGGGATTCAAGTCCCGGCTGCCCCACTTCCGATCCAGCTCTCTGCTGTGGCCTGGGAAAGCAGTGGAAGATGGCCTAAGTCCTTGGGCCCCTGCACCTGTGTGGGAGACCTGGAAGAAGTCTGCAGCCACTTGGGGAGTGAATGAGCGGATGGAAGACACTTCTCCTTCTCTGGCTCTACCTCTCTCTGTAACTCTGCCTTTCAAACAAATAAATAAATCTTTAAAAACACAACATGCTTTTATCTCTAAGAAGTCAGCTACTGGCTCTTGGATGACAGGGACCAGCATCAAGAGTTCAGGGCTTGCGGCTCTGGTCCCACTTTGTCTCCTCTCTCTGCCTCTCTCTCTTTTAGTCTCTCAAGCTGCTTTGAAGTTGGGTGCAGCGTGCAGCATGGGTCACTGAGACCCAGGTCCCTCTGCTCACGGCTCAGTGGGGCCCTTTTCTACAGGAAGGAGAAGTTTTGAGGACCAAGTTGTAGCCATGACCTGGAGGGGCAGAGGATCCCCACCATCCACAACTGTGAGCACCCAGGTTCAGCGGCGGGCAGGGACGGAAGAATCGCTCCTTCTCCCTCAGAAGCCAGACTCTGCCGTCTCCACCTCTGCACCTGAGCCGCAAACAGCAGCTCATTGTCAGGGTGGGGCAAAGCAGAGGACGGTGTCAGTGGCCTCCTGGAGAGGTCAGCTCAGCCGAGTACAAAGAGAAAGCGACAGAACCTCCAATGGCATGACCAAAGGCGCCTGGGAAGGGGCTCACACAGCTTCCCTGGGTGAGAGTAGGGGTAGGTGTCATTTCCCACGACAGGAAACTGTGCTGTTTGGGGAACAGCTGGAGAAGGTTCACAGTTCACTGAGAATTAGCAGAAAAATCACATCCTTCCCAGATGTGCAGAGATAAGGCAGGAATTTTGGGTCTTTGAGAAGCACAGCTAGTGTCTGACTGTCTCGGGCCAGGGGCGAAGTTCAAGGGTCTTGACAGCCAAGTCTCATTTCCTTGAGCATTTCGTGCTCTGTCGCTGTCGTTGTATAAAACCCTCTCTGAGATGGTGCAACAGGGGAAAGCGTTAGTTTACAAGATGAGACTATGAAGGGGTGAGGGCTACTTTTTCAGACACAGCTGGGCCTTCACACTGGCAGGTGTCCATGATTAGAGCTCATTAAAGGCTCCTGGCTCTAGTGCCTGGTAGTCACAGTCACTAACCCTCTGGGCTAGATATGTGTATCCATCAGGATTCAACAAGAGATGCAGAAATGGAAACCCATATATATGAAGGGTCTTCAATAAGTTCATGAGGAGTGAGCGTTGTGGCACAATGGGTTAAGTCACTCTTTGGGATACCCACAGCCCCTAATAGAGTGCCAGTTCGAGTCCTGGCTTCTCCACTTCCATCCAACTCCCTGCTGATGTGCCTGGGAGGCAGCAGATGATGGCTTGAGTACTTGAGTTCCTGCCACCCATCTGGGAGACCTGGATGGATGTGCTGGCTCCTGGTTTCAGCCTGGCCCATCCTTGGTTGCTGCAGCCATCTAGGGAGTGAACAAGCCAATGGAAGATTTCCCTTTCTCTCTGTTATTCTGCATTTCAAATACATCTTGTAAAGGTTATAACAGATGTTTATTATGAAAAACTGTTCATAGGTTTCAGTTTTTTTGCACCAAAATACACTTCCTGTAATTCCATTTTTCCATGAACTTCTTGAAGTACTTACATACTTGCAAGTGTGTTTGTCAAATTCTTGCACCCAAATTATATGTGTGCTATATATAATATTTAATATTACTCTATTTGTATTATACATTTACTTCTCTTAAAAGATTTATTTATTTATTTGAAAGGCAGAGCTACAGAGAGACAGAGGCAGAAGGAGAGAGAGAGAAGTCTTCCAGCTGCTGATTGATTACCCAGATGGCTGCAATGGCCAGAGCTGTGCCAGTCCAAAACCAGGAGCCAGGAGCTTCCTCTGGGTCTCCCACACAGGTGCAGGGGCCCAAGGACTTGGGCCATCTTCCACTGCTTTCCCAGGCCACAGCAGAGAGCCAGATCGGAAGTGGAGCAGCCAGGACTCGAACCAGTGTCCACATGAGATGCCAGCACTGCAGGCTGCAGCCCTACCTGAGCTCCTAGGGTAATGTCAAATCTTTTCAACCAATTTGTATGTATAATTTATTATTATTAAATATTTATAAATGAAGACAATTCTCATGACGTATTGGTGAAGTCAAGTCACTGCTACACGAAATACATGTACTGTTTCTGTGCGTGTAAAGCACAAGAGAGCAAGGACGAGCTGGAGCCCATGAGGAGGAGTGAAACGCCCGTCTGTGCTCACTGCCTCGGCTTGGTGGTATGGACAACCTGCAGAAGCTGAGCCCCTCATTAACAAATGAAACACACCTGGTCAGAAGCGGCTACAGTCGAAGAAGGATCTTGGAGAAGGAGGGGCAGTCACAGAACCAACCACTGCCCTACACGAGGAGCTGAGCCGGCAGCTACGTGAGAACACGTGTGAACTAAGGAACACCTGCCGCCTCCATTCTGCCCACAGGAACCTCTCTGTGGATGGCTCTGACCAGAGACAGACAGAAAAGGAAACTCTCAGAAGTGTGGTTCAGCCTAAAGGGGGACATATTACAAAGTCGCTGTACTCCTCTTCCTGAACACTTGTCACTGAAATGCACCTGTCAAATCCAAACTTAGTCTCCAGATAATGTGAACAAGTCATGCTTCCCTAACATGATACAGCTATGTGGTGTATAAACGGCCACATTCGCACTCTCTAAACGAACACACAGGGTCCTCTTCCATCTAGAATCGTTCTTTCTTCTCCTAAGAGATTCACACACTCCTTTAATGACCTCAGCCTGAAATTCTGAGCCACGAAGCTAACACTAATGAACACATTTTAGGTATAATAAGAGATAGGCAAAGAAATGTTTAAAATTCAACAAATACATATATAAGCTTCCATTTCAAAATACAGACTATTCATCACCGCTGTCTTACATGCAGCTAGTCACAGGGCCATAGCTGTTATTTCTAAGTACCACGCTTCACTGCACGTCCCACATTCCTGCTGCCTTTAACAAGTTCCTCAGCTGGTCACGGTTCCTTGCCTAGCCGGGGACTCAGGTTTACTGTTGCAGGTTTTGGGGCCATCAGTACCTCTGCCTCAGTTGGGCAGCTCAGTTTACATCACAGTCCATGGAACACTAAGAGATGTCCCAGAGTGTCTTCTGTATTCCATGCATAATCCTCCTTTCCTCGCTTGTGGGATAGCAGCCCCGTTTCCCCGCTAGGCAGGATTGAGGATCCTAGCCCGTGGAGCACCCTCCTTTTTCATCTGTTGATTCACTAGCACAATGAGCCCCAAACAGCCAGATAGAAATCTAAAATTCCAGTTCAATGGGATAATTGTTTCACAGTTAGTAAAGGGTTTCTCCCTTAAGAGCTATCTTAGCTTGTCATCTATACAGCAAAATATTTGAGGCAGCTGACCTAATAACGAGAAAGGGTTCAAGTCCATGACTGGGTGGCCCCCTTGGTTCAGTGTCTGATGATGGCAGTAGTGGGGGTTACATAGAGAGTTAAGTGGTGAGCCAGGAAGCAGAAAGAGAGAAAGACGCAGGGGGGCCCAAATCAGGCTTTATAGCCAACACTCCAGCGAGAATTACCTTCCATGGGCATGGCTCCAATTACCTAAAGACTTTCCTCTGGGCTCACCTCCTAAATACCGTAATTACATGGCATTTCCATCCCCTTAGAGCCATTAATTTAGAACTTTGGGGTCTAAACCTCTGTATGAGTTCAAACCACATGTTAAAGCCACTGGCCCCACAGAACCTAAAGCTGAAGGGAAACAAAATTTTGCTACTGGATTTCTAGGTATGATATTGAGTGGTGCTACTCCCATTTTCAGCACCTGTGGCTCCTGGCTAGGGGAGAAAGAGCCCTGTCCGCTGGGTGCTGATTTAGAGCACCTGCTGCATCTTGGAGGCTATTGCCCCACCCCTTCAATATTTTGCCACCTATGAAGCGCTGTTAAGGAGTTTCCCAAAGGACATTCCATCATCCAGCCAAGCCAGTCCTTTTAAGATGATAGGGAACATAACTGATGAGTTTCAGGAAGTCCAGGAACATAATAGATCCATTGTTGTCCTTTATTTTTATTAAGCAAGTTCCTTGTTTGGAAGTCTGTTTGCAATACAATGAAGGGAGGTAAGGCAGTCAGTTAAGTTCACAGATGGTAGAGTTGGAAGAAACATTGCAGGCAAGGAAGGCAAGACTTTGTCCAGAGTAAGTGGCTAAGAACAGAATATTCTCTCTTCCCCAATGGAAGTGGTCCAACGTAGTAATCTGTCACCTAGTCCTTATACAAAGTGAATGGTGCCATATTAAGGGCTCAGAGTTGATCTTTGCTGTTGGAAGATTGGCCACCTAGCAGTGGTTGCGAGCAGATTAGTACTGGTGGCTAGAATTCCATATTCCTGGGGCCAGCACTGTGGAAAAGCTGGTTAAGCTGCTGCCTGCAGCACTGACATCCCATATGGGCACCTGTTCAATTCCTGGCTGCTCCATTTCCAATCCAGCTCCCTGCTAATGTACCTGGGAAAGCAGTGATGGATGGCCCAAGTGGCTGGGCCCCTGCACCCAAGTGGGAGACCCAGAAGAGTCTGGCTCCTGGCTTTGGTCCAATCCAGCCCCGGCCATTGTGGCCATTTTGGGGGTGAAGCAATGGATAAAAGATATCTCTAAGTCTTTCAAATAAAAAATAAATAAAACTTAAAAGAACCCCATGTTCCTGAGCTACAGGGTACATGGTGCACATCCATTGGCCAATGACAGGAGTGGCTTGGGCAAAATGCTAACCAGCATCTACAGAATGGGTCATCCTCATCCTATCCACTTGATTGATTATTAAGTTCTCTGGTAGGACTACCTTTGGTGAGCATTTGTGCTTTAGTTACCACTATGTTCACTCCACTTACATCTGGGGAGGCCTTTCCTCACGCCCTTCCACCCAGACCTTGCCATTTATTTCCCAATCTTATTCCTTCTAAGTCTCCGACTATCCAGTCAAAACATCAGCTACAGCCCATGAAGCAGTTTAGGTCCGTACCATCTCTCCTTCTTGGCAAAATGAACAACATTCCCTGACCAAAGTGCTACCCAGTGGCAATATTTCCTTTCTTCACTGGCCTTCTGGCCCATTCCAGTGTGGGGTTCTAGTTGCAGCCGCCCTCTTTCATGCGGATTGTCATCGCTAACCCATTCCTGAAGGCTTTTTCTCTGCCTGTTAAATAAGTTTAAGGAATTTCCCCATGAGGTGGAAAGAGAGAAGGCAATGTAGCAGACGCAGGGGCCATGAGGATCTGGGCCACCTTCTCATACACTTGAGTCCTCAGGATCTTCCCAAGCCTGATTCACATATACCACTTCCACTAGGTGATGGGCTGCAGCTGTGAAGGATCCGTGAAGGATGACATTTATGGCTTGATAAGTCAGACAACCCCAAGTTCACAGTCAGTAGCTTAGTCCCAGGGCTCCAAGCCAGAAAAGATGGCTATTTCTCCAAAAGAGAGTCGTTATCTGGAGGGGATGACATAACTTTGCTCCCAAATCCTAAGGGTCTGCTCTATGATTCATGTATGATTCATGTTGCCCTTGGAAGCCTCCATGCGTCATTGCTATCAATCACTGACACTTCATGCATAAACATGTGACTTATATGGTCCAAGTGGCGGAGCAGCCTGGGATATCCTTCAAATCCTCTTGTTCTGCAACCCACTCCAAACCACCAGGTTTTTGAGTCGCTTGGAAAGTGAGCCCAGTGCAACAACGTATTCCTCACCTTGAATGAGATATCGCAAAATGCCTCGGAGAATGGAATTCCACAAATGGTTTTGTGGGGCTTATTTCTCTCCCACTGATGCAAACATTATCTCCCTGTGCCTAAAATAGTGACCACTATGTCCAGTCAGTGTAAGATCATCAACGTATAGGGCCAGAAGGAGGTCCCGTGAACGGGAAACTGGCCAAGTCTCTGCGGACTAGAGCATGGTGTAGAGATGAAGCTTCCCTAGCCTTGAAGTAGAATAGTTCAGTTCTGTCATTGGCCTTGCCAACTCAAAAAAAAACATGCTTTTGATGGTTTCATTAATAGATTTAGAGAAAAGGGCGTTTGCCAGATCAATAGACGCATATCAGGTGACAGAGGATATGTTGATTTGCTCCTACAACAAATTCCATCTGGTAGAGCAGCTGCAATTGAAGTCACCACCTGATTAAGTTTAAGGTAATTCACTGTCATTCTCCAAGCTCCATCTGTCTTCTACACAGGCCAACTCTATTAGACTGGTTGTATGGGGGATGTGGTGGGTAATCACCAGGCCTGTATCTTTCAAGTTCTTTGTGCTGACACTAATCTTTACTGTGTCTGCAGAAATGTGGTATGGTTTGCTCCTCGAGGTAGAGGAAGCACTAGTGGCTTGTGGAGCCACTATGTGGAGCTTCCATAGCAGTCCATGCTGCACAGGTTAGGGAACCGGTGTGGAGGTTCTGCTCGGTGTGTCTGTGCTAACTCTGCTCTCCAAAACTGCAGAGGAATGGCAGCAAGTTGATTTCAGAGCCTACTGGGATCACTGTGAGATGGAAATGAACCAAAGCTCTATTAGTCATTTGTCCTTCAGAAACGCCTGCTCTGGTGGGCTGCAGTTAACATTTCAGACATCCAGAACTGAGTGCAGATTTAGACCCAGTGTCTCATGATCCCTGAAAAGTCTGATTGCTTCTATTTCCCTGATGCGCATTTGGGTAAGTGCCCACTGAGCTTTTTAAAAAAGATAGGACAGCAGTACACAGGATCAATTTTTGAAGGAGATGAGGTTCCTTCTTCAAGAACTCACTTTCATCAAAGAAATATTACGTCATATCTCTTAATCAGCATGGCAGCTAACTTCCCCTTAACTACTTTACCCCATTATTGTCAGCTCATTTTTGCACTGAGGTGAGTAACCTGGGAGAGGATGCCAGTGTCGCTTGGATTTTGTCCCTGTGAGCAGAGCAGCTCCATCTCTAGCTTCCTCTTCGGTGCAGGGCCACTGCTTTATGAAACCTGTGAGTCCTGAAGGGACTGTTAGCACTTGGCCCATAGTAGGCTTGCAATAAATCGTTGGAATCCATTCTTACTGTTAGACCTAACCATAGGAGTGTAAAATCCACGTTCATCCTATTAGTTTGAATGCTTTCGAGAGTTTTTTTTTCTTTTAGTTTGTTAATCTCTCCCTATATAGCTTAACTTTTGTGTCATCAGCAAAGTAAATCTTTCCTGTCCCTTTGCTCTTCCTTCAGAGTTGAAATCGCAGAGCTGTTGTCTCTGGCATCTCCAGGCCCAGCCATGACTGGCTTACTCCTGGGCAAGACTCCAGGCAGGTGCACTTGCGTGGCGAGTGGTGTGTACCATCACCGACTTCGCTCTTCATCTCTACATGTAGCTTCCCGTGCATAAAGATCAACCTTCCATAATCACTCAGTGACTATGAGGTATGGACCTAGGGAGGAACCATCCAATGACCACTGGGTCCTGCATGTAGTATTTACTTGCTCGGTTTTAAAAATGTCTTCAGAAATACCACAATTCATTATAATTTTATAAATAAACAGGGGATAGTACAATACAAAAAATCCAGGGTAGTCCAGTGCTTTAAAGCCAAATGGTCTGCCTAAGGGCAATGTATCCAGTTTCTTGGTTTCCCCTGCTGTCAGATAGGAACTATTATGCCTGTCCCAAAGGTTGGCTGTGAGGATTAAAGGAACAAATGTTTTAAATCTCTTTGAACAGCTCTTGGCATAGTGTATGTGTGCTTAGTAAGTGTTTGCCCATTGAGGCGGGTGTTCTCAGTGTGCTGTGGTTATGTATTATCATGGTGGATGCTGGGGGCAGGGTACTGGGAACTGTGGGAACTGTATTTGCAACTTCATGGTGGTCTTTTGGTCTTTTTTTTTTGACAGGCAGAGTTAGACAGTGAGAGAGAAAGAAAGAGAAAGGTCTTCTTTTTCCGTTGCTTACCCCCCAGATGGTTGCTACGGCTGGTGCACTGCACCGATCTGAAGCCAGGAGCCAGGTGTTTCCTCCTGGTCTCCCATGCAGGTGCAGGGCCCAAGGACCTGGGCCATCCTCCACTGCACTCCAGGGCCACAGCAGAGAGCTGGACTGGAAGAGGAGCAACCGGGACAGAATCCGGCGCCCCGACCAGGACTAGAACCCAGGGTGCCGGTGCCGCAGGCAAAGGATTAGCCTAGTGAGCTGCGGCGCTGGCCTTCATGTGGGTCTTAAACTATTTCAAAAACACCATGTTACACAGAAAAGAATAAACCCAATGCGCACATCTCCCAGCTCCACAGCCTGCACCTGTTCTTAGATAGCCCTTCTCCATCATTAGGAAAACGTGTGTTTCCTGCAGGTGCTGCTCTGAACGGGGGGCTGTGTACTAGTTAGCTTTCTGTTCCTACAATGAAATACAAATATCTGGGGAAACTATCTGCATCCAGAGAAAAGGGTAATATAGCTCACAATTTTGGATGTTCAAGTCCAAGACTGGGCAGCCCCATTGGCGGGGCATCTGGTACACATGGCCGTTGGCCATGTGGAGAGCCGGGAGGCAGAGCAGGAGAGGCTGGGCATCTCAGCATTCATAATCACCCCTCTCACGAAAATTACATCCTGCGGTAGTGACCCCAGGACCTCCTGCGAGGTCCCTCAGCTAATCACCATCTTTGGATCAGGTTTCCACCCTCTTAGTATCATGACCTGAGGACGATGGGGTTCAAGCAAGTCTTGTTCACAGCATAGCTGGTCACGAGGTTAATCAAAACAAGAGTCTATCAAGATCCAACTGTTCATTAAAACAGCTTTAGCTACTTAGAAAGTAACTAATTAAGCTTTCAAGGAAGTGAAAACTTGGGTGTAAAATCCCCAAGGGGAAAGCTGTGAGGGATATCATTCTGTCTCTTTCAATTATTAACGGGGACTTCAGCAACGATTCCTCAGGAGTGTGTATGAGGTCAGGGTCATGGGTATACACATCTACCACGTTTGTCTTAGAAATCTCAAAGATGGGCCGGCGCCGTGGCTCAATAGGCTAATCCTCCACCTTGCGGCGCCGGCACACCGGGTTCTAGTCCCGGTTGGGGCGCCGGATTCTGTCCCGGTTGCCCCTCTTCCAGGCCAGCTCTCTGCTATGGCCAGGGAGTGCAGTGGAGGATGGCCCAGGTGCTTGGGCCCTGCACCCCATGGGAGACCAGGAAAAGCACCTGGCTCCTGGCTCCTGCCAGGATCAGCGCGGTGCGCCGGCTGCAGCGGCGGCCATTGGAGAGTGAACCAACGGCAAAAGGAAGACCTTTCTCTCTGTCTCTCTCTCACTGTCCACTCTGCCTGTCAAAAAAAAAAAAAAAAAAAAAAAAAAAAAAAAAAAAAAAAGAAATCTCAAAGATGACTTCCTTGTCACGTTCATGGTCCAAGTATCAGATAAAGTCCTGCAGAAGCACACGTGATGGATGCTGCAAGGGGACATCCAACAGTTCATGGAAAAGCAGCTTTACTTTTATTTTAAAATGTATGTACTTTTGGGGCTGGTGCTGTGGCTCAGCAGGTTGTGCCAGCGTCTGCTGAGTTGGCATCCCATATGGGCACAGTTTGCATTTGAGCCCCTCCACTTCCAATCCAGCTCCCCACTAACATGCCTGGGAAAGCAGCAGAAGATGGTCCAAGTGCTTGGGCCCCTGCACCCATGTGGGAGACCTGAATGAAGCTTCTGGCTCATGGCTTCGGCCAGGCCCTCCCAGGCCAGACCACTGTGGCCATTTGGAGAGTGAATCAGCAGATGGAAGAACTCTCTCACTCTCTGTCTCCTCTGACATCCTGTAACTCTGACTTACAAATAAAATTTAAAAATGTATTTGTTTATGAAGGGATTATCATTATATTCTTAGAATTGTATCAACAAAGCACACTGAATCTGTTAAAAACTAATTAAAAATTTTTAAAAATTACAATAAAAATATGTATTTGACACAGAGAGAGCAAGAGCGAGAGAGAGAGAGAAGCTTTCACACACTGGTTCACACCCCAAATGCCAGCCACAATCAGGGCTGGAGCCAAGCTGAAACTAGGAATCTGGAACTCCATCCGGGTCTTCCAGGTGGTGTGAGGGACTCAGGTAGTTGCCTCCCAGGGTGCACATTAACAGGGAGCTGGAACTAGGCACAGAGCTGGAATGCAAACCCAGGCATTCAGATATGAGAAATGGGTGTCCCAAGTTGTATATTAATCACTATTCTAAACACCTGCTCTGCATATAGTCTTCTAATTCAGTTTTATTTCAAGAACTTTCTGAAGCTCCCTCCTATAGTTTAATACATCAATCAAGTGAGAGAAGCACAAGGAAAATATCTGAGAATGCAATTTCTTTTCTTTTTTTTTTTTTTCTTTTGGACAGGCAGAGTTAGACAGTGAGAGAGAGAGAGAGACAGAGAGAAAGGTCTTCCTTTGCCATTGGTTCACCCTCCAATGGCCTCTGCAGTGGCGCGCTGCGGCCGGCGCACCGCACTGATCCAAAGCCAGGAGCCAGGTGCTTCTCCTGGTCTCCCATGTGGGTGCAGGGCCCTAGGACCTGGGCCATCCTCCACTGCACTCCCAGGCTACAGCAGAGAGCTGGCCTGGAAGAGGAGCAACAGGGACAGAATCTGGTGCCCTGACCAGGACTAGAACCCGGGGTGCTGGTGCCACAAGTGGAGGATTAGCCTAGTGAGCCACGGTGCTGGCCGAGAATGCAATCTTTAAGACATTAAGATGAAGGATACGTGCAGATTTCCTGTGGTTCTGGTAATTGTGCTAATCCAGCCAGGAGTGTGCAGACCTTGAGAACCCAAGCTGAGGCAGAAAGAGGAGTTTCCTGATTCTTCCCACTTAAACTCAAGCCAGTATCTCAGGGAAAATGGATTCTGACAAAAGCAAGCTCCTTGGGCATCCTTGAAGGTAGTGGGAAGAAAATTTCTCTCATAGAGGGAGTGGCATATGTGGTTCACAGACTAATGTTTAAGTCACAACAAAATTAATATTAGGGAAAAAATAAAAACTAGTTTGTAATTTTACCTAGAAAAGGTAAAGTGAAATAAAATCTCCTTGGGGAAGGCATTGTAGCACAGTGGTTAAGAGCCACTTGGTATGCCCACAACCTGTCAGAGTACCTGGGTTCGAGTCCCCACTCTGCTTCTGATCCAGCTTCCTGCTAGTGCGCACCCTGGGAAGCAGTTGGTGATGTGTCAACTATCTGTCTCCTTCATACTACCTGGAAGACCCGGATGGAGTCCCAGCTTCCTAGTTTCAGCTTGGCTCCAACCCTGGCTGTGGCTGGCATTTGGGATGTGAACCAGAAATTCATTCTCTCTCTCTCTCTCTCTCTCTCTCATCTTTTAAATAATAATTTAAAATAAAAAACAGAATCAGGATTAGAAAAGTCCATACTTCCAATCTGTAACACAATCACTGGGCAAGACAGCAATGGAGTATAGGAGGCTGAATTCCAATCACGTTAACCTGGGCCCTGTCTCCAAGCTGGAGAAGTAGCAAGAAGACCTACCAAGAATCTTTTACCTTATTTTCAGAACCAAGTGCTGCCCTGCCCATGCTGTATTGTGGGGACCCTCTGACAACCTCAGTTGTTAACATGGGACCCTTGCTGCCTCTTCCCTTTCAAATGGTGCCCCCCGACTCAAGCCAGGGGTCTGCATCCTGGAAATACAGGGACCCCTTCTCCAGCGGATGCTCCCTGCCAGAGTCCTTGTGCCTCCTCTCAGCGCCTGCAGTCTCTCCTGGACTGCTACCAGCTGATCTTTATGAGTGTACACTTAGGGCTACTAACATTTGAATTTCCATCACTCCTCTTGGCACCCCACTTTGGCATTTTGTTCCTATTTCTTACACACTCCCTTTTTTATTTCATAGATCCTTGTAAGCCATCTGCCAGCCTTTCTGGAGTGAGATGGCATATAAATACATATATACATGCATACATAAAATATACACTGATATTTGAGAAAGACATAGCAAGCACAAATGCATCCCTCAAGGTCATTGGTATTTAAGGGAATGAGGGGGAGAGAGAGCCATACTTTTCAAAGTTCCTACGTCAGTAATCTGATCCCTTCCTGGGTCCACTCCCAGGGACCCAGGTAATAGCAGAACCATGGTGGAGAGAAGACTTGCTCTGAGACCTCCTTCTATGGGGTCTCTGAATATTCTGATGTTCCCCCAACCATGGCTCAGAGCCACGTTTCTAGGTTTTCTCAGTTCTATTCCTGCATTTGGTCAGAAAGCAGCCCACTCTGCCAGATGAGCTCATCTCTCCTTGGAAATGCCATCCGCAAGCTATGAGGTAGTGTTATGGCCTTGGCTTTTAGGGAGAGCACAGAAGAAAAAGGCAGTTGAAGGGCATTTCTGAATCCTTTGCAAAGCCTTTGATGAAGCCATTGTCCATTACAAGAGCAAATGTCATTCAAATGAAGATTTCTCTGTACAATTCATTGTAAAAGAAAATAATAGAGGAAAATTTGACTCTAGAGGAAGACTTGAATTCTCCCTTTCTGTAGTTAAGAATTTCAGTGCCCAACACACTGTTATTTTTGTTTTCTTTTTCTTCCGGGGGATTCTGTTCAATCCAGCAAATACTGAGTGCTGGAGCCGGTTAGAGGTTATGGGACACTTATGCTCTACGAAATACAGGGCAAAATACTTAGCTATGATTTCTTTAGATTTGTTTTTTATAATGATCTCTCTTCAACAATTTTCTGAAAAGCTTAGCTCTCTAAATGTTTAAGTACCCTGTTGTATTTCTGCAGTGTTTTTCCAGGGGAAGACAGATTTCTGGAGCATTGTCTGTCTTGGTGTTTGCTCTGGGCTAGAAGCTGCCCTCTGTTTTTCTACTGTTCTACATCCCCTTCTCAGAGTGGGGGGTTGGCAGGGAATGTAAGGTCCCCTCCACTGGCACAGCTGATCATCTGCAGGTGAACACCTTCCCTGAGTTGGGCCAATCAGGTTTTACATACTGGAACCTGAGAAGTAAGTCAGGTGGTCTTGGGGGCAGAGGGCACCATTTGGAGTGATTGTGATGGAACTCATGGTCATGAGAAAGAGATGAGAATGATGTTCTCAAGAAGGAGAAAATCAAACTCTTAAACTAAACCTGCAGATAAAAGCTGAAGTGAAAGACTGTCGGGACCCGGGGAAGGAAGTGAGTCTGAAAAAGAAAGGGTGAGAAAAGTGCGGGGAGGCTACAAAGACTGTTTTGATTGTTTCTCTTTTCTCGGTGAAGTAAAAGGCAGGTTCTTGAGCTGTGGGTGGGAAACGGAATGGGTAGGCGAAGCGTGAAGAGAGAAGGAGTGAAGGAGTCATCATGGCTGGTAGGAGTGACACACAGCACTGCAGACCTACTGAAGGTTGCCGTCACCCGAGTTGCTTTCTTTGTCTCTGCCACTTACAGCTGTGTGGATGTGGAGCTGGCAAAAGTTGGATTTCACCAGGGCTGGGTTTTTGCCGACTGAGTATGACTGAGCAAGACTGAGCAAAGGAGTTTATTGTGTCTGCAAGGGACTGAACATAGTAATGGGCTCTGGAGTCTAATGAGGGAAGTTCAAGTACAAGTGGATGACGAAGTGATAGCATGTTAAAGATTCCAATGTGTCTAGGAATCACCAGCATTGGGATGCAGAGACAGCAAGCCAGATGGACAAACAGGCAGTGTTTGGTGAATGAGATGCGCGAATTACAAAATGTGGAGGGGTACAGTACATGGTAATGCCAAAGAAAAATGTGGGGTGAACAGAGGTCAGGTGGACTAGATAATTGGGGCTGAGATAATCAAGACATTGAAAGTAAAAAGTTCCTGGGGTTAACATCTATGTGAAGACGGAAATCAGTCTTGTGATGAGCAGTCTTGTGACAGCAGTGCTATCAGAGGGAGAAAGGGGAACCCGGGGAGAAACTGGGGAGAAACCCCAGGGGAGACTCCGACAAGGAGGAGCAATAGATGGCATTATATGGTGCATAAGATTCAAAGAAGACGCGCGCGCGCGCATGTGGGTAAGTGTATGTGTGTCTGTGTTCATGTTATAAAAGGTAAGACAAACACGCTCAATGAACCCAGAATACTTTTCCTCCGGGCACCACACTCAATGAGCGTTTCTCTCCACTCACAACAAACTGTCTAGTGTGCTAAGCTTGGTATCCTATGATTTCATTCAATTCTCACACTGTCTACCTGGAGTTGGCATCAGATCCCACCTGTTACGTTTTCAGTCCCACAAGTCTGCCCCAACCACAGATGTTGATTCTCAGTTCTAAGTTGTAATTCAGTCACTGGCTAATGCCCCAGTAGCTATAGCAGGTGCGCTGTGGCCGGTACGCTACACCAATCCAAAGCCAGGAGCCAGGTGCTTTCTCCTGGTCTCCCATGCAGGTGCAGGGCCCAAGCACTTGGGCCATCCTCCACTGCACTCCCAGGCCACAGCAGAGAGCTGGACTGGAAGAGGAGCAACAGGGATAGAATCTGGGGCCCCAATAGGGACTAGAACCCGGGGTGCCGGCCCCACAGGCGGAGGATTAGCCTAGTGAGCCGCCGCACCAGCCAAAAGGTCACCTTTTGTTTTATCTTAATACTAGGATCTCTGCCCCAGGAGCTTATGTCATCTTACAATAACATTTCAGTCTTTGTTCAAGCTTGTTTCTTAACCTGCACACAGTCCTACATGTGATGACAAGAACTAGTCCAGTTCCATATCCACTTCCCTCTGAAGTAGAAGATACGGAGCAGTGCTGTGGCGCAGTAGGTTAACACCTTGGCCTGAAGTGCTGGCACCCCATATGGGGACCGATTCGAGAGCCGGCTGCTCCACTTCTGGTCCAGCTCTCTGCTATGGCCTGGGAAAGCAATAGAAGATGGCCCAAGTCCTTAGGCTCCTGCAACCGCATGGGAGACCCGGAGGAAGCTCCTGGCTCCTGGCTTCAGCCAATTGGGGAGTGAACCAGCGGATGGAAGACCTCTCTCTCTCTGCCTCTCCTCTCTCTGTGTAACTCACTCTTTCAAATAAATATATAAAATCTTTAAAAAAAAAATAAAGTAGAAGATACCCATTTCTCCACCAGTGCACTTGGAATCTTGGTTTTGGAAATTATCCCCTTATTTGTTGCAAATAAATCTGCATGACAACTACTTTGGGTGTATTTTTTTACAATTTGCCAAGAAGCAGGCCACAATTTTGGGTGGGTAGCAACCTGCACTTTTGTGAGAAGTCAGATGGGTCAATAGGTAGTCAGGGTGGTCCCAATAGAATTTGGGGTATAAAATATTTGCTCCCTCCCCCAAAATGTTATCTTCAGCAAGAACAAACAGGCTGCCATCCTTCCTGCAGAATCTCCAAATTTACTGTGAGAATAGCAAGGGAGCTCTTCCTGAGCTCACAGCTTATTGTGAAAAAAAAAAATTACCTCTCCCACCCTTCTGGATGGTTTTTATTTTATCAGGAACAGGCCAGGCAGGATGGAGAACTGTAAATCAGGCCCTTTGATGGGTTTTGTCTCCACCTGGTAACTGAATGCCAATCTGATTGTCAAGTTTTTTCCCTTAGAAATTGTACTTAAAAATCCCAGTGCTATGAGGTTCTTTGGGTTTTTTTCCTCTCTTGGAAACCCCTCCATGCCACTCTGGCTGGAGGCCTTTGACTCTAATAAATCTTTTTAAATCTCTCTGCTGTCCACTTGGAAATTCTTCCATGTGAGACAAAGAACCGAGGTAATAATAATTTATCCACTGTCAGTTTCCCAGAATACTTTGACTAATCAGCCATAAGTAGGAGATCCCCCTCCTGAGGGTGGGTTTGTCTGCTAGAGCAACCCTCAGGATTCAAGGAAACACTTACATTGACCCATTTATTATAAAGGATGCAGATGAGCAGGTAGAGGCACATGGGGCAGGGGCTGTGGGAAGATGTGCAGAGTTTCCAATGCCCTCTCCAGTTGCCATACCTTCTGGGCCCCTCCATGGTTCATCAACCTGGAAGATCTCTGAACCCTATCCTTTTGGGTTTTTATGGAAACTTCATGAATAGGCATGATTCATTAAATCCTTGACTGTTGGAGATGAACTCAACTGCCAGTCTCTCTCCCCTTCCTGTAGGTTCCAACCCTCATCTCACATGGTTGGTTTCTCTGGCAATCAGTCCCATTCTGAGGCTACCCAGGAGAATCCAGCCCCCTGGCACCTCATTAGCATACAAAAGGCACTTATCACTCAAGAGATTCCAGTAGTTTCAGCAGCTGTGTGCCAGGGGGGAAAAAGGGATGAAAATCAAATGTGCATTTCTTATTATAAGTGCAATTGTCAATTTAGGAGGGACAGATGAAGGTCTAAAAATTGCAATGAAGAGGACACTTTCCACACATACACTCACAGGACCAGAGAATATAAGTGGGGTGATATACAATAATCTATGGCTTGAGAATCCTGTGAGGGGACTGAGTGGGGCGAAGTGTCCTAGAGAAGAGACTGGCTTCAGTTCAGCAAGAAGGAAGCGTTCAGAGAAGAGTAAGAGGATATTCATCTTCATACAGGGAATGAAGAGTAGAGGGATTTGGCAATGATGGACAGTGAGTTCCTAAGGGCATAGTGAAAGAGTTCACAGGGGTGGGAAATTAGGTTTGATTAGGGGATGTTTTAGAGCACTACGGGGGTCTGAGTTCAGATGGAAAGTCTTGGAGCTTTAAATTTGTGGTGACTTTGGAAAACAGGAATTTAGGGCCAGACGGACATGGCACCAATGACCCTATCAGGACAATAATGACAATGTATTGTAAGTATAGCCTCCATCTTGGAAGTAGGTTCTTGGAGAGATGGTAGCAATGAGGCAGGGGTTACTGGGGAACACCTGATGGTGGAGACATGGCTGGCAGGAAGAGTATGGGACATAGGAGCAGGCATTTGGCACTAGCTCTGGTTAGAGACCAGAGATGGTCTCTAACACTGGGAACCAGTAGTCTGAGCTTTTAGTTATCATCATACATCTGCAGTACAGATGTGCAATCTTAACCATTATTCTGAAATCCTCTAACTCTGTAATCCAAGTTTTTAAATTATGTATTTAATAGTAGATCCTGCCCTGACTTGAACTAGCAAGAATTTCTATACTCCTGTTTCTAGTTTCCCTTCTCTTCATGTCAAAACAGGGTGAAAAGATAAAGCAATAATACGTTCTTTAAAAGAAGCTATAAACTTCTGACTTCCTTTCTTTGTTACTAAATAGTTTTGTCATAAAATCATCTGCTCTGGTATAAAGTTAAAGAGTTCAAATGAAGGTGTTAAAATTTATACTCTCAAGGGATTTCAGGGCTAATAGTGGCCATGGTTCCTATCTTTAGCAGAAAACTGTTGCATGAAAATGAAGTATCTTAGTCCATTTTCTGTTGCAATAACAAAATACTTGAGGCTGAGTACTTTATAACAAAGAGAACTTTATGTAGGGCACAGTTCTGGGAGTTCTACAGCATGTTGGAAAACCTGTTTTTCCCCACTCTTTGCACCATTGCGAGAAATCGGTTGACTATAAATTGAGGGTTTATTTCTGGATCCTCAGTTCTAGTCCATTGATCTCTAGGTCTATCCTTATGCCAGTAGCATACTGTCTTAATGACTGAAGCTTTCTAGTCTGTTTTGACATTGGGACACGTGAGACCTCCAGCTTGGCTCTTCCCTTTCTGGATTATTCTGGAGACACTTGGGAGGTGTGGTACCAACCTACACAGGGTGACCAGGGATCTCTTAGACATGGTCCTGTAAACCTGGCTAAGTTTTGAGAAGAGAACATACAGGCAGAAGCCCTTCGCTGCCACTCAAACAAAAATCCCAATAGTCCCAGAGCCATGGAACTCTTCTACCAGCTTTCTTAGACCTTGGAGGAGAGACTGATGATGCAGCCAGTGCTGAAGATGGCAAGGTCAGGAAAGCTAAGACACAACCAGAGAGGGGGCTCAGAAACTTGAGGATGGAAGTAAGAGAGGGAAGGTTGACCGGAAGTCCAAGGCAGGGCGGTCTCAGGCCCACGCCAAGGGGAGGCCAGGGAGATGCAGGGAGGGAGAGTAAAGAAGGACATGGGAAAGGGAGAGGGGTAGGAGAGGAGCACCACAGCTCGCAAAGCTGGAATGGAAATGCAGTGAGGAGGATGAGTCAAAAGATGTACTCCTTGCGGCTGGTGCTGTGGCATAGTGGGTAAAGCCTCCACCTGCAGTGCCACCATCCCATATGGGCACCGGTTCTAGTCCTTGCTGCTCTACTTCTGATCCAGCTCTCTGCTATGGCCTGGGAAAGCAGTAGAAGATGGCCCAAGTCCTTGGGCCCCTGCACCCATGTGGGAGACCCAGAGGAAGCTCCTGGCTCCTGGCTTTGGATTGGCACAGTTCTGGCCATTGTGGCCAATTTGGGAGTGAACAAGCAGATGGAAGACCTCTCTCTCTCTCTCTCTGCCTTTCCTTCTCTCTCTGTGTAACTCTTTCAAATAAATAAATAAATCTAAAAAAAAAAAAAAAAAAGATGTACTCCTGCAGCTTTTGCAACAGCATGGTGCGGTTTTCCACCTGACCCCTTCCGGCAAAATTCACATCCTCCTTTGGTGGTGTTTGCAGCCAGCAAGGCTGCAGACCCAGTTGTCCAGAATGGGAAGGCCTGGTGGAGAAACCTCGGATGGGTTCCTGCTTGGAGGGACAGCCCCAGGCCACCGGGGAGGTGAGCGCAGCCATCTGGGCCTTTGGAAGGGCTTGGGCCTGTTAGTGAGCAAGTCTCACTGTGAGACAGCTGAGCCCCACCCCTGAGTTCCCCACTGATGACCCAGAGGGGCAGGGTGAGGTGGCCCACATGCCACTGTCCCAGCCTTCACACCTCGCATCCCTTCTCTTAATCACCAGTACACTGGAAAACAAAAGCATTAGTTCAGCTACTTTGCATTCCTTATATTTCCATATGTATTTTAGGTTAACTTTGTTGATTTTTGCAAAAATAAATAAATAAAAGAGAAAAGAAAAAAAGCTCCCTAGGATTTTGACAGAGATTGTACTGAGGTGTGGATCGGCCTGGGGAGTATTCCTGGACTGGGGTTAATCCTTCAGCTCCCAAGGGGTCGTGAGGGCAACTTCCATCAATGATTCCTAACAGTTTTAAGCTTGGAGATGCTTTCTAACAGAAAACATTAGCCCTGACCTTCCCAGAGGATGACAATTCAACTTTACTGTTACAAGTACCCTTTTATTACCTACGCACAGGAAGACGACTCTTAGGATTTCAAGAATGCTTTGAAGTGAGTTTATGTTGTATTAGTTCAGAGTGACATCTCTATGTAATTGGGAAATTACAGAGCATAAGGTAGAAGAATGTGAAAACTCTGCTTCTAGCAGCTGCTAGGTGTAGTTATGGACTCATTGTACCCTTGCAAAAGCACCCTCAGCTGCCACTCTGGGGATCTCTGGCCAGCGCACCAGCCCTTTCTATGCAGCTGCTCCACCTTTCTGAATACCTGACTCACACGAGAGGGAGGCTGGACCCAGACTGGCCCCTGTGAACTAAAGGAGAATGCCAGTTAGGCCACAGTCACTCCGGTACTTAGGCTGAGCTGATTTGCTTCTGGGGGAAGGAGATGGTATACAGAGCTGCTTCCCCTCTTGTCTGAAGCTGGCTGAGCCCATTGTCTCCCTAGCTTTGGGGGTCTCCTCCCGGAATGCTGTAACAATGAAGCTAACTGGCAATGTGCTCAGCTGAGCAAATCCAGCCACAAACATACCTCCGAGAATTGTCAGTGACACCTCCAATTACTACTCCTTATAGAAAAGGAAAACAAGGGGCTGGCGCTGTGGGGTAGTGGGTAAAGGGACCGCCTGCAGTGCCAGCATCCCATATGTACACCAGTTCAAGTCCCAGTTGCTCCAATTCCCATTGAGATCCCTGCTAATGTGCCTGGGAAAGCAGTAGAAGATGGCCCAGGTACTTGGGCCCTGCACACATGTGGGAGACCTGGAAGAAGCTCCTGGCTCCTGGCTTCAACCTGGCCCTGCCCCAGTCATTGCAGCCATTTGGGGAGTGAACCAATGGATGGAAGATCTCTCTCTTTCTGCCTCTGCCTCTTTCTCTTTGTAACTCTGCCTTTCAAATAAATAAGTCAATCTTAAAAAAAAAAAAAAAAAAAGAAAAGAAAAGAAAAGACACAAACAGAAATCTCATGAGAACATTCTAATCTCTCCTGCTGCCACTGCCTTTCTTTATATTTGGAACAAAGAAGACAAATGAAAAATTGTCCTTTCTCCCCCTCAGGGTAGATGCCCTTTTGAAGAGAAGAATGAATTCAAGCAATTACTTATACTAGTCCAAAATTGTTCATATTTTCACTCTCTTCTACTTGGGAAGCTCCCTTTTGCAATATTTTAGCAGAAAGGGGAGTGATTCCAGCATTAGAATACCTGAACTCAAGTCCCACCTCCTTGTCCTGCTGGTTTATTTCTCTATCAGTTCAACAACTTAGCAATAACTAACTGTTGGATGTGAGAATTACGGAGACACTTGAAGAACTAGAAGACGGCAAGGCAGCTGGATAACTTAAGTGCTCTGTTTTAGTACTAGCCTGTAATTTTGGCATAAGCAATCATGGGCTTCCCACGTCCCGAGAGTCCCAGCCTCCTTCCAGAGGTCTACGTTTTCCCGAGAGGCAGGGTGCCCTTCCTTCTGGACAGGGAGAGGCTCTTTCCCAGGAGTGTGCCCAATTCCTGGAGAGAGGCCCCACTGTCTTCTCCCAGGGGACAGGGAGCCTGTCTAAGACCCCTGTGAAGCTATACCCAGATGGCCAGAGGGAGGAGAAGGGTCTCCCAACCAACAGAGCAGCCGAGCCCTAGCGTCCTCCCTCTGTTTCCAGCCTGTCCATGTAACCTGTGTTGCTTGCATTCTCACGAGTGCCCTTTGACACCTGTGTCTCCTCTCTTTTTCAAGGTATTTGCTAACATTTCCTAGACCTCTAGCTTGGCACATGGTATTTGCATTTGTGGAAAATAATGTTTTTTTGAAAGCTTCACCAGTTAAAAAAAATCCTTCTAATTCCACCTTTGCTTCCCTCCGCCTTGTGCAGGCTGGATTTCCTTCTGTGGTGAGTGCCTCAGGGGTGAGCTGCACAGGACAAAGTGGTCTGCCGGTCACTGGTTCCATGCTGGTGGGGGGGGGGGTGGGAACAGGAAAGCATGACCATAGGGGAAATGGGAGCGCCTCTGGCGGAGATGCTCCAGGTCAACCCAGAGGAGCCTCTGCACCCCCTGCTCTCTTGACCCTGGACTAGCAAAAAATCCTCTGGGCTGGATGACCAAGCTCTGTGAGGAGGAGAAAGGCAGGGAGAGGCAACCAGGGGAGCAGAAAAGCCAGCAGCAGTTCTCAGTCCTTGTGCACCCCATTGGAAGAGAGGCCCCGGGGGCCCGTGCAGCTGTGGCGGGTTTGGAGTGCTGGAGAGGAGAGGGGTTCTGCAGCCTCCCTCTGTGACCATAGGCCTGGGGACCTGGGAGAGACTCTGCGGGCTGGGTCTGAGTCAGATCACAAGGTGGGCTGCAGAAAGCCTGGCTGAGAATCCCGGCCTGTTCTGGCCCAAGGACTTCACAATAGACCAGAAGTAGGACAGAGAAGTGAGGCTCCATGGGCCACATGGACACGAACCTCAGCCTGTGGACAGGCAAGAGGAGAGCAAATGGGTGAAGTACTGTTTGTTGATACCCGTGCCTGTGGACCCCAGTCCCTCCCATCTGCCCATGTGATCTGGGTACTAAATAATCTCTCTTCGATTGGTGAACTGTCCTGGGCAAATGGGGACTGAACTTCGGGCAACTGGGATACATTTATTGCCAGTGTGGCAGGATAAGGATGCAAATAAAAATCAGCTTATGATATGGCAATTCTGTATTTCTTTTTAAAAAACATGATTTATGTATTTGAAAGGCAGAGTGACAGAGATAGGAACACACACACATACACACACACACGGATCAATCTACCACACACTGGTTCACTTCCCAAGTGGCTACAACAGCCAGAGCTGGGCCAGGCTAAAGCTGTAACTCCATCCTGGTCTCCCACATGGATGAAAAGGGTCCAACTGCTTGGGCCGTCTCTGCTGCCTTCACAAGCACATTAGCAGGAAGCTGGATCGGAAGCAGAGCAGCTGGGCCTTGAACTGGCGCTCCGATTGATACCAGATGCTGGCATTGCAAGCAGATGCTTAACACACTGTAGCACAACACCAGCCCCACATACTGTAGCTCTTGCCCACTCAAGTCAGTGCAATAAAATTCACACCCACCACACAATTCTCTGTTCTTTGTTTATGGCTTACTTTTCAGGAGGTGATCTGCAGAATGTGAATATTTTACAAGGGGTTAAATATGCAGCCAAAGTATGTACTGAGCCTACCATTTGCCTGGACTTCCACTGGGCGTGGGGCACAGCCATGGGACTGAGGGATGGTTGGTGGTGGGCAGCCCCTAAGAAGGTCTCTGTCATTTCCACCCCCTGGGACTCAGGGCCTTGTCAATTCTCTCCATTCGTGTGACTTGCAGCGAACAGAATACAGCAAAAGTCGTGGGAAGTCTCTTCGCATCTCAGGCTTCTGTCTTGCTCACTTTCGTCTTTCTCTCTTCCAGCTCCCTCTGCAGGAAGCCAGCTGCCATATTGTGAGCTGCCTGATGAATGGCTCCAGAGGGGGCAAACCTATGTCTCTGCCAGCACCCACACAGGCCCTAACTAACCCCTGCCGACAGCCATGGAAGGGAACTTGGCTTCTTTGTGCCTTGGACCTTGAGATGACTTTGACCCAGCTGACACCTTGATTGCAGCCTCGAGAGACATCTTGAGCCAGATGCACCCCACTGCTAAGCCCCCAGAGTTCCTGCCCTCGGAAAATGAGATGACATGAGTTTTCTGTTTAAGGCTGCTGTGTTTGGGAGTAACTAGTTATGTAGCAGTGGGCAAGCAGTACACGGTCCTGGCTCTCTGGGAACTCCTGCTCTGACAACCTCTGCAGAGAGAGATTCTGTGACAGTAAAAATGAAAGAACTGGGTGGAACGACTCAGGCTCTGTTAAGGAGGCTGCAGGTGGCCAGAAGAGAGCTGGGAGAGACCCAGGATGCTCAACAGGCAAGAGAGGCCACAGGTCTAGAAAGGGATTCCTCTAGGGGCCGGCGCCATGGCTCACTAGGTTAATCCTCCGCCTGCAATGTCGGCATCCCATATGGGCACCGGGTTCTAGTCCTGGTTGCTCCTCTTCCAGTCCAGCTCTCTGCTGTGGCCCAGGAGTGCAGTGGAGGATGTCCCAAGTGCTTGGGCCCCTGCACCCGCATGGGAGACCAGGAGGAAGCACCTGGCTCCTGGCTCAGGTCGGCGCAGTGCGCCAGCCATGGCAGCCATTTGGGGAGTGAACCAACAGAAGGAAGACCTTTCTCTCTCTCTCTCTCTCTCACTGTCTAACTCTGCCTGTCAAAAAAAAAAAAAAAAAAGAATTTAGTGTGTTAGCAAGGTAGGAGAAATAACATCCCATGGTGGAGATGAGAGAGAATGCTGTGCTGTTGGATTTGGCTCAGATCAACAGTTATTTTCTGGGTGCCTACTCTGTACTCACAAGTGTCCTTCTCTCCTAACTCATCAGCGACCTGAAAGAACTTGTGTCTGGTTGAAAACTCTGAGTTCAAGCTTCTCTACCTAGTGAAATTGAGGATTTAATCCTGAGTTGGCTGTTGCGCAAGCCTGAGGTTTTGTACTTACAAGATGAGCACAGGACCTGAATCAGCTCTAAACAATGGAGATTTATGTGTGGTTATCAATCACATTGAAATTCAAAGAAAACCTGGGACGGTTAACAGACTTGATTATTGATTAAGCAGGTGCATGACATTCCCACACTCACTCCTATGCTGGAGGTGACCCATGCGCAGGGAGAGGCAAACAATGGGGCTGTTAATCACTCTTGCTACAATGGCCCTAAGACACAGAGCTCAGTCCTCCTTGAGGTACGGTAGATGTTTTCTTGCCCCAATGGAGGATTCCTGGGTCACATTGAGGGGCACTGAGAGGTCCTGGGAACCAGCACGGACAGCCTCCTGGCTGACCTAGGCCTGTGCAGTCGCCACTGAAGCCCACACATACGAACTCTGCTGCAGCCCCTGCTGAATGACCCTTCACCGAGGCCACCACACTTGCTACAAGGACCTGTGCTTGTGTGTGATGCTCTGCTCGCATGCATGAGGAGGGCAGGTCTGGGAGACCGTAACCGCCATCTGCCATCACTGTAGTTGGTATACATTCCAGGGCAACTTTATTGAAAGGGGTGGTAGTGGGGGAGGCAACTGTGAAGGAGAAATGGGATCTTTGTCTTTCCTGAAAAGCTCAACCCCAGCCTACACATGGCACGGGGCACAGGGCAATCCTTTCCCTCCTACTAGTTGCGGCCCAGGATGTGTGAGTCCGTATGGTGATATTGTATCCTAACAATAACAACACTGGGTGCCCAGGTAATTTCTTTGCAGATTGATTTTTCCCTTTGGGTATGATTACATTGGAACGTTATTCTTGGTTCTTAATTTAGGTGAGTTCAGGATCAAAGATGCATCAGATTGAAGGGAGGCATTGAGATCAATTATAAACCGATTAGCCCGGCAAATCCCCATGCACGCTGCAACTGGGAGCAGTCAAACTGCTACAGCCTCTTGATAACTGCCTCATCTGTCACAAGTCTCAGGGAGCCCAGCGGTCGGCCAATGTCTCTGCAGCAGCGCCACTGGGACTGACCGGGCTTTGCAAGTCTTCTGGAATACCACGTATTTTATCATCACCCCAGCTAGCTTACGGAATAAAAGCATCTTCAATATATTTATTTGAAAGGCAAAGAGAAAGAGAGAAACGTTGTGAGCCAGTTTTTCTTTACCCTCAGTTTCTCCCTGTGTTTTATTTAAACCCGTTGAAGCTGGGTTTCTGTCATTTGCAGCTCAGAAGAGTCTTGGCCCTACGTTGGGAGAGCGGTCGCCGTGGGCCCTGCACATCCGGGCTGGGTATCTGAGGAATTCGTATCCTGAGCACACGCTTCTCTTGAGAGCTTTCGCAGGATTGTGTTTGCACCAGGCAAGCTTGAGGGCAAGGTGGGCTTTCCCACAAGGACAAGGCTTGCTTCTGCTTGCGACAACAGTGGCGGCTCTCCCAAGTTCAGTGTTCTGTTCTTGCCACACAACCCACTGTGCACGCAGGCTTTCATTAAGGCTGTTCTGTGCTGTCTCTGTGGGGCTGGGCCTCTTACTGGGCCATGACTAGCACCTCTGTCTCGGACACAGGTAGCTTGTGGCTTCTGCCAACCTCCGTGAACAAGTCTTAGGCTGCCTTAAATAACCCAGGTCCTCAACACTTCTTGACACCATAAAGCTCCTTTGGGCTTCCCGAGGTTACTTGATGTTACATAGCAGCTTGGATAGAACTGAATTGAGTCCTCTCTGCACCACTGGCTATCTGCATGATGTTGAGGAGGTTTCTTAACCTCCCTTACCTTCTGGTGTCTACTTTGTGGCATGGGAATTATATAGCCAGTTACATTAGGCTTCTCATGAAGACGGAATAGGAAAGTGTGTGTGATGTACTCAGAACAGAACCTGACACAGAGCAACTTCAGTGAGTGTAAGTTATTTTAGCTACTTGGCAGTAGCACTTAGCACAATATTAAAAACATATTTTCTCATTACAAGGGTAAAAATGTTCATTGTTAAAAATTTCAGAGTGGGTGTGCATTTGGCATAGTGGTTATGATGCCACTTGGTATACCGTCAACCCATATTGAAGTGCTTGGATTTAAGTCCTGGCTCTGATCCCAAATCCACCTTTCTGCTAATGTGCACTCTGGGAGGCAGTAGGCGATGGCTCAAGTGGTTGGGTCCCTGCCAACCATGTGGGAGACTCAAATTTAGTTTCTGGCTGCTGACTTCAGCTCGGCCCAGACTTGGCTATTGTGGGCATTTGCAGAATCAGTGGATGAGAAATCAATCTCTCTCTCTCTCTCTCTCTGAGAAAAAAGAGAAAGTTTAAAAATGGAAAATATATTTCATATATAAATTATGATTTCATAATCTATACTACCATTATTATCATTTTGATCACTATGTTGAAGTTTAAAAAATTTAAAAATTTTCAGAGATAGAGCAAATAGATAGATAGTTAGAAAGTTCCCATTCCCTAGTTCATTTCCCAGGTGCTCGCAGTTCTTAGGGGGATAGAGCCAGGAGCAAGGAATTTGATCCATTTCTCCCTCATGAGTGGCAGGAATCCATTGACCTGTGCATCACCACTGCTTCTCAGGGTCTAATTATCAGAGTCAGGAGCTATAAGCCAGGAACTGAAGCTAGGAACTCTGATATGGAATGTGTTTCAACTATTAAACTAAAAGTCTGGATTTTAAGTGTTTTTATTTACTTATTTATTTTAAAAAGATTTATTCATTTATTTGAAAGGCAGAATTAGGATTATTTACAACAAAATATTAAAACAATTTAAAAGTCTATCTGTGGAATTAGAGAAATGAATGATGGCTTCTCCATGCAATGCAAAATGGTGTGACTGTTAAAGAGAATGAAGCAACTGTTTAGCTAATAGTATGGTATAGTCGCCAAGTTTTATTAAATGAAAAAGCATGGTGCAGTGATGTAGAAAAAGGTCTCTGTGGGGCTGGAACTGTGGTGCAGTGGTGTAAAGCCCCGGCCTGAGGCACCAGCATCCCATATGGGCACTGGTTCTAGTCCCGGCTGCTCCTCTTCTGATCCAGCTCTTTGCTATGGCCTGGGAAAGCAGTAGAAGATGGCCCAAGTCCTTGGGCCCCTGCACCCACGTGGGAGACCCAGAAGAGGCTCCTGGCTTTGGATCGGCTCAGCTCCAGCCATTGCAGCCATCTGGGGAGTAAACCAGCAGATGGAAGACTTCTCTCTCTGTCTCTACCTCTCTCTGTAACTCTGTCTTTCAAATAAATAAAATAAACCCTTAAAAAAAAGAAAAAGAAAAAGGTCTCTGTGTGTATTTTTATTTTGTGTCTATACATAGAATATCCTACAGAGGTTATTTCTGGGGACCTGGATAACTGGGGAAAGAGATGGGAGATATTTTGTCTGTATATAGAATGACTTATTTGTGTCTTAACAATTGTATACCACATGAAAGAATTAACGTGTTGAAGATGGAAGGAAATGCAAATAAAAAGAGGTGGGAGGCAGGAGTCAAAGAGAGCAGTGGTGGGATGAAGATGTTAGCATGAGAGTCTTCCCTCATGGGAGGGGCCAGCGCTGTGGCGCAGCAGGTAAAGCTGCCACCTGCAGTGCCGGCATCCCATATGGGTGCTGGTTCGAGACCCGGCTGCTCCACTTCCGATCCAGCTCTCTGCTATGGCCTGGAAAAGCAGTCGAAGATGGCCTGACTCCTTGGGCCCTAGCACCCTTGTGGGAGACCTGGAAGAAGCTCCAGATTCCTGGCTTCAGATCAGTGCAGCTCCGGCCATTGCAGCCAGTTGCGGAGTGAACCAGTGGATGGAAGACACCCCGCCCCCCCCCCCCCCGCCTCTCCTTCTCTCTGTGTAACTCTGACTTTTGAATAAATAAATAAATCTTTAAAAAAAAAAAGCCACTTATGACATTGGAGACCTTGTCCTTTGTTATGAGTTACACTGTTAGCAGAGGATGAGGATGTCAGAAGCAAGGCTTTTTTTTGGGGCAAAGATAAAGGAAATAACTTAACAGAATAATAATAATAATAATAATAATGAATAATAATGAAGAAAAAGCTGTGAGTTTAGCATTTGCAATGTGGTAGACATCAGCCACAGGCTTCACATGCATTATCCCACTTAATTCCTGTATGAGCTGTGGGAAGTTGCTGATGCTGTTCCCATGTTACAGACGAGGAAACGGAGGCATGAAAAGGTGATGTGACTGGTAGCTTTGGGATCCGCAAGGAGGGAAGGCCTACACTTCCAGGAATGGAGAGGCCTACTGCGGGGGAAGAAAGTTCTTGTCAAGGTCCCTGCGGGTGCCTGAAGGTCAACCAGTGAGGATCAGACCCGCCTCAACCTTTAACTCCCATGCTCTGAATCTATAAAAGGAGTTCTCCCAATCTCTGACGTGCGACTTTCCCAGCCCCCGCTCTGTTGCTCTGTTGGGACCGGGGAACCTCACCCGGGAGCGGAACCCCAATAAAAGCCTATGAATTAATTGATTCGTCTGCCTGGGAAGATCCATTACGCGCCAGACGCCTTACAGTGACACGTGTTCAAGATTACATAGCTGGCGGGTAACAGCACTGACATGTGAGTTCAGCTGTGTTTGCCTTTAAAGATTGCGCTTTTAGCCACTTTATTCTTTTCTGAACCAAGAATTAATTAGAAAAGCAGGTTGTCTGAGTATATGCATACACACATACTCCACACTGAACCTCAGACGGCAACTGTGTACAGATATTCAGGGGCCGCTTGTCGGGGAGAGCTGAGATAGGGATGTAGAAACGCTTCAATCTTGTTCACCCAAGAAAAATCTAGAGACATTAGCACAACAGGCTGGGGACTATTAGGAAGAAAGATGCCGCACGCCGGCAGCCGAGCAGGTGTTGTTGCCGGTCCTATTAGGCCGCTGGGAGTTCCCGGAGCAGGAGGCTGAAGGGAAGTCAGATAAATGTTTGCTGACTCCGGTAACTTGCAAAGGTGTTTCCCAAACACCAAGCAGATTGCTCACTCGTGAGCAGCCCTCAGAACCTTGTGACGGTTCACAGAGAACCTGTGAGCCCCGAAGCTTGCACCAAGCTCCTTGAACTTGGACTGGCTGTGCTGCTTTAGCTCATGCCGGGGACTGAGGGGTCAGCGTTTTCACAGGAAGGCTGGCTAACTCCCTCCCTCCCAGGCCCTGGCTGTTCTAGCAAGGCTGCTTCCGATGAGCTGATGAGAAAAACTCAAGGTCGTTTTCTAAGTCTTTCTTCCAGGCATGTCAGTACCTTCATCACGACAGAGGGAGAGAGTGTGTCACTCTGTTGTCCCCATTGGACAGGAGTTTCTAGTCGGTTGCTTGTATTCCCATCAACACTTTTCAACTCTGGCTTAAAAAAAAGGAGACCCTAGATTCTGCTTTCATAAACCAAAGGCACCGGCCCATATGCTCACTGAGCATTTGAAATGTGGCGAGTCTGACAGAACTGTTCTGGCCGAGTATAATGCACCTCAGATTTCAAAGGTTAATTCTGAAAAAAAAAAATGGAATATCCATGTGTGTCAAAAGTTTGTAGAGAGGGGGGCCGGTGCTGCGGCTCACTAGGCTAATCCTCCGCCTAGCGGCGCCGGCACACCGGGTTCTAGTCCCGGTCGGGGCGCCAGATTCTGTCCCGGTTGCCCCTCTTCCAGGCCAGCCCTCTGCTGTGGCCAGGGAGTGCAGTGGAGGATGGCCCAGGTGCTTGGGCCCTGCACCCCATGGGAGACCAGGAAAAGCACCTGGCTCCTGGCTCCTGCCATCGGATCAGCGCGGTGCGCCGGCCGCAGCGCGCCGGCCGCGGCGGCCATTGGAGGGTGAACCAACGGCAAAGGAAGACCTTTCTCTCTGTCTCTCTCTCTCTCACTGTCCACTCTGCCTGTCAAAAAAAAAAAAAAGTTTGTAGAGAGGGGAATCAAAAGAAGCTACTTTGGTGCAAGACATTTTGAAATCAATGCATGTGCTAGGTGTTCAGAAAGTTCAAAGAGCACACATTTTGTGGAAGAAGTAGGCATAGATTACAAAAGTTCCTAAAATAACAATCGTTATTTTAATTCTACTTTCTCGTGAACTTTCTGAAGCACTCTTGTATACCTTGAAACTTGCCTAAGGGATGTGCTGATTGTGTATTGGAATGGTAATACAGGCAGACCTCGCTTTGCACGTGATGCAGGAAGGTAAACATGACCGTGCCAGTTCAATGATGGTTTCCTAGCGATTGTAGTGATTAAGGGGGAGGAGGGGTGTGATTTGTATACAAACTTTAAAAATTTTTCCCTACACTAAACATTCATAAGAATGTTATAAATGTGTGCAGGATGGAAAAAATAGCAAAAACAGTATACAATAATTTCAAATTTTAGAAATGTTGAGAGGCCGGGACTGTAGCATAGCAGGTAAAGCTGCCACCTGTAGTACCAGCATCTCGTATGGGTGCTGGTTCAAGTCCCAGCGGCTCTACTTCGTATCCAGCTCTCTGCTATGGCCTGGGAAAGCAGTAGAAGATGGCCCAAGTCCTTGGGTCCCTGCACCCATGTGGGAGACCTGAAAGAAGCTTCTGGCTTCAGATTGGCACAGCTGTGGCTGTTGCAGCCACCTGGGGAGTGAACCAGTGAATGGAAGACTTCTCTCTCTCCCTCTCTGCCTCTGCCTCTCTGTAACTCTGCCTTTCAAATAAATAAATAAATAAATCTTTAAAAAGAAATGTTGAGACAAAGTATTGTTTTCTTCTCTGTAATAAATATATCAAGAGAAGTTTGAATAGTGCCTGCCTTCTTGTGTAACTTGCAGTCTGGAGTGAGCATCTTTTCCAAGCTTTGGTGAATTGTCGCACTCTTATGTTTTTAAAAAGATTAACTTATTTGAAAGGCAGTTACAGAGATAGAGGGAGAGACACAGAGACAGAGAGAGAGAGATCTTCCATCTGCTGCTTCGCTCCCCAAATGGCCGGGACCGCCAGGACTGGGCCAAGCTGAAGCCAGGAACCAGGAGCTTCATTCTGGTTTCCCATATGGGTGGAAGAGGCCCAAGTGCTTGGGCTGCTTTCCCAAGTACATTAGGCCCCTGTCACACCCCTATCTAAGATCACGTTGCAACAGTTCATCCTTTGCTCTCCTAATGTCAGGGAATATCTCTGAAGGTTTCTTCAATATGACTTTTTTGCTGAGGTTACTTTTTTTGAGACATCTTCATCCTTTTTGTGTCTGCCTGTCAAAAAATAAAATAAAAAAAAAAAGACAGCAACACAACTATGTGCATGAAGTCAGCAACACACTCAGACAGCCTTGCAACAAAAGCGTATGATTCATGATGGGTAATGATGTTGTTTATGTGGCGATTTGCAGACTGAAAATTGAGCAACAAAGTTTGTACTTCATTCAATTACTTACGGATTGTCGCTCCCCCTCTTCGTGGAGGAACGACACAGGACCCTGCGCTGTTCTTTTGTCTGCTCGGCCCTCCCCGGGTTTGCTGCTGGGTCTTCCCGGGTTGGCTACCGACCCTTCCACCTCCGTGGAAGGGCGGTTCCCCCTGCCACTTTCCCCACTTCCGCGGGGGAGCGGCACACCGCCGGCCGGCTCTCTCGGGGGCTGCACAGGTGTTCCTTCAGATAGATGTTCCTGGTGCATGTTGTCTCTCTCCTCCTTTATAGTCCTCTTCCGCCAATCCCAACTCTGCTACCCACACACTGAGTACGCTGCTCTCCTCCAATCAGGAGCAGGTCCTGCTGCTTATTGGTTGAACTGGAGGCAGCTGTGTAGAAGCTGTTACTCCCTTCTCAGCGCCATATTGTGGGAGAGCAGATGCATAGAATAAGTCTTAATTCCAGTAACAGTGTAGTCCGAGTTGCTCCCCACAACAGATAATTTATAATTCAAATTTGAACCATATTGATGGGGGACTAGTGTGATTTACTAAATGGTAAAATAACAAATTCATGCCTACTGGAACAAGGCAAAATCTATCTGAATTTTGGATATATACTAAATAAAATATATGATAAAATTAATTGTTCCTTTTTCTTTCCACTTTTTAAATGTGAGTATTAGAAGAATTTACATTAGAGGGACAGCACTGTGGCACAGCTGGATAAGACACTGTCTGCAGGGCCAGCCTCCTATACGTGCACCGGTTCAAGTCCCCACTACTCCATTTCCAATCCAGCTGCCTGCCAATGTGCCTGGGAAAACAGCAGAGGACAGTCTAAGTGCTTGGGCCCCTGCTCCCATGTGGGAGACTCGGAGGAAGCTCCTGGCTCCTGGCTTCAGTCTAGCCAAGCCCTGGCTGTTGAGGCCATTTGAGGAGTGAACCAGTGGATGGAAGACCTCTCTCTCTCTCTCTCTCTCTCTCTGCCTCTCCCTCTTTCTCTGCATAAATAAATGAAGTGAAATGAAATGAAACAAAATAAAATAAAATAAAAACAAAAACAAAAATAAAGAAAAAGAAAATTTTACATCTTAGGTGTGGATTACACTGTATTCTTTTGGGATGGTGCAGCTCTGTATGTATATTAACAAAAACCTGGGGCCGGTGCTACGGCACAGTAGGTTAAAGCAATGGCCTGTAGCTTCAGCATCCCGTACGGGTGCTGGTTTGTGTCCTGGCTGCTCCACTTCCTATCCAGCTCCTTGCTAATGTGCCTGAGAAAACAGCAGAGGATGGCCCAAGTGCTTGGGCCCCTGCACCCACATGGGAGACCCGGAAGGTGCTCCTGGCTCCAGGCTTTTGTCTGGCCCAGCCCCAGCTGTTGCTGACATTTGGGAAGTGAACCAGCAGATAGAAGATTTCTCTCTGTCTCCCCACCCACTCCCCCGCCACAACCCACTCTCTCTCTCTCTCTCTGTAACTCAGCCTTTCAAATAAATACATAAAATAAATCTTACATAGAAAACCATGAGGAGGCCGGCACCATGACTCACTAGGCTAATCCTCCGTCTGCAGCGCCGGCACCCTGGGTTCTAGTCCTGGTTGGGGCAACAGGTACCAGGTGCAACTTTTCAGAATTTACTGTAAGGCAATAAGGGAAGTGATCTGCTGTGGCCCGGGACGCCAGTGGAGGATGGCCCAAGTGCTTGGATCCCTGCACCCGCATGGGAGACCAGGAGGAGGCACCCACTCCTGGCTTCAGATCGGCGCAGTGCCGGCCGCGGCAGCCATTAGGGGAGTGAACCAACTGAAGGAAGACCTTTCTCTCTGTCTCTCACTCACTGTCTATAACTCTATCTGTCTCTCTCTCTCACTGTCTAATTCTGCCTGTCGAAAAAAAGAAAAAAACATGAGGAAAAAGGGAAAAGGGAAGTATACGAGTGGGAAAGAATTGATCATTGACACAGAGTTGAAATCATAGAAGTCACAAACAAAGGAATGTATTTAAATCCAGACAGACTGAGCATGATTTTATGTCGAAAAACATCAAAGCTAAAATCGAAGATAATAGACTTAGAAGACCTTTGCACTAAGTCTATGTAAGCCAAAGTTGAATTGCCTATAAGAATCACTTTGTTCCTAAAGTTGTATCTCTGAAATTCATGAAGTCTGCATACCTTAATAAAAGGTTTATGGGTTAAAAAAAATTAAATTTATTCTAAAAGTATCAAGAACCCAGTAGACTGAACAAGAAATTTATATGAGAGGAAATCGAACACCAGGAAGATGTTCATCTTGCTGGTTTATCAAAGGAATGGAAATAACTGCCAACTTTGTTATGATTTAGTATTCTGTTTATTTTTTATTATTTTTAAAAGTTAATATTTCCTTTTTTAAAACAATTATTAATTTTCATCTATGTGAAAGACTGAGAGAGAGAGGGAGACCGAAACAGCTTCCTTCCCTCTTCTGTTTTACTCCCCCAGATGCCCACAACATCCAGGACTGGGCCACACATAAACCAGGAGCCCCAAACTCCATCCTGGTCTCCCACGTGGATGGCAGGAACCCGAGTACTTGAGCCATCATCTGCTGCTTCTAAGGATGCTTCTAAGCAGGAGGCTGGATCAGAAGGGGAGTCAATACTCAAACCAGCACTGATGTGGTATACAGGCATCCCAAGTAGCCACTTAACTCACTGTCTGACCACACCCAGCCCTAGTGTCTCCTTTATTAATAAAAGAATGAGGGCATGCAACTATGGGGAATTTGGTGATTCTACACAGCATAACTGAAAATGAAATTAGATATAGTATTTTCAGTAACAACATTGGATAAATAGGAAGACCATAAAGATATTCTTAACCCCTTGATTTAGTAATGCCTTACTGTAAGGCAATAAGGGAAGTCATCAGGAACAAAAACTTATAAATACAGTAAAATGTGTATTATATCATTATTTATAACAGGGAAAACTGGAGACATCCTAAATGTCTAATATTAGAGCACTTTACCCAATAATGGCAGACTAGAGTGTATTCCAAATGCCGTTTACTAATATTTACCACAAGCTGATCATAAAGCAAGTTGCAGTATATTTCAGAGGACCAAAAACATGCTGAATATGTTCTCTGAGCATAGTGCAATTTCTCTAAATATCCATAACAAAAGCCAGCCAGAGAAGTACCAACTGCTTGAACATTAAGCCATGAAATTGTAAGTAACCCATGAATCAAAGCATCAATGGATAGTAGCAAATATATTGAACTAAATGATAGTGATGATATGGCATATCAAAACTTGGAAAACAGCTATATTATCTCAAGGACATATTTGCCAACCTAGAGTTCTATAATCTAAAAAATATCCTCAAGCAGGAAGGTAAAATGAATATATTTTCAGATAAGTAAAAATGAAGAATTGATGAGAAGCATAGTAAAAATTTATATTCTTAAATTTATAAATTAGAAGAAAATGAGGATGGCGCTGTGGCATAGCAGGTAAAGCCAACGCCTGAGGTGCCGGCATCCCATATGAGCGCCGATTGGAGTTCCAGCTGCTCCACTTCCAATCCAGCTCTCTGCTATGGCCTGGAAAAGCAGTAGAGGATGGCCCACATTCTTGGGCCCCTAAACCTGCAAGGGAGACCTCAAGAAAGCTCCTGACTCATGGTTTTGAATTGGCACAGCTCTGGCCGTTGCAGCCAATTGGGGAGTGAACCAGTGGATGGAAGACCTCTCTCTCTCTCTCTCTGCCTCTCCTCTTTCTGTGTAACTCTGACTTTCAAATAAATAAGTAAATGTGGAAGGAAGGAAGGAGGGAGGGAGGGAGGGAGGGAGGGAAGGAAGGAAGGAAGGAAGGAAGGAAGGAAGGAAGGAAGGAAGAAAAAAATGACATTATACATCAACGATTCAAGTTTCCATCTCAAAGATAAAACATTACAACAAAACAGCACATACAAAAAGCTAGTTTTTAAAAAAAGGGAAGTAATGATAAAAATGAAAGCAGTGAGGTAAGTGTGGTTATTTCCTTATAACTGTATCTATGAAATACATGAAATCTGTTCCTTATATTATAAAAGCTTTAGAAAGCAGAAATAAGAGAAATAGATAACACAATATAAAGAAGAAAAATCAACAAAATAAAAGTTTAAACCTTGAAAAAGATGAATTAAACTGATAAAGCAGTGGCAACACTGACATAAAAGACAGAGAAAACAAATTACCAATATCAGTAATGAATAAGGAGCCATCAGAAGAGATCCTATAGACACTTAGAGGAAAAGAAAACGTTACAAGTAGCTTTATGCCAGTTCCATTGAAAGAAATTCCTTGAAAAACATCCTCTATCCAAACTTAAACACAAAAAGGATAATCAGAATATCATATCTACTAGAAAATTGAATATTTCATTTAAAAACTCTATGCTCTTAGCTCAGAAAATTATTTTGGTGAGTTCCAGTAAATAGTAAAAAAGCGATAACTCTGATTTCATGTATACTCTTCCAGAATAGAGAACAAGGTACTCTTCTCAGTCTTTCTGGGGGACCAGTATAACCTTGATGCCTAATTATTTAAAGGAATTGTAAGAAAAAGAAACTTGTAGACTAATATGTAGCATGAACATATGTATGTGCAAAAATGCTAAAAAATACATTAGCAAATGGAATTCAATGTCGTATAAGTGGAGAATGTGTTACAACCAATGAATTTTATTCCTGGAAGGCTAATGATGGTTTATCATTAATAATCAATCAACATAATTCACCACATTAACAGAAAAGTGGAGACAAAATGGAAATCTTAATAGTCATAGAAAAAATTTTCATAAAACATGATTTTAATTTGTGATTGAGACTCTTAGCAAACCAGGCAGTTGATGGAATGGTGAATTAATGAAAACTTTCTTCCTGAGATCCAGTGCCTTATACAGAAACATCTACCAGCACTTCTATTAAAATAAAAATAGAGATCAACCAATGCAAGAAGGCAAAAATAAATAAATAAATGACAAAGTTTGGAAAAAGCTGAAATGGAAAGTGTTGCTATTCACAGACAACAAATTGTGCACATCAAGAATCAAAAAGAAAAATCTAAAGACAAACTAATGGAATTAATAAATAAATTTAGCCACTTTCTTGGGAGTAAGGTTAATATATAAAATCAATTGTATATTTTATGCCAGTAGCAAAAATGCAAGTGAAATTAAAATTAAAAGTATGATTTATATTATTATAAAGCCATCAAACCTAGGAATATATTTAATGATGGATGTTTGAGATTCCGATGCTGTAAACTAGAAAGGGCAACAAATAGAAAACAGTAACAGTACAAATATTAATCTAAGTATTTCAGTAATCACTGTCAATATCAATGGTCTTTACGATTTATTTATTTATTTGAGAGTCAAAATTAGAGAGAGAGAGCAGGAGAGACAGATATTTTCTACTTGCTGACTTACTCCCAAGATGGCCACAATGGCCAGCACTGGGCCAGCCAAAGCTAAAAGCAAACAACCTCATGTAGGTCTCCCAGGTGGGTGGCAGGGGCCCAAGTACTTGGGCAATTTTCTGCTGCTTTTCCCAATAGGAAGACATGGTGTTCAAAGCATTGCTTTGCTTTGGAGTATGGTTTGGGTCCATTTTCTGCTGCTAATAGCACAATACCACAGATTGGCTTAGTTATAAAGGAAATTGATTTCTTTTGGGTCATGATTCTGGAAGTCCAAAGTTAAGGAGCCACATGTGGTGATGGCCTTCTTCTTGGCAGGGTCCTGAGGTGGTGCAGTCACATGGAGAGAGCCAGGGCATGTGTTTATGCAGATCTCAGGTTTCTCCCTTCTCATAAAGCCACAGTATTCAGTCCTGGGGGCTCCACTCTGATCACATTTTCCAATTCTAATCAATCCCAAAAACTCCACTTCTGTACCCATAGTTGGGATGAGCTTTCACCTCCTTAATAGCTCAATAGCTCACCATGATGATCACATTTCAACATGAGTGTCGGAAGGGGCCAGCTGTATTCCGGTGTGTGCTGAACATATTCCAGAGCACAGATGCACACAGCTCAGATGAATGCTGGTCCTGGGCCAGCGTCGGGGCATCACACTGGCAGCAGAGATGCTGCCCAACTCCTTCATGGGGGGGTTCAGAGCCTTTGCCCCTCCTGTCAGGACTGGTGAGTTTTTATTTTTTAAAACTTCTTTCTGAGCTCTGTTTTCATTGACTTACTGAGGTCATGATCTGTGCAATGCTCCCAAGTGTTTCGGGCATCCCCTTTTGTTTGAAGGAGGGTCACTGATAAGAACTTCTCCCTTTTGGTGTTGCAGGAACACTGCTCCTCAAATAAGCTCTCCCCTGGGATGTGGACAAGGTGAGTGTCACTGACAGATCCACCCACTTCCACGGTCTCCTTTGTAAGCCATCACGGTGGACTGGATGATTGTGCCTGACACATGTTGATTAGTGGGTCCAGGTCAATCCTGAAAGGAGTTTCTGATGGAGTGCCACAAAATTCCACCCGCGATCCTGTCCATTTATTTTAAGGTTTACATTTTTCAAAAAAATTAATCTTTAAAAATGGTACATAGGAATTGTACAAGTTTATGGGGCACAGTGTAATACTTTGATACATGAAAACAATGTGTAATGAGGAAATCAACCTTGTCCATTTTGTCATCTACTCATGAATAGATGAAAAGTCAGCTATCAGACAAACAACTGAAAAGTGTCAGTAATATATGTTGCTTAGGAAATGATGAGACATTTCAGTAGGCTGCAAAGGTGCTGAAATTCATTAAACATAAATGACATCCCAGGTTCAAGTAGCCCAGGTGACAGCTACAGAACTGGGTACATGAGATGACACTGGGTTTACATATAAAGGGAACAGGGATTCAATTACCTGCTTGTTAGACAACAAGAACTCAAAGTGTTCTGTTGTAATCATCTGCAGGTCTGTCTGCACAGGTTCATTTTTCTAGAAATCGTCGCTTCTGCCTGTCAAAATGGTTGAAATGAATGCATTTAAGTCACCATTTGACCTGGTCCAAAGTCAGAGTTGATGAGAGCAGGAGTGGGTGGGTGACTCAAGAGTGAGAATCTGCCTCTGAGTATTTTAAAATAAGAATTGAGAATGTTTCTTTCTGGAAGCCTGAACACTCTGAGCACTAAAACTTTGTATTTGTAGGCAGCCATGGCTCACACCACTGGGGAAGTAAAGGAATCTGGTCTACGGAGAGAGGAACAGATAAGAAAGATATAAAGAAAGGCTCCTGTGTAAATTCCAATTCTTTGGCCGGTTGTTACTGTGGCTCAGTCGTGTGCCTTTCTAGTCTAGAAACCTAGTAATAGAACCTACTCATTTCTCTTTGAACTCAAGCTGATTTAGCTTCTGTCATTTGCAAAGCAAAGTAGTATCACCTAAACTTGACCTCCAACCAGAGTGCACTGAATAAGCGTAGGATAATTGTAATACTGATTATCTAGTGGCTTCATCTACACTCTTCTTTGGAGCTGCTGGTATAAGCTATGTGGTCATTTTAAGGCTCAACTTTATAACAATCAAGAGGAGATGACTTGGATGTAGTTGTGTGTTTAAAAGTGTTTAAAGAATAGCTATGTAGAAGACAGAGTAGACATCCCATGTTGTTCCAACAACATTGCAATGCAGGTTTCTGCTGAATATAAAAATTGCTTTCTGTGTACTAAAGTTAGCCAACAATGGAGTGAATACCTTAGTGAAGGATATCAGGCTCTCTGCTTTAGACCAGTGTGTGCTGCTGTAATAGAAATCCTAGGTAATGTGTAGAGAAGAGGCGGCCCTCTCTCATGACTAGTGAATGGAGAGTCTAAATGTCTTGGTGTATATCCTGCTGAGGGTCCTCTGCCTGTGTCCCAACATGGCAGAAAAGCAGAAAGGATACCAAACACGTGCAGAAGCTGCCAAGAGTGTGGGGTGGTCTTGCCTTATATCAACTCACTCTCATTCCTTTGAGACCCAATCCACTCTAAGAGACCAGCACCAATCCATTCATGAGGTCTGAGCCCCCACAACCAATCAGCTTCTACTAGGCCCACCTCTTAAAAGTTCTACCACTTAACACCACCACAGTGGAGACCAAATCTTCAGCACATGAGCCTTTGCGGGACAAACCATATCGAAACCATAGCTATCTCATCAGTGGGAAGTCTGGATCAGAACCTGAACGTTCACTTATCCGCGACTTTCACAAATAGGTAGCTACTGATAGCTCTTATTCATCAGAGATTTTCTCTATGTGAACACTATGTGTGGTGTATGCTTAATGTAAATTGATTCTATGTATTTAATCCTTATATATAATCATATGAATACTTATTATAGTCACTTAAAATATTTAGCAAATATTAAGCATAGGACAATGTTTTGGTCATTAAAAATGCCAAATTAGAAATGTAATTCATAAAGTTATTATATAACTGATTTCAACCTTTGTCATTAGTATGCATAATGTTACCATTTCATTGTTTATTTTTAATAAGATTATTTATTAATTTATTTGAAAGAGAGAGAGAAATCTTCCATCCAGTGTTTTACTCCACAGATGGATGCAACAGCTGAGGTTGAGCTAGGCCAAAGCCAGGAGCCAGGAACTCCACCCAGATTTCCCACGTGCGCAGTAAGGGCACAAGCACTTGAGCTGTCTTATGCAGCTTCAAGCCCCCTGCCCACCCCGCCCATCAGCAAGCAGGTAGAACGGAAGTGGCCCAGCAAGAACTTGACCTGGCTCCCTGATATGGGATACCAGTGTCACACGCAGAAGCTTAACCCTCTGTGCCACAATGCCAATCCCACATAGTAAATTTTAAGTTAATAAATAATTCTTATTTTTGACTCAATGCTATAGGAAATGATGACTTTTCAGATTTTCAAGTAACATTGCATTTTCATTCAATTGTATTTACTCAATAGCACCTTGTACATTTTTCACATCCTAGTAGATAATATCCTTTCATTTATTATATGGCAAGTCAGCTGCCTTTTTGATGGCTTAATCATTCCTAATGGCCAAGTTCAGTTACTTTATTTTTCATAGTGGGTAAGACAATTTTACTGTCACTCCCTATCCCAAAATATATCTGCTCCACGTAGATTCTATAAACTACCAAGTAAGATGTGGTGGAATGAGAAGGCAGTAAGGGTTTGTTTAACATTAGATGGAATGTATTAACCCAAATGAAATACTAACCCAAGGTATAATATTCTTTACTGAAATAAGAAAAACTGGGGGCCAGGATTGTGGCTCAGGGGTTAAGCCACTGCATATGTTGCCGGCAGCCTGTATCTGAGTGCCGATTCAAGTGCTGGCTGTTCTGCTTCCCATGTGACTCCCTGCCAATGAGCCTCTGCCATTCATTTGGAAGACCAGGACAGAGTTCCGGGCTCTTGACTTCAGCCCATACCAGCCTCATTGTTGTGGCCATTTGGGGCATGAACCAGTGGATTGAAGATCTCTCCCCAGTTGCCTGTCACTCTGCCTTCCAAATAAATAAATAAACAAGCCTTTAAAAGAAATTAAGAAATTCCTGTATATAACATTAATCATATGTGTTCTTGTACTTTAAAACAGTTTCTAAATTATTCTATTTAATCCTGAATTTACTGTTTAGCAGACACTGGAAAAAATTCTGCTACAGAGAATCACATCATTGTTGCCTTACTGTAATCATTCTCCTCTCCTAGTTGGTCCCACATTCTTTTCTTCAGAAAATATCAGCAAAGACATTACACATGCATATCCAAAGACTGTGGCTAAACCAGATGCGGACGAGAGTTAACTCCAGGTGCGGAGTTTGCTCTTCGTGTTAAATATTCAGTGCCAGGTGGTTGAGTTGTCCTAACAAAGGAACACGTGCCTATGCGGGGTGCAGGGACGAAGTCAGATGCATTCGTTCTCATCTGGATAAAATTGAGTTATTTAATGAAAGCTTGTGAGAAGGATTTGAAATGAAAGTACAGATGAAATTAAGTTAAATCATTCATTTCCATCTATACAGAAGAGAACTGCTATTGCAATTTGTAAAATTTCTTTGCAAAATTAATACTTGGGACAATTACTGGTATTTATAATATCAGCTAAAGGAGAAATCCTTTAATTATGATTTAGTGACAGCATAATATTAAGTCTGTTTCCTACTCCTTACACAGTGGTAATAATTAAGATAATCAACTTTTCTTCAGATGGATTAAAGCAGAAAAAGTTTCTTGTGAAAATATATCATATTTTTTGCCTTTACATCTGGCTGCAGTCTGTGAGCTGGCCCTGTAGTATGCCCTTACATAGAAAATGATGACCTGAATATTTCAAGATGCTGTCTTTTTTAAAAAAAAGATTTATTTATTTGTTTGAAAGTCAGAGTTATACAGAGAGAGAGAGAGAGAGAAAGAGAGAGACTCTTCTATCCCCTGGTTCACTCCCCAGTTGGCCACCACGGCCAGAACTAAGCTGATCTGAAGCCAAGTGCCAGGAGATTTCTCCAGGTCTCCCACGCTGGTGCAGGGGCCCAAGGACTTGGGCCATCTTCTACGCTTTCCCATATTCTATGCTTTCCCAGGCCATAGCAGAGAGCTGATTCAGAAGTGGGGCAGCCAGGACTCGAACCAGTGCCCAGATGGGATGCTGGCACTGCAGGCAGCAGCCTCACCCACCACGCCACTATGCTGGCTCCATCAAGATGCTGTCTTGACACAAGTGAAGCGAGTCGTCCTGCGCTGTGATGTGGTGCGTGTTTACATATGGGTGAACGTGTGTGTTCACTTGTAGTTGAACACGGCCATTTGCCAGAGCAGCCACGAACAGAAATCAATTAGATGAAGGCAGGATGGTGATTTTCCCGTAAGAAATGTTAAACCAGATGGCACTGTCATCACATAAATTTATTTCATACAGGTTACTTTTTAAGTGTACGCTGGAGGTTAATGAGGAAGGAGCCTCTGAAAATGTTTTTGGTAGTACTTAAAATACAGCAAATGAATACTAGTATAGTCAATGCCTTAGAGTCTCCTGTATTTCTTTCCCCCAACCCCTCCACCCCAGCCTGCCTGTAGAAATACCCACAATCCTGAATTTAAGATTGAGCATCCTGGAATTGCTTCTCCTACCCTCCCTTTCTCTCTCTCTCTTTCTTCCTTTCTCTTTTTCCCTTCTCTCTCCTTCCCCACTCTTCTCCCCACCCCAACTTTCCACTTTTAGCTTACAAGTAAAATTGAATATATTTTGAATATATATAATTTATGTATACACACACACTTACATATACATTGTGGATTGTTAAATCAAGCCAATTAACAGACCTATAACCTCACATACTTCTTTTTTTGGGAGTAAGAACACTTACAGGCTACTTTCTTAGCAATTGTGGAGGATACAGTAGATTAAGAACCAGCATCACCATGCTGTATGTTAGATCTCCAGGCCTTCTTCCTCCTGTCTAACTCCTTTGACCAACATCTCCCATTTCTCCAACCCCACTCACGACCCTGCTGATTGCCAGCTCACTTTCTGCTCCTGTGAGTTTGACCTTCTTAGATTCCACCCACCAATGTGATCATGCAACTGAGGAGGCATTTTTCAAAGCCCAAGAGGAAATGATTTTTATCACAAATTTTATCACACAATTTTCTTCTAATATATGTCCTTCCTTAGAGTTCCTATTGTTTAAAAAAGAAATAGTTCAATACAGTAGAAGCCTTACTCCAAGCATTCATTTGTTATGTGATGAAACTTCAGAATGCTTACATCTATGCTGCTGTAATCATAAGAATCCGAACATAATAATCACCAAGAGAGGGGTGGCATTTGTGGCATAGCAGGTAAAGCCTCTGCCTGTGATGAAGGCATCCCATATGGGCACCGGTTCAATTCCCAGCTGCTCCATTTCTGATCCAGCTCCCTGCTAATGCACCTGCGAAAGCAGAGAAGATAGCCCAGGTGCTTGGGGTCATGCACCCACATGGGAGACCTGGATGAAGCTCCAGGCTCCTGGCTTCAGCTTGGTCCAGCCCTGGCTGTTGCAGTCATTTGGGGAGTGAACCAGTTGATGGAAGACATCTCTCTCCCTCTCTCCACTTTTCCCTCTCTCTGCCTCTCCCTCTCTATAACTCTGCCTTTTGAGTAAATAAGTAAATCTTAAAAAAAAAAAAAAAGAACCAAGAGAACATGGGATGGGTCCCACTCACCATGTGCTGTGAAGATAATTCTGTTCCATGAACACAAGAATTTTATGGTTTCTGGGGCCAGCGCTATGGCGTAGTGGGTAAAGTTGCAGCCTGCAATGCCAGCATCCCATGTGGGTGTAAGTTCGAGTCCTGGCTAATCCACTTCCAATCCAGCTCCCTGTTATGGCCTGGGAAAGCAGAAGAAGATGGCACAAGTCCTTAGGCCTCTGCACTAGCATGGGAGACCAGGAAGAAGCTCCTGGTACCTGGCTTTGCATTGGCCCAGATCTGGCCGTTGCAGCCATCTGGGGAGTAAACCAGCAGTTGGAAGACCTCTCTCTCTCTCTCTCTCTCTCTCTCTCTCTCTCTGTCTTTGTGCCTCATCCTCTCTGTAACTCTGTGTTTCAAATAAATAAATAAAGATGAAGAATTTTGTGGTTTCATAAATACAATGGTTTCAAAATTTTACAGGGTTTCATGACAATGATGATGTAAAACATTTGCTTTGAAGCACATAAAATTAAACATTGCTGATTCCCAGGTACATTAGCAGGGAGTAGCCGGGACTTGAACCAGCACTCAGATGTGAAATTAAAGCATCCCAAGCTGTGGTTTAATCCAATGACCACAGAGTCAACCCCCAGATAAGCCATCTTAGTGACAATAAAGTTCTATGTGGGAAGTTTCTCCCATATCCCCTCGAACCATTTGGTAAACTGACATCAGGGTTAAACGTAAGGCTGTAGGTTAGGACAAATGCGATCTTTGCCTAGGACTAAATGGCTGGCTAGCTGAAATGTGTTCAACTCCAAGATTGAGAAGCAAAAGTTCATCTTTCTCTGTCACTTGTCTTTCTCAGGAATCACGTTAAGCATTAATTCTTGAGTAAGCTAAGAGATGAGACTTAGTTTAAAAAGAAAATAATTTAAATTTGGGAAGGAAGGAAGGAAGGAAGGAAGGAAGGAAGGAAGGAAGGAAGGGAGGGAGGGAGGGAGGGAGGAAGGGAGGAAAGAAAAGAAGAGAAAAGGGATCCAGAAGGCTGTTGAGGAGGGAATAAAATGGTGAACATCTCATGGCTTTGCAACAGACTATTGACTGTGAGGTCTTTTCCCCAGCGTGTGTTTTGCGTCACTTAAAAGTGGCAGGGGAGGTACCGCTTATTCTCACGCCCAAGTGGCCAGTTCCCTTCTTCACACTCTAGTCCTTGCCAAAGCAGGTGGTGGTGCACTGGATGGTATGGAAGGTGTGGATCAGGAATCTGTGGTTAGAAATTCCCTTCAGGGGCCAGTGCTGCAGCATAGTGGGTAAAAGCCACCTCGTGCAGTGCCAGCATCCCACATGGGCACCATTTCAAGTCCTGGCTGCTCCACTTCCGATCCAGCTCTCTGCAATGGCCTGGGAAAGCACTAGAAGATGGCCCAAGTCCTTGGGCCCCTGCACTCGTGTGGGAGACCTGGAAGAAGCTCCTGGCTCCTGGCTTTGGATCAGCTCAGCTCCAGGCATTGCAGCCATTTGGGGAGTGAACCAGCAAATGGAAAACCTCTCTCTCTCTCTCTCTGCCTCTCTTTCCCTCTCTATGTAACTTTGCCTTTCAAATAAATAAATAAAATCTTAAAAAAAATAAAAAGAAATTTCCTTTGGAGCACACAGGTGGGAGCAGACAGCACCCCCACTCCCTTGCAGGAATGGGAGTGCGAGCTGGCTGGATGTCTCTGTCTCAGCCACAGGGTCCCTGAGGTCTCCCTGCCCAGTTCAGCATTCCTAAGGAAGGCTGAGGGTCCAGACAACGTGGTGATTGTTCTCCTTCATGGGGTCCGGGTGCACCAGCCAGGATGGGATGTTAGAAAACAGTGGGGAGCAGAGAGGGCAGGAGACTGAAACCTCAGCTCTACCAGGTATGGATGCTGAGTGAATAAATCAACCACCTGTGTGGCCCCACATCTATAAAATGGGCATGCAGAGTGCTGTGAGCGTTAAACGCAGGAATCTGTGTGATGTGACATAATGTCACTTCTCATGAGCGTCTTCAAATTTTTTTTTTAATTCTAAAGTTAAATGTTGAAGAAATATAGAATACATCATGGTCAGAGAGATCTAGCTTTCCCGGCATCCTGTTCAAGGCATGAAATACTATATAAGGAATGGTTTTGGCTGTTACTCCAAGACTGAAACAGTGTACCCTTTAAAAAAGAATCTTGAAAGACCTTGTTATCAAACAGTGACATATTCTTTCTAAATTATTTTGAGGAGCAAGTTCTTGAGGACTGCTTAAAGAAAATTAATGTTTTAATCTTCTTGAATGCTTGGTATCTCAACAAATAAATGAATTTCCAATATTGGCATTTTTAATTAAGCATTTGGCTATTGTCTAGAGGACGGTCTTTTTGTATTGCTGGAAAGCTCCCTGCTGCCATCTTAATCATGACACAGTATTTAGTTTCGTGGGAACACTGCTCTTTTCACAACTCACATGCTTGCACAAACATCAATTAATGAATTCCTTATTTGCATACTGTTTAAGGCCATCACTAAGAAAACCCAAAACGTTATTTTTCATAAATCAGCTCATTTTTGAAGAGCAGCCAACACTGGATCCCTTGATAATTCCAGCCTTCTTTTCTAGGAAATAGAGGTATGGAAGGAATGAGCAGTATTTTCTCACATGTAACAGACAGACAGACAGACCAACAAAACCACACCTCCCCAAATATTAGAAGCCTAGAAGGGAGAGGGTAATGACGTGCACCAGGTGCATAGCAGGAACAATAGATACATAATCCCACTGCATTTTTGCAAGCTATATTTTATTTTCATCCTGACAACTACCTTAGGCATAGATGTCCCTGCCCATTTTCGCTCATCCTGCTCCCCAGTCAGATGTCTTTCTCCAATCATTTCCTCTGCTTCAGCTACATACAGAGCAATTGCCTCCCAGTTTTTTCCCCTTTGTGGCTCATGTAAAAAAGTGTAACATTTACATGTTGTACTGAAACAAACAGTGGAGTATTCTGGAGCACTTACATAGGCTTGGTGTAATTAAAAAATATATATCTTGGGGAGGATACTGAAAATTGTATTTGTATCACATTCTAAATGAAAACATCTTGAATTTTAAAATGAGAAGCAAAGTCTGCTTTTGTGAACTTAGCGTTGGTATTCATTAAAACTATTGATTGAGATTTAACTTACATCCAATGAAATATACAGATTACTAGTGTACTCCTTGATAATTTTTGACACTATGTCAAAATTATCTAGTCCCCAGAAGAAACCCCTGATTTGAGATCTGTTACTGCAGAAAGTTTTGTCTATTTTGGAACTTCATATAAGTATGCATAAAATATAAATATAAATATGTTCAGTAATAATTGGCCCTCTGCATCCATTGCTTCAACAATTTGTGGATTCGTTGAAAAACTTCATCAATATTGACTGAACACAAATAGACTTTTTTGGTGTTATTCACTAAAAAAAACACAGTATAACAACTATACAAAGAACTTACATTGTATTAAGTATTAAAAGCTACCTAGAGACGATTTAAAATATACAGGAGGATGTGCACAGCTTATATACAAATATTGTTATTTTTTTAAGGGACTTAGACATCCATAGGTTTTAGCATTGGCAAGGATACAGACACCAGTTCCCTGTAGTTACTGAGTGACAACTGTATACCCTGCCTCTGACTCCTTTCACTTTTGGAGGAAGATTTATTTATGCTTTTTTTTTTTTAATAAAAGATGATTTATTTGAAATTCAGAGTGGGAGAGGGTGAGGGAGGGGGAGAGGTTCTTTCATCAGCTTTCTAAACACCTGCAATGGCCAAAGCTGGGCCAGGCCAAAGCCATGAGCCTGCAACTCCTGGGTCTTCCACATGGATGGCAGGAGCCCAAGCACTTGGGCCATCATCCTCTGCTTTCCCAGGCGCATTAGCAGTCAGCTGGATCCGAAGTGGAGCTTCCATGTGGGATTCCATATGAGATGCTTGCATTATAGGTGCAATGCTGGCCCCTGGTTCTTTCATTTAGAATAGCATGTTTAAGATTCATACAGGTTGTCACATGTAATAGTAGTGTTACTTTTAATTGTCAAATAATATTTCATTTTGAATATACCTTTTTTAAAATTTATTCCTATTTTGATGGCTATCTGGGTACTTTCTAGTTCTGGGCTTTTATGAATAAAGCTACTAGGAACATTCTTGCACAAGGCTTTTTGTAAGCATGTTTTCATTTTCTAAGGATTAATACCTAGGGTAAGATGGTTGAATAATATGGTAGGTATGTGTTGACCTTTTTCCAAAACTCCCATTTTTCCAAAGTACTCACATCATTTTACAAGCCTACAGCAATGTGGGAGTGTTTCTGTTGCTTATGCAGACACTCCAGTATTTGGTGGTGTTCATGACTTTAATTTCACCCAGAGTGGGTTTGTAGTGAGATTCAATTGTTTCAATTTTCATTTCTTTGATAATTGATGTGGAGTACCTTTTTTCATGTGTTTATAGACCACTTATAAATCTTCTTTTATGAGATATTTGTTCCAGATTTTACCCAGTTTTTATTTGGGTCATTTGTCTTTTTAGTTCTAGTTATAAGTGTTCCTTATATTCTTGATACAACTCTTTTGTCAGACACATGTGTTGTAAACATTTCCTCCTAGACTGGGACTTCTGTGTTTATTTTCTTAATGCCATCTTGTCATGCAGAAATTTTAAATTTTAATGAAGTTAAATTAGTAATATTTTATTTTATGATTATAACTTTCTATGTTTTAAGAGGTGTTTGCTCATGCCAAGGTCATCAAAGTATTATATTTTATTCTGTAAACTTTAGGTTCTAAAGTCAGGGTCTATAATTCATCACAAATAATTACTTTTGTGTATGTGACGTGAAGTAGAGGTCCAGAGTGCTGCTTTCCTGGGAGATACCCAGTTGTCCCTGATTGTTTTAAAATTCCCCTTTCTCCCTTTATATCCCTCAGATGTCCTTGTTGGAAGTCACTTCATCTCACATGCTGGGTAGTTTCCTGGCTGCTCTGTTATGTTGTGTTAAACTATTTGTCCCTCCTTGGCCAATGCTGATAAACAAGCTTAACAGTAGGTCTCGAAGTCACGTAGAATAAGTCCTCCACGTTTGTTTTTCTTTTTCATTAGTGCCTTGGCTACTCTAGAGCCTTCTTGTTTTTCTAACATTTTGAATCCCAGTTTCACTGTGCTGCCAAGGAGAAATGCAGCTGTGGGGTCTTCTGTCTCCTGGGAGGTTGTTGTCATCTTTTGGATTTTGGTTCATTAGGTTTCTTTACAGGCTGGATTCCCTTATAGGCTTTTAAAAGTTATGATTATGTAGATTATCAGGCTTTTTCTTGTTATCAGGCTGGGAGCAACATTCTCTTGTGACTTTCTATATCTCCAGAGGAAGAGGAATTCAACATAGCTTTTCATATCCAGTTTTATGTTGAAATGGTTACAAGCAAGTCCTAATTGACTTTTTAATGTGTTCTCTTCAAATTCTTGATCATCATTGAGAACAGGGACTCTCACAGAGCTGATAAAATATTTAAAACTATTTCTTAACAACCAACCAAACATTTGCGAGAGTTAAAGTTATATTTAACTTTAATGGTGTTTTCTTTTTATTACCAAATGCTATGTTAAATTTTATTCTGTAATAATGCAAACAAAATTCAAATGCAAACTATCTTCCAAATATCCACTATTTGAAAATCTCTAGTTTCCAGAATCCATAAGGCAAAGCGGTCAAAGCAGGATGTTAACCCGGTTGCTCGTAAAAGCACATCGGCCAGGAAGGAACAGACATCTGATGTACATGAAATAGGGGTTTGGGTTACAAAGGAAATGAGATCAGCAGCTGAAGATGTACCTGCACTCCCACGTTCATTGCAGCATTATCCAGAGTAACCATGATATATAATAAACCTCAGTGTCCATTAATGAATCAATGGATAAAGAACTGGAATTCAACTCAGCCTTGAAAGTGAAGGAAGTCCTGTCATTTGCAATAACATGGATGAACCTGGAGAACATTATGCTAAATGAAGTAAGTGAGGCACAGAAGGACAGATACTTTATGATCTCACAGAAATGCAGAGTTCAAGTTGAACTCATAGAAACAGAGAGAGTGGAATGTGGGGAATTCTGGAGATGCTGACCCATTGTGGAGATGCTGATCATTTCCCCAAATGATCTGGCATTTGGGGAAAGAAAAGCAGATGGAAGAACTCTCTGTTTCTCTCTATGCCTTTCAAATAAAATGAAAATAAAAATAAAAAGTAAAAAGATATAGGGTTACACTGACTGGAGCTATACCTGCCAGGGCCCCATCCATCTTCACCCCAACAAGAAGCATCTTGGTCTACGGGCTGTGATTTTTGGACATCTCAAGTGCGGGGCTACGTCTCACGTGTGGCCTGCTGTGGAGGTTCTGGTAGAATGACAATTCTGGATGCCGCCTGAGAGACTATGGACCCAATGGCAGACTTGGCTACAGGTGGGCCACCCTTCAAACCGTCCTGGAAGAGGCTGCTTGAGGCTACATGTTCTGGTTTTGTGCTCATGCCACTCCAGGCTTCTTGTAGCTGCACTGAGGGTTAGTAGAATCAGCATCCCCAGGTCCACCTTCTCCAACTGGCAGCACACCAGTCGGGGAGCTCAGAGACAGAGCGCACCCCACTCTGCCCCAGGTCTCCCAGCCTTTCTGCTTTCTGTCCATTAATCTCATGTTCTGAGTTCTGCTTTGCTTGTAAGACTGCCAGAAAACATGCAGGATGCCTACATACATTAAAATTGCGGATAAACAATGCATAATAATGTTTTAGCATAAGAACGTCTCAACTTTCTCTCTCCTCACCTCAAGGACCCAGGACGAGCAGAGCAGGGTATGAAATTCCCCTTTTGCCTTTCCTGGCCCACTCTCCCTAAACGAAGCCCTCATGTGCCTGTGCATTCTTCTTACTTTCTAAATAAACCTCATCATGCTGGAAAAAAAAAAAAGAATGCCTCAAATACTGTATGGGACATACTTATACTTTAAAAATTATTCATTCTGGGGCCAGTGCTATGGCGTAGCATATGGGCGCTGGTTTGAGTCCTGGCTGATCCATTTCCTATCCAGCTCTCTTCTATGGCCTGAGAAAGCAGTAGAAGATGGCCTAAGTCCTTGGGCCCCTAAACCCACATGGGAAGACCCAAAGGAAGCTCCTGGCTCCTGACGTCGGATCAGTGCAGCTCCAGCCATTGCGGCCATTTGGGGCTCTCTCTGCCTCTGCCTCTCTGTAACTCTGCCTTTCAAATAAATACATAAAATATTTTTTAAAATTATTCATTCTTTATCTGAAATTCAAACTGTGAATCCTATATTTTATTTGCTAACTCTGGCAATCTGGAGCAGGCATTTGGCATGGCCATTAAGACAGTGGCTAGGATACCCGCATCCCTCATCAGAGTGCCTGGGTTCAAGTCCCAGCTCCACTCCTGGTTCCATCTTCCTGCTAACGTGCACCCTGGGAGATAGCAGGTGATGGTTCATGTATTTCAGTCCCTGCCATCCACATGGGAAACCCGGATAGAGTTCTGGGCTCCTGGCTTCTGCCTGTTTAAATGCCTTGGTTGACATGGGGGGAGTGAATCAGTGGGTGGGAGCTCTATCTGTCTCTCTAATAAATAAAATAAATAAATCTGGAAACCTTCCTCACTTGGATATAGCCAGCATATATAAGGCAAAGCCCTAAGTTTCTTTGTCCATGCTTAGCTATATTGTGAGAGCAGCACATTCAACCTCTGTGTCCTTGTCAGCTCTGCTGACAGGGCCTCACTGAGGTACTGAATACACACACTGTTGGGATTTCCTACATCACTGTACAGAGACAAAGGCAGCCTTTGATTACGGCAATGACCTAGACAAAGTGCTCAGTACTTTCAGAGGCCCCTTCTTCTCACTTTGAGGAGCAGGGCAATCTGTTGGAGAGTTAGTGTGTCAGCCACTTTCCACGCTATAACGAAGCCTCTAAAGCAAACTACAGAGAAAAGAGGTTTACTCGGCTCACCGTCGTGGAGGTCCGAAGGCCTGGCTTAGCTCTGGGGAGGGCCCTCTTGGCGTCATCTCACTGCGTCAGATGGCACTGGTGGGAACTCCTGTGGGAAGGAGAGACCATACTGCCAGACTAGGAGCAAGAGCGAGGATGAGTGAAGCCAGGCTCAGGCAGTTCTAGCAACACTTTATAACAAACACCCAGAGTTATTAAAATCTCCCAAGGATTCTCCCCCAACTGAATTAAGGACCTCCACTAGACTCCACTGTCGCTCCCCCTCTTCGTGGAGGAACGACACAGGACCCTGTGCTGTTCTTTCGTCTGCTCGGCCCTTCCCGGGTTTGCTGCTGGTTCTTCCCGGGTTGGCTACCGACCCTTCCACCTCCGTGGAAGGGCGGTTCCCCCTGCCACTTTCCCCACTTCCGCAGGGGAGCGGCACACCACCGGCCGGCTCTCTCGGGGGCTGCACAGGTGTTCCCGTTAGATGTTCCTGGTGCATGTTGTCGCTCTCCTCCTTTATAGTCCTCCTCCGCCAATCCCAACTCGGCTGCCCACACGCCGAGTACGCTGCTCTCCTCCAATCAGGAGCAGGATCAGCTCCTGGAGGTCAGCACTCAAGTTGGCAAGAGGCAGCTGCGTAGAAGCTGTTTTCTCCTCTCCCAGCGCCATATTGTGGGAGAGCAGATGCCTAGAATAAGTCTTAATTCCAGTAACTCAGTCCAGTCCGGGTTGCTCCCCACACTCCACCTTCCAAAATTCCACACTGTCTCCCAGCACCACCACCCTGGAACAAAGCCTGGCACAGACGAACCCTTGCGGGGCCCTCAAATCATGTCCAAACCGTAGCAGGTGGTAGGGTGCAGTTAGGGACCTTGGAGACTCCAGACTCCACCTTTTAAACTGTGGGGCATTGTTTACGTCTCTCTCTTCCCTCTTTGTAAAGTTGGAGATACTTAGCACGAATATCACATTGCTATGTGCTGGCTGTCAGTACAGCCTAGGCAGGCTGCAGGTGCTCAAGGGATAGTCTTTCAGCAAAAGGAGAATTTTTTTGTGCTCCTGACATTGCAACAAGCAGGAGACTGCCTCCTCTTCCTTTCTATACACATCTTCCCCAAATGGGAATCGATGTTCTAGCAGAGTGTGGGGCGGGGGATCCTCACAGCTAAACACATTTCTGTGATCAAAAGTTTGGGAAATGCTACACATTACACGTCCTTTTGAAGCACCACAGCGTGCATTTGCACATCAAAGCTTCTGAAAGGCCCCACATTGGAGAAATGTGTTCTGTTCTCTGCACCCAGAATGTCTTAAATGTATTTATACATGGCATGCTTTTGTTATGGCCCCTTCATTGACATACTGTGTAACTATTTTCACCTGTCATTGTCTCTGTTAAAAAACATCCTTTCATTACAATAAAGAAAAAGTAAGACTATTGTTTATGGACAATGAAAGAAAAAGTAAACATTATGACATACTACTTAAGAGAGCCAAAAATAATAAAGGATTCAAATAGTGATAAAACTTTCTTGGAGATAGGGGCTGGTGTGATGGTATAGATGAGCTACACTTATCTACTAACAGCAGACCAGAGATCACTCAAATTAATACACAAAGAAAGAATGACACAAATACATTAGTTGCAGGTAGGTCAAATAAAAATGTTTCTCTTTCATTGCTATTTCCTCTATAAAACCTGATTGAAAAAAAACAAAAAACAAAAAACACCTGTGCATGTAGTACTTGAATAACAATTGACAAGGCTCCCCTGCTCCTCCCCTTCAAATCATTGACTAAGTTTCCAGGCTTGGCTTCCCTGAGGCTGGGCCAACCCTAGAATGGATGACAAAGGGCTGTCAAGATAATAAAGAGCCCCGACACCATCAGATCCACAAACCTCCCAGCAAATGGCGCTGTGGTTGGTCACTGTTGGCCAGCTGGAACTCCACACACGGCTTGTCACTTGCTCCGGGTCTGCTCAGTGCTTGCTTGAATCATGTTCACTCCCTCCATCCCTCCTCTTCTTCACATTTCACAAGATCCTGGTCCTGTAGCTCCATACTGCGGTGTAGGATTAGAAAGGACAAGGACGGAATAAGCCCAGGGCAACTGGCTGATTGGTGAATTCCACTACCCTGTTCGGCATCCGTGTGACTCCTTCTCCACAGAAAAATATTCTTCTATGGCATTTTTTAGTCAACAGATTCTGAGAATTACTACAAACCCTAAGAGGAATTTCTAGATGCACCAAGCTTTTGAAAGGGCTCCAGGTGCATTATCTTAGCTCCTTTAAATTGCAGAGCGAGTCAAGGTGGCCTGACTGGCTTAGTAAATGATTGCTTCTGTCTGGATTTAATCTCTGACTTTTCTGGAACTCAGCTATGGTAGAAAGGAAAACATTAGTGTTTCACCTAAGAACTTGAGTGTGGTTCCCCCTTGGTCTCTGTGTGCAGCTCCTAGCTCAGAGTTTATCTCCTTTTTGTACACCCAGGAGTCCATGGTCCCCCTTTCCTTCCTCAACACTTTCACTAGTCATCACCTAAAAAGTCTCCCACACAGTGTCCCCGTCACGACACCTCTGATGCTGCACTGCAGTCAGCTTACCTGGCTGTCCCCATCTTGCTGAAAGATTTTAGACACAGCTGGTGTGTGCAGGTCTCCCCCTAGAGTGTGTGTGGCACCTGTGCGTGTGATGGGCCATCACTCAGGTGACTGGTGACTTGAGATGGGGGAGGTAAAGGGATGGCACTTTGCACTTAATGTAAGTCATATAAGACTGCCAAAGTAGAGGGCGGGCAGGCCTTACCTTGGTCGTAGCCCTCTGACATTGACAATGGTCTTCTGGCCCCCAGAACTGCGGAATGGTAGAGGTTGTTAGAAGCCGCCAAGCACGTGCCTGTTTGTTTCAGCAGCCATGGGAACACGGATTCCAGCTGCTGCCCAGTTCTACGTCATGTTCGTGGGACAATCAGTCACAGTGCCTACTCTCTTCTCTCCACAAGGAGAAGACGCGACCCAGATTTTCTCTCCTGGAGTTTGAATTTTAAGTGAGCTGAGACCAGAATAGGATGGAAGGTAATTGGAGCTCCATCAGCCCACTGACAACACCCAGACGAAGGCTCATCAAGCATGTCGACAGCTGGGTTCCCCATAGGCCCATCCTTCCCATCTTGGATCATTTTGGCTTCCCTTCAAGTCAATTAGTGCCCTGTATCTTTCTGACAAACCTCATTTTTGCTTAAGTTAGCCAAACACAGTTTCTTTTGCTTGCAGCTGAAAGCTTAGTTAGCTGTCATTTGTTGGTACTTAACCATCTTCTTTCCCAAATGTTCTCTCCAGCTTGACTTCCCTTTCAGTGTTGTGCTATGTGCTTTAATTCATCTTAACTTTCTATAATAAGTAACTTTTTATATTTTGATTTTTTTTAAATTTATTTATTTATTTGAGAGACAGAGAAAGAGGTCTTCCATCTGTGGGTTCACTTTCCAAATGACCCCAAAGGCCAGAGCTGGGCCAACACAAAGCTAGGAGCCAGGAGCTTCTTCTGGGTCTCCCATGCGGATTCAAGGGCCCAAGCACTTGGGCCATCCTCCTCTGCTTTCCCAGGCCATAGCAAAGAGCTGGATTGGAAGAGGAGAAGCCGGGACATGAACTGGAGCCCATTATAGGATGCTGGAGCTACAGGTGGAGCCTTAACCTACTTTGACACAGCACTGGCCCATATATTTTAATTCTTTATAATAATTTGTACAAGAATGCTAGGATCACTATTAGTAGGTCCATTTCACTGAAGAGAAACAGAGAGGTAACTATTCATTAGTAGCACCTGTACTGGAGCATGGGCCTCTTATTTGCAAAAGTCCTTTTGCTCATCACTTTAAAATGAGTGATAGCAAATCAAAGAAAGATAAAAGTATTCTTCACAGAGAAAACAGGAGACTATAAAGTCAAGGCAAAGAAGAGGCTATGTAATCGTTGTAGACAAAAGTACTTCAAAAAGTTCATGGAAAATGGAATTAAAAATTAAAGTTCATTTTAGTGCAAAACAATTGAAACCCATGCACTGTTTTTCCCCCTCCTTTATTTGAGAGGGAGAGGTGAAGGGAGAGAGAGAGAGCTCTCCCATCTGCTGGTTCACTCCACGAAAGCCCCAAATAGCCAGGGCTGGGCCAGGCAGGAACTGAGAACTGGGAACAAATCCAGGTCCCCTACCTGGATGGTAGGAACCCAATGACTTGTCCCATCATTGCTGCCTCCTAAGGTCTGTGTTTGGAGTCAGGAGACAGAGCCAGGAAACAAAACCAGGCACTGTGATATGGGATGCAGGTGTCTTAACCAACTGCTTGGCTAAATGCCCATCCATTGCATAGTTTTCTTAATATACATTTTCCATGAACTCTTTGAAGACCCAGTGATGGAGCAAGGACAAAAACTCTTAAATTTACATTGACCTCTCACCTACATACAACAAGCAGGCCCCCATTTCTCTGCCCTGCTAATATAGCCCCACCCTGCCTGGACTGCTGGACACAGCACTATCTGAAGAGTCCAGCCATCAGCCTGAGCTCTCCCCATTCCTCCCAAGCTCTCTCCCCCAGCTCAGCAGCTCAGCCCCTGAATCCAGCCTTAGCCTCGTCCCAGACCCCTCCCAGCTCACACTGCAATCTCTCAGGACCTTTTTATTTTATTTTTATTTTTTGACAGGCAGAGTGGATAGTGAGAGAGAGACAGAGAGTCTCTGTCTTCCTTTTGCCATTGGTTCACCCTCCAATGGCCGCTGAGGCCGGCGCACCGCGCCGATCTGAAGGCAGGAGCCAGGTGCTTCTCCTGGTCTCCCATGGGATGCAGGACCCAAGCACTTGGGCCATCCTCCACTGCACTCCCTGGCCACAGCAGAGAGCTGGCCTGGAAGAGGGGCAACCGGGAAAGAATCTGGCGCCCCAACCAGGACTAGAACCCAGTGTGCCGGCGCCACTAGGTGGAGGATTAGCCTAGTGAGCTGCAGCGCCGGCCCTCTCAGGACATTTAGAACCAGCCCAAGCTTTCCCTCTATCTCGACAGCCCAGCTTTAGTCCCCTAAGCCCCTTCCCGCTGCTTTGTACTAAACCGTTAGTCTGTCAGGGAAGGTGCTCTCTGCTGTGTGTGCGCTGGCAACTGTCTGCCCTGCGTTCACCTGGGAGCGAGCCCCTCCCAGGCTTTATTCTGAGTAAACCTCACCTGCCTTTGGCTTCACACTCGGCCTCTTTCCTGGCACCAGTGTATGCATGGATTTCAAAGTTTCTGCACCAAAACTTTTTTTCAAATTTGATTTCCCACAGACATTTTGAAGTATTCTAGTTGTTACAAAAAGAGTTGCAGATTGGTAGCTCCTCACATGGGGCACCATAAATTTAGAAAAAGAGGTGCAGAATAGAGAGGAGGCAGTGTACGAATTTATAGCCAGACTGAATTTATTCAGAGAAAATAAATTCATAGTGGTGGGTGACCAGCTGCCAGTGTGCACATGAGGAAACACTAGCAGGAGCCCCCGACCCTCAGGGCCTTTTTATATCTTAGGAGGGCTAGGGAAAGGGGTGAGGTAGCGGGTAGCAGGCGGAGGGGAATTCCTGGAACTGGTCTTTCAGGTGGCCTTGGTGGGTGGAGTATGAAGGCAATAGGATGTGAGACCCAATTCAGATTCAAGGGCAAGGAATAGATTCCAATGTTTATCCATCTTTTGGGCAATGAGCGAGAATAGCTGAGGCTTATGTCTTTGTGCCATCACTAGTAGAAGATTAGAGAATAGTTTCAGAAGGGATGAAAACTCCAGGGTAGAAGACTTAATCAATCAACCAGTGTTGATTGTTTCTCTCAGAGTTAGGCTCTGACTCAGCAAAAGAATGGTGAGAAACAAAAGACATGTTCTGATAAAACCAATCATAGCAAAGAAAGGCGCTATTGTAAGGATTGCAGGAGGCAATGCAAGGAAATCTCTAAGCAAGAGGTTGGGCAAGTAATGAAGCTAAACAAACATTTACTCTAATTCCAGGTCCTGCCAACTCCTTTGTTGAGGGAGAGATTCTTCCTTTAGATAGGGTAGTGCCTCCATCTGGGATTTGCCCAAGCATGCAGCCCTGGGCCCAGGCCTGCCAGTTTTCTATTTACCTCCCTAAGGTAATCTCATTCTCCTCTTTTGCAGTTCCCTGGGGATATTCCACGTTGGGCTCTCATATAGCACCTCCAGATACCTGTCAGGTAGTGCTGCGTGTGGGGCTTTCTCTCCCCCTTTCCAAACTGGGTGACCAGAAGACTCCTTGGATGTGAAGGAGATGTCTACAAAATGATACATTAGTGCCACGTTTTAGCTGGAGAAAGGTTGGTTGTCTTCCATGATTCCTTAGCAGGCTAGGTTACTTCAACCTGATAAACGGTATCCACCCCAAACAAGGGAGGAGCCTAAAACCTTCCTCTCCATTATCATCTAAGGGAAACTATTACAGCCAGAGTCAGGAGTCTGGTGGAAAAAGGGGGTAGGGGGAAAGGGTAGAGCAGTGGACTAAGAGACGGCTCAGTGAGGCAGGGAACTCACTCACTCATTCCGTGGATGCTGATGGATGTGAACGTGCGTTTCCACGAATGTGCCCACGGGAAAGGATGCCCAGCCTTCCAGGAACTCCCATGGCAGTAAAGGCATTTATAAAAAGCTCACCTACACTGTGGGCAAATCCAGTGATCTCAAAGGGCGATAAGTTCTAAGACAATGATGAAAGAGAAAGAAATAATGGCAAGTGCCCAGGGGATGGGAGTAGAGGGAGAGAAATTGGATAAGGAGCCCTGGGAAGTCTCTCTGAAGGGTTGATAGGCAAGCTGAGACCTGCCCAACAAGGAAGCAAACAAACAAAAGGGCAAAAAGTTAACATGAAGAAGGCAAACATTGGTCCAAGGGAGAAGCACAAATTCAGTCCTGATGGCCGAGCACTTGGGCTGGTGAAGCAATGGGAAGTAGACAGCAAGGCTAGCGCCTGGCGGGGAGCTCCCTCTGCTCCACCCTTTGGATGGGCAGGTCTGGGTGTGACCATCTATGGGGAGGAGTATCTCCTAGATTTTGGTCTCTGCCAGTCCAGCCTTCCAAACATCAAAGGGCAGGGCAGCAACAATGATGACGCGGAGGCCTGAACAATGAGAGGCTTGTCCCCGAGAACAGAGCAAATGAGTGTGCAAGTCAGGGCTTGGACCCAAGTCATCTGCATCTCAGCCACCTGCTCTGTCCTTGAAGCCTCCCAAATGCTTTCTGCATCCAGCTGTTGGGATGCCTGCTTTCAAGGAAGTTTCTCTCCTTTCTTTGCCCTTTCCTCTGGTGTCAAAGAACCATGGAAGAAAGATACCACTTTTAGTTAGCACTAATTAACCTTCCATGTTCAGCAATGCTATCATTCTCCTGAGTCCTCTCTGGCTTTTTGCTTATGCAGACAAGCCTGCATTCCTTCCACGCAGTTTGTGTAGCTGCTAACACTGGAATTGGGGTTTTCGAGGCTAGCAAGGAGCACAGACATTTCAATACCTAATAGAAATGGGGGTAGACTTTGAGCTGCACTATCCCTTATTGAGTACCTGGAGCAGGGGGAGGTTGGGGGCTCAGCTCTTAGCCCTCTCTCATGGCAGACTCTGTAGAGTGTCAAAGGTCATAGGAGATACCAGAAACCTGAGCCTGGTAAGAATGCAATTGCCAAGGCTTTGCACCGAGGTTCACTGCATCTGGGATGGGTCCTAGGAGTCTGCATTTTATTTGAAAGATGGAGAGAGAAAGAAATCTGTTTCGGTGCCCAAAAATGCCCACAGTAGCTGGGAGCTGGGTCTGGGCCAGGCCAAAGCTGGGAGCTCAGAACGTAATCTGAGTCTTCCACATGGGTGCAGGGTCTTAAGCCATCACCTGCTGTCTCCCAGGATTTGCATTATCAGGAAGCTGGAATCAGGAGTAGATCTGTGACTTGCAACCAGGGACTCCAACAGGGGACATAGACATCCCAAGCATCATCTTAACTGCTAGGCCAAATGCCTGATCTGCAATCTGCATTTTAAATGACATCTCCAGCAATTTGTTTTCTCTGACCCATACCTGATTCTGATGACAGAAATAGCTTGATTTATTTCACTTTTAAAATGTGAGAGCGTGTGTTAGTAATGAGTTTTTCAAGAGTATGATTTAACATTTCTTGTATATAATTGGAATTTAATAGAATAAGTATTAGATGTTAAAACTCCTGGGAAATAAATTGAAGAATGCATATTATAAAAGGTTACACGATGTAGATATAATTTACCCACGTTATACAGTAATTATAAACACAATCAAAAAACCAAATTGTGGTTTTGCATGTATTAAATAAAGAGTAATCTGACACTAAGCCTCAATCTCAATCAGCAATGGGGACTCCTTCCTTCCCAAGGGTCATAGATTCAAGAAGGGCCAGATGGTATCTGAAAAAGAGGAGCTGGTTCTCTACTGCTGTCCCCCCGATATGGTCATCCTGATAGCCACATTTTAAAAAAAGATTTATTTATTTGAAAGGCAGAGTGACAGAGAGAAAGAGAGTGCACACATCCATTTGTTGGCTCACTCTTCAAATGTCTGCAAGGGCTGGGGCTCAGCTAGGCCAAAGCATTGAGGGTTAGCTTTATTAATAATTTTAATATTAATACTTTGAGAGTTCTTGCCATCTATTCAGATAAGAATTCTGAATACCGCCTCAAATAAAACAGGTGACATGGTAAGGTTTTAGTGTTTATTTAGTGAGAGCAGTACACAGGAAAGTGAGGGCTTTATTTAAGAGAGAAAGAAGTCTAAAAGCATAAACTGGGATCCATACCAGATGGAGAGCAGGCCAGGAGCCACATGGAGCAAAGTGTGCAGTGTGCAGTTAGGAGTAGCCACAGGTAGCAGAGCATGGGCAGGAAAGCAGAAAGAGGGGCAGCCAAAAGGTTGCCTGCCCGGAGGCATGGGACAGTAAGAGAGGCCCCCACCCCACCCCGTGCCTCCGCCATGCTCCACACCTTCTATCTGCTTCTAAAAGGGGAGGGGTTATATCATCTGATTGGCAGGTGGGCATACAGGTGAGGTCAGGTAGGGGCATGAGATCACACAAGGGGCCAGGGAAGTGGGGGTTGTGGTCTTCCAGCTCATGAGTCTAATTGATTTCATCCTGCCTGCCTGCCTATATCAAAAGGTAGGATCCTGGAACTCCATCTGGGCCTCCCATGTGGCTGGGAGGGGGCCCAACACTTGAGCAGTCTTCTGCTGACTTCCCAGGCACATTAGCAAGGAGCTGGATCAGAAGAGGAGCGGCTGGTACAGGAACCAGTGCTCTGATATGGAATGCTGTAGTCACAGGGGGCGGTTTAACCTGTTGCGCCACAACACTGATCCTATAGCCTTGTTTTCAAGCTCCCAGGTATCCCTGGAAATCTAGCAGTTCTGCTGCCTCCTAGTGTCCGGAGCACCTGCTGTCACACAGCTCTACAGGGCACTGGGAAGAAAGGAACACAAGGACACAAGACTGCCTATACAATCACAGACTTATCAAAGACTTTATTGCTCACACACCAGGGGTTTTATCACACTGTTTATCAATAGGCTCATTAAGGTCAATACACTTATCAGTATCACCGTTAATACACTCCTCAGTATCAATGTACTTATCACTCTCAGTATACTTAACTATTATAACAATACTTAACTACTAGCACTTGACTCAACCACGAAAACTCAACTATTAGGATAACACTATTCCATTAACGGCAATACTAAAGAATTACTGGAGCTAAATCTTAAGACTAATATCATTAATATAAATCTTAACACTAATACCATTAATATCAATATCAATAATACTACTTGAGCTTATTCATTAACCCACAGATCACAGTATACAGTGTTAAAGTAATTTTGAGGGCTATCCAATTATAATAGTATATATACAGCAAGGTAACTAACATTATTTTTAGCCATAGGGTCAAAGCATATTCCTATAAAGGCTGTGTTCTCAAGGTTCATATCGTGGTCACAAAAAGAGTCAGTGTTTAAGGTCTCAACGTCTCAGCAGAGACGGATCTCAAATCAATCACTTAGAAGCAAGGAGTCTGGGATGGCTGTCACTCTGGGCAGTGGGCTCGGAGTTCCCTGGGCGCACGGCAAGGAGAGGAATTGGAGAAGTCCCCCGCTGAGAGCCCTGGTCCGGCTCTGCAGTCAGGCCTGGCAGCAGGCTGATAAGGGGTCCAGGGCAGGCGGTGAGGCGGCGGCTCCACTGGAGTTTGATCCCTTAGTCGCCTTGTGTCCCTTAGCTAGTGAGCTGGCTCTTCTGCTCCAAACGTGTGGAGAGGCAGAGGTTCACACACGCAGGGCCCCTGATCCGTTGTCAGCTTGTGGCGTTACCTGCTCCTCACAGAGTAACGGGCTGCCTCTTCAGCTCCAGATGTGCGGAGAGCCAGAGGTTCACACACTGGGCCATGATCCCCGAGAGGATGGAGAGCCGTGGAAAACGCTCTCCTTTCATCCTTGTCCCTCTGAAGGCAGAGTCTCCAGTAGGGTCTGGGTGTCACCAATCAGTTGTGCTCCCTCTCGGAGTTTCCCGGGGTGCCACCAATCCAATGCCTGGGACAGGGTGTCTCCAGCTCATTTTTGGGGTGCATCCACTCACTGTGCGAGTAGGAAGGTAATTCAAGGTTATCGTCCAAGCACACACGTTATCAGACTGCCTGGGGATGTCTGTTCAGTCTGATGAGGAGCATCTTTCTGGCAAGCACTGAGCTTGACATAAGTGATGTCATCAGCTTCTGGCTTAGCATGAGTGACTCCATTTTTCTTTACTTTCACACTGTGGATAGTGGTAGTTTTTGACTCTAGGCTTCTATGTGCACTTTCCACAGTTCACCTCCTTCTGCTGGTCAGGTAAGTGGTGATCTGTGACTCTATTTTTGGGACCCCTGTGGGATTCCCCACACCTAGCCAGGCTTGGGGTCTGGGAACCAGGCGGGGAGACAGAGTTGGCTGGAAGTCCTATTGCTAAATACGCACCCTCGCTGAGTGGCTAAGCTTCCATCCCCCACCTGGCCTTCTGCCCTCCACTGGCCTCTGGAGAGCTGTGTGGGAGCAGAACTCCGAGAGCCCCAGCTCCTTCCTGGGCAGAGGACTTTTGGAAATATGCACCTATAAGAAGGTTCCTGGGAATTTTGACCTAAGGGGTCCTGGCCTGGATGCCTTTGAGGCTATATTCTGGACTGCCTGATGGTTGGTTGATTCATTTCTTCATTCAGCAAGAATGTATTGACCTCTATTCTGTCCCAGCCTCCACTCTCGACACGGGAGACAGAGCAGTGATCAAAACAGGCAGGAGTCTGGTCCTCACCTCATGGAGCTTACGCTTCTCTGTCTTAGGCAGATAGTGAGCACATCAACAAAGGAGATGTATACTCTGGTTCTGGCTGGTGGGAAGGACAAGGGAAGCAGGGCATAGAGAGGCAGGAAGTGCGAGTTTTACAAGGATGACCCTATTTTTTGGAGAAGGTGACATCCATCGGGGGTGAGACCTGGATGGAGGGCACAGTCTCTTGGTAACAGAGTGCTGAGTAGAGACAAGCAGCGCCTCAGGCCTGCAGCTGGGGTGTGCTTGGTGGTTCTGCCTGACAGCGGGGAGGGAGGCTGGCATGGCTGGAGCAGCTCAGAGGAGCTCAGTGTGGGAAGCCTGACTTAGACACACTGGCAGGGTCAATCAGGAGGGCTGTGGGGCCCGGGGAAGGACCTGGGTTGCTTAGAAGTGAGGACCCCTTCGGGTGCTGACTACCATAGAGCACACTGCCAGTGCCTTGGCTGGAGCCTCTGGGATCGCTTTCTCCAGCTCTGGGTGTCTTCAGAGGACTGCTTGGGGTGCTGCAGCCACTTCCCCGAGGCGAGAACTTCAGGGCCCAGAAGAACCTGAAGAGTTTAAGGCCTGCCTTGACTTCCTGGGGTCATGGCCCCATGCCCATGTCTGGCCCCATGCCCAAGTCCACCCCTGCCCCTTCCCACCTGTTGGCCTGCTGTCTCTCTGAGCTCTTGTCACCTGCACCAAAGCCTGGGTTCAAGTTCTGCTTCTGGGAGAACTTACCCCCTGCGTCTCTCCAGGTGGCAATTCCCAAGTGAGCCCTCTCTTGGACAGACCATAGCCCCTATCTCCCCAGGAGAGCTGGCAGTCTCTAGTAACGACTCTGGGTCTTGCACCTTCCACCTGCCTTCTCCTGAAACTTGCACTGTCTATTGATGCCTGTGCATTGTACTCTTTCCCCATGGCTGCTACTCCAACGTGCTATGCAGGGGTGGCAGCTGGGGCTGCTGTGTCCACTTTCCCACCCAAGACTGCTTGAGTGCTGGGCCTGGCACCCACTGGGTGTGTGGCATTGCATGACGCACTTGTACTATCAGCTTCCTCATGTGGGAATTGTAATCATCATACCCACCTTGCCACGTGCTAGAGAGAAGCACGTGAAATTCCCGAGACACAGAGGTTCCTCAACAAATGCTACTTCCGCCTTCCTTCCCCTGTACCACCCTTAGCTAATAAGATTCCCTCTCTTCTTTCTTTTTTCGAGCTTTTAGAATATAATCACAATAATAGCAAGCATGTACTCCGTATTGGTTAATGTGCCAGGAATAGTGCTAAGTGCCTTGTGTGTGTGATTTCCTGGAGTATCCTTAACCACTCTAGTATATTGGCTGTGACTTACTTTGGACCTTTGAACCACTCACTGTTCTTGACTGTGCTGACCTAGTGAAGTCTCAGTTCAAGTGCAGCCGTATTTTGGCGTGGCCAGAACTCTCAGGAGTGCTCAGTACTCTAATCAAGATGTGGCCACAGAAGGCTGGAGTGAACTTCTGTTACCAGGGTCTCTCTTAACCTCAGCTGCTTTGCCAATTAGCCTAGAGCATGTCAGAGGTGCTTCCTGATGGGTGACATTAGTGGTTTGTTAAATAGCATGAAAGCATTAGAAGTGGGTCTCAAAGCAATAGTTGCTTCCTTATTCTATTTGAAAGGCAGAAGTAGAGATCTTTCATCTGCTGGATCACTCTTTTTTTTTTTAAAGAAAGATATATTTTATTTATTTCAAAGGCAGAGTTTATTTATTTGAAACAGAGAGAGAAGGAGAGATAGTGAGATCATCTCTCTGCTGGTTCACTCCCCAAATGGCACAAATGGCAGGGCATGGGCCAGGCCAAAACCACAAGCCAGAAGCTTCTTCTGAGTCTCCCACATAGGTACAGGATTCCAACTACTTGGGCCATTTCCCACTGCTTTCTCAGGTGCATTAGCAAGGAACTGGATCAGAAATGGAGAAATGGAGCAGCCAGGACTCAAACCAGTGCCCATATGGGATACTGGTATTTCAGTGCCCGCTCAACCCACTATGCCACAATCCAAGCTCCTGGTCTACTCTTTAAGTTCCTTAAAACAGGCAAGGCTGGGCCAGAAACTCCATCTGATCTCCCACATGAGTGGCAAGGACCCAAGTACTTCAGCCATCACCTGCCATCTCCCAGGTTAGGGAGGAAGCTACAGTCATAAGTGGATCCTGTTCTTGACCCAGGCACTCTGGTACGGGATATGAATGTCCCAGGAGGCATTGTGACTGCTGTGTCAAACACCCACCAGGGGCTGGCATTGTGGCAAAGCAACTAAAGCTGCTGCCTGCAATACCGGCATCCCATGTGGGTGCCAGTTCCAGTCCCTACCACTCTACTTCCCATCCAGCTCCCTGCTAATGCACCTGAGAAAGCAGTAGAGGATGGCCCAAGTGCTTGGGTTTCTGCACCCAAGAGACCCAGAGGAAACTCCTGGCTCCTAACTTAGGATTGGACCAGTCCCAGCTAGCGGGGCCATTTGGGGAATGAACCAGCAGATAGATGATCTATTCTGTCTCTTTATCTCTCTGCATATCTCTGACTTTCAAATAAATAAGTAATTTTTTTTTTTGACAGGCAGAGTGGACAGTGAGAGAGAGAGACAAAGGTCTTCCTTTTGCCGTTGGTTCACCCTCCAATGGCCACCGCTGCAGCCGGCGCACCGCGCTGATCCGATGGCAGGAGCCAGGTACTTATCCTGGTCTCCCATGGGGTGCAGGGCCCAAGCACTTGGGCCATCCTCCACTGCCTTCCCAGGCCACAGCAGAGAGCTGGCCTGAAAGAGGGGCAACTGGGAAAGAATCTGGCGCCCCGACCAGGACTAGAACCCGGTGTGCCGGCGCCACAAGGCGGAGGATTAGCCTAGTGAGCAGCGGCGCCGGCCGAGGTCCTTGATTCTGATAAATACTTTTAAATCTCTTTGCCTTCCGCCTGGAAATTCTTCTTCCATGTGAGACAAAAAACCGAGGTAACAATAATTTCTCCGCCGTGGTTTTCCCATAACAGAACCACCCAGAGAAAGCCAAAAATGCTCTCCAAACCAATGGCTGAGAATTGTCTACCTCTGGTTTGCCCATCTCCAGCTTCCACATGCCAACAACCTGCTGCTGGGACACACTGGAAACCCTCCATTTTCTTCTTGCTGCCCAGTCTGCCTTGTTTTCTGAGGATGGAAAGGCTTTATTTGGAAAAGCCCTCCAAAGAAGAGTATTGTTTGGGGGAGGGAGGAAGAGAGAGAAGGCGTGGAAACCATGTGAGTGCTCAGTTTTATCACACCTACTCTGTTTCATATCATTCTCCCAACCTCTCTGTAAAGTAAATATCATTAGCCACATTTTAGTACTAAGAAAACCAAAGGTTAGGCAGCGTGCCTAAGGCAACACAGCTGAAGAGAGGAGATTAGATTGAGTTCTCCTTGTAAACCTAGCCCACACTCTTGACTCCTAGGCACTGCCTGTCAAGGCTAGGGAACTGGATGGACAAGATCAGAGCACTCTGCCTTCGGTCCCTAGGACAGTGCATCCCAACTGCTCAGGGCGGAGGCAAGTCTGATGAATCTCCAGTCTCTTTGACTGTGCTTACTGTATTGGACTAGTTTGGCACAACCCTTGCCACAAATGACTCGATAGCTGGTTTGCCACATCCCTGCAGGTTCGGCTAGGCTGAGCTGATCACAGCCTTGGCTAGCATCACCATGTCAACTTGCTACATACCTTTCTCTTGCTCCCTGTCACTTCCTGTATCTGTCTCCTGGTGGAACAATAGCCCAAATGAGAGCATTTCAGGGTTATGGAGGGACAGACTTTGGGCCCAGTGGTTTACACACAGGTGAAGCCGCAGTGCCTGAGCCCACGCTTCCTGCTAACGCACAGCCTCGGAGACAGCAGTGATAGTTCAAGTCATTGGGTTCTCGACACCCACATGGGAGACTTGGATTGCATTCCTGGCTCCTTGTATCAGCCTGGTGCAGCCCTGGCTCTTACAGGAATTTGGAGTTGTCTCCCTGTCTCTCAAATAAATATTTTGCAGTTTATGGAAAATGGAACTAAAATACGATTTTATTTTTGTACAAAAATAGTTGAATTGTATGTATCTGAGGTGTCTTCAAAAAGTTCCAGAAAAACATGTACTGTGAAGAAACTATGGTGGATTTCAAAGTTATGTTTTGCACCAAAGTAAACGTATCTTTTAATTCCATTTGTCTGCAAAATTTTTGAAGGCCCTTGGTAGCTCCCGCCTGCGCAGCACCCTGCAGACCACACTCAGAGTGGCGGTCGTGCAGAACTTAGCCACTGCACCCCAGCCTGGTCCCCAGCCGGCAGAATATAGCTGCCCGGTGAGCTCCGTTTCCTCCTACTAAGCACAGCATAATCTAGGTATTTTACACCAGGGAGCATTCGCAGCTGGATCTAGATAAATAATTTGACAATGTCCTCATTCACGAGGAAGAATATCTATAACTCCTTTGAGATGTGAAATGAAATATTTTCCAAGTTCCCTTTGCTCTGCCTGTGCTGTTAATTATAGCGTAATTCTGGCTGTTGCTATGCATTGGGGCTAAGCGGCAGCTGAATCATTTAAGAGCTGCCGTCTCCACGAGGACTTGATAAGGTGTTTGGGCATCCTCACGGGGTGGGGTGAGGGAGTTGTTGTGCCTGTAATTTTTCATTTCTTGTGGCACCCACGGGATTTCTGTGTGCTCCTAAACAGATGTATTTAAATAGTCTGCATTACTTAGGATTGTGTGTGTGTGTTTTTTAACTGAAAGACAAATGTGGATTTGCTGCCATCTCTCTCTCTGAGCAGTAGACACCTGAGCAAATGTATTTTCCAATCTGTTTCTTTGAACCTGGGCTTGGCTTGGCTTGTCTCCTTCCGGGTGGGCGTTGCTGCCTCCCTGTTTGTGCTGCTCACTTTCAGGAACACCTGAGCACTGGAAACCGCTCGCACTTGCAGCCTTTTGTTTCTCAGACACACTTTTCTGGTGCCACCCAGTGGCCAATTAGGTTGACTTCAGGACATCGAGTTGTGACTGGGCCATCTTGCTGGCAAAGCTGGACTCATTGTGCTTAAAGAAGACCCCACACATTTGGAAAACTGAGGTACCTTAACACAGTGTTCAAGGACGTGACCAGGTAGAAGAGTTTGAAGGATTTCCCTCCGAAGACTCTATTAGAACATAGTTGTTTTTTTTTTTTTTTAAGGCTCTCTGATTTGGGCTTCAACTTGAACTTGGACTCTAAAGCTTGCTCACTGGGTGACACCAAGTGCATTACTTAATGTCTCCCAGCCTGGCTTATTTGTCCATAAAAAGGATATAATAATAATAATAATATTGTGAGGATCAAATAAAATAGCAATTTTACATATAAAATAATACATGGAGGCCGGCGCCGTGGCTCACTAGGCTAATCCTCTGCCTTGCTGCACCGGCACACCGGGTTAGTCCCAGTCGGGGCGCCGGATTCTGTCCCGGTTGCCCCCCTTCCAGGCTAGCTCTCTGCTGTGGCCAGGGAGTGCAGTGGAGGATGGCCCAAGTGCTTGGGCCCTGCACCCCATGGGAGACCAGGAGAAGCACCTGGCTCCTGGCTTCGGATCAGTGCAGTGCGCTAGCTGCAGCGCGCTGGCTGCGGCAGCCATTGGAGGGTGAATCAACGGCAAAGGAAGACCTTTCTCTCTGTCTCTCTCTCTCACTGTCCACTCTGCCTGTCAAAAAATAAAATAAAATAAAATAAATAATAATAATAATAATAATACATGGAAAACACAGCTCCTGGCAGAGTGACAGCTCATTTGTTGTCATGGGTATTAGTATTATTCTAATTACTTGGTGTACCTGTAGAGTGCATGGCATACAATAGGAACTTACTTGCTAATGATTGTTAGAGTAATCATGGTCTATTCAAAGTTATTATTCAGTTAACAACTAGTTGCCAATCACCTTTTATGCCTTCAAGTCTGTGCCTCGAGTCTGGCACTGAACAAAGCATTCAGGGGGTAGATATTCAATTTTTTTCCCATCTGTGTGCATGGACTTCATCTGAGTGCAAAAGCGTAGGTGAGAAAAGGGTGTGTGTCTGGTACAGGAATGTGGAAAAGGAGGGCAGAGTTGGCGGGAGGATCTGTGCTGCTGGAGCCCTGGCCTGCATGGAAGGAGAGGAGACAGGTAGGTGAGGTCAGTGAACAGCCGAGGGAGGCTAAGGTTATGGGAAGGCTGATGCCAAAGGTTCCTTAGGGGAAGGTGGGGTGACCGTCAGACCGAATGGCGAATCTTCCTGCCGTCTGCATCTTAGATTCCTTGGGCTCCTGTCCCCAGTGCCCACAGACTGGGTGGCTGGGAGCACTGGGAGCGTTTTCTCCCAGGGTGCCGAGGGGAGGCCGGAGAGCTGAGGACAGAGCTCGGGCAGGGCCGCGCCCCTCCAGGGCCTCTAGGGAACCTCCAGTCCTTGCCTCTCCCAGCTTCTGGCAGCACCAGGTGGTGGAGGGCTTGTGACCCTGAGGCTCCAGTCTCTGCCTCTGGAGTCTCCTGTCGCTCTCCTCTGTATGCAGCCCTTTGGCCCTCTCTTAGGGGGACCTGTAATGGAATTTAGCACCCAGGGGCCAATCCAAGGCAATTGCCTGATCTCCAAATCCTTAACCATCTCTGCAAAGAGCCTTTGTCCAAACAAGTTGTATTTACCAGTTCCAGGGTGGAGGGCTTGGCATTTTGGGGGGCACTGTTTAACCTGGTGCACCTTTTTTTTTTTCTATTTTATCCTGAGTCTGTGTTTACTGAACTTCCCAGTCATTTGCATCCCTCTTAAAATGCTCCTTCTGTTTCTCTCTTTCACCTCCTCTACAGTTTCTCTTTCTCCTGCTCTTTTCCCTCTGTCTTCCTTCTGTGAGCTCAGAGTCAGGTGGTCCAAAGTTTACCTGGGAAGGAGTTCTCAGGCAAGGCAAGCTTTTGAGGACTCCTCAGACTTGTCTTCGTCCCCTGCCCCCCTCTCTGCTGCTGCTCTCCAGGGTTTGTGCATGCTGTCTCCTCCTCCTGCAAGGCCCCTGCCCTCTCCATAACACTCCACCCTTTGCTGTGTCACTGCCTCCTCTGCTCCTATCCAGCACCAGCACAGCCTCTTCCAGGAAGTCTCCCCTGACTAGCCTCCCCTACACTGAGAGTTCTGCTTGGTCCTCCTCCCGAGTACTCCCGTGGCATTTGGGGCTTCATATGCTACCTGTCCATCAGGGTCAGCAGGCAGCTCTATCTGACATTCTCTCATTCTTTCTCAATACACACTTGCTTGGCATCCTGGACCCTAAAGTTTCCACATAGCAAGGACACACACCACTTGTGCCCATATGTTATTGGCCACAACAAGACACATGGCCACGCCTGACTTTGAAGGGGCTGGGAGAGCACAATAATTCCTGTGTCCAGGCGAAGGCTTGGACACATTCAGTTGATGGAGCAGGCGACCAGCACAAAGAGGAGCCTGCTGAAAGCTGAAGTCCACGCTAAGTGGAGGATGACAACTCAGGGCTCAGCCCGTTTCTGTTTGTGTATACATCTGCCATTCAGTGCAGGTGGAGGCAGGGCCAGGGCAGGGAAGTCCATGATTGGCCTTGACTGCATCTGTTGTTTTGTTTTGTTTTTTTTTTTTTGAGATTTATTTATTTATTTAAAAGGCAGAGTTACAGAGAGGTAGAGGTAGAGAGAGAAGTCTTCCATCCGCTGGTTCACTCCCCAGATGGCCGCAGTGGCTGGAGCTGCATTGATCTGAGGCCAGGAGCTAGGAACTTCTTCTGGATCTCCCACGTGGTACAGGAGCCCAAGGACTTGGGCCATCTTCTACTGCTTTCCCAGGCCATAGCAGAGAGCTGGATAGGAAGTGGAGCAGCCGGGACTTGAACTGATGCCCATGTGGGATGCCGGCACTGTAGATGGAGGCTTTATCTTTAATTAGCAATAATCGTGCCTTGGATAAATCTCATTGCCTATGATATTGGCAGCGTACAAAGCTGGGGCTTTATCTGTTTAATTCCTGGGAAGCAGTATGGGGGTAAGGCAAGGAGATGTCTGCGCACAAACTTCAGCTCCGCATAGGCAAGGGGACTCAGTCTCATGGCCTCAGTTTCCCCCTGAGTCTATCTGTACCTGAGAGGCCCAGGTGGCCAAGGAGCACTTGGTGGCTTTGTCCTCACCTCGGCTTCCCATGCCTCCCTGATAAGTTCAAGAAAAGTATAGCGGCCAAAATCTGCTATTTCCTGACAGAGCAGGCTCCAGAGCAGGGCCTGGAGTCTGGCTGGCTCCTCAGCTGGGAGAAGGTTCCTGCAGGCGCCACATGGGAGCCCAGGGTCTCCTCTACCTGCCTCTTGGCTCTCACTGAAAACAAAGCGAGACTTTGGACTTGGTGCCTGTTCAGGGTGAAAAGTTCCTTCAGTGGCAAAAGCGAGCTCGGCGTTAAGGACATTTGTCATGTGAAACTGCGGATAAATTAGGGACAGACTTCTTGCTGAATAAAGGGCTTCTTTGATGTAGAAAAAGGATTTGTCACGGAATCTCAGATATTTGAAGTTGGAACTGAGGTGCAAAAACTGTCACAAGACTACCAGACACGCGTATTTCTTAAGCTCATCCGCCTATTGGAACCTGAAGAATAAAAAGACGTTAAAAATACAGAAATGGACTTTCTTCAAATATGGACCAATCCTGGATTCTGGAACACATGCAGTCTCAAATCCATGCAGATCTGAGTCTTCTTTATGGCCATGAAACCGTGCACCCTACCGGGCTATGTGATGAGCTAACAGGTGCATAGCTCCAGCAAAGCACCTGGAACTCTATTGGCTCTCAGTGAAAGTTTGTTTCCTGTTTCTGAGGAGCTGATTGGGGCCATATCTTCACTGGGAGGTGGACTATGTGCATACGTGGAAACAGACCTGTTCGGCCTCCAGCTTCTGAGCTAGCCAGGGAAGGGACTGCATTTCAGGCTGCACGAGTCCTGCTGTCTCTGTGCACAGCCTCGGGTTTGGTGGAATCAGAGGGAAGGCAATTGCTTGAGCATCTCTTCAAGCTGCCTCTATGAGGGTCCCTGGTTGTTCCCTACCACACCGTCAGAGTGGAGGAAAAGGACGAGCCATGATGGAGAAACATCGGTAGGTTGAGAAGTCCCTAATATTTAGTTGTGGTACTGGACACACAAAGCTGACCAGGAAAGCTCCCCTGTTCCAGGCCAGATGGAATGAGAGGAAGGGCTGCTTGGGCTGCCCCCTCCTCCAAGGGTCCTGGAACATGGACCTCACCTGACCACGTGTGTGTCAAGGAAAAGAGAGGGCTACCAGCAGCAGAGTTCCATGATGCTTGAAGATCATTCCCTGCTATGGGCATTTGGACTGGTGATTAAGCACCACGCAGGATGCTGGAGTCCCACACCAGGGTGCTGGGGTTGGATTCCCAGTTTCAGCTTCTGATTTCAGTTTCCTGCCAATGCAGACCCCGTAACCAAGAGTGAATGCCTCAGACCAGACAGGGCACAAGAGCATGGGTACAGATGTGAAAGAATTCACTTGCGTGGACTGGTTTTCCAGAGCATACTTTAGGAAAGCATAGCACGCAAGACTGCACTCAAAGGGGCCAGAGCACCATCACCCAAGGAAATCAGTCCGAGTCAGAGTCTCAAACACACAAAGTATGCAGATAGATACGTGTTACTTGAGGTGGTAGGGCCCTGCTTCCTGGTCCTCTTCTCTGTATCCTGGCTATTTACTGGCAAACTGCCTCTCTCAGTTAGGAAGTTTCTTTAGGGAACTCTGCCCTCCCAATTCCTCCTTGTTGTCACAAGTTAACAAAACTTTTCCCCTGAACAACTGCCGCTTGAGGCTGATTATTTGGGGACACCTAAGTCAACAGCCCCCTTGTATCTGCTCACAACCATGGGAGGCAGCAGTGCTGGCTCAAGTGGCTGGGTTTCTGCCCGCCATGTGCAAGACAGGGTTTGTGGTTCCTGCTCGCAGCATCAGCCCTGGCTGTTGTTGGTGTAGGCAAGGAGGGGCTGGTGACCTCTTCTGTGCCCCTTAGAACTGGCAGTGGCCAAAATAACCAACATGAAAGCATGCTGCTCCCCACCCCCCGCCCTCCATGAAGGCAAGGCAGGCGCTCTGAGGTCTATTTCCTTCCATTCCAGTTTTGCTTACCTCCACTGCCACACTGTCATCACCCTAGTAGTCTTGTGGTTCCCCAGACAGGTCAGGCTACGCCATCCCTCTCTATTCCTCTATTGTATGCTTGATGAACTCAAGTGCTGCCTTTGATTTTGATTTTTCTCCATAGAACTCTCCCTGACTTTCCAAACTGAATCATCACCCTCTCTGGGCAATCGCTGTAGCTTCTGCCAGTGCATGTCTATTGTTGAACTTGAAATTGCTTTTTATAATTTCTTCCTTCCCAGTAGACAGCGAGTGTTTGAGGGCAGGAGCTGAGTCATATTCATCTTTGTCATCATCTTGTGGCCCAAGGCGATAATGTCCATTTTAAAGAGACACTCTGGTTCAGACCTTGAATATTTTTAGGAACCTTTCTGTGCATTAGTACGGAGAGAAGCAGGAAGTCATCAGTGCAGCCTTTGCCTGCCCATCCGCATAGCTCCGAGACAGCTCTTGCTGTCTGGGAGTTGCTCAGCAACCACGGGGTCTCTCCCCAGCCATATCCCTTCCACTTCTATAAACTTTTTGAACTCTTTTTTTTCCTGCCAAATTGTGCTCTCTTTTGCTGTCCAATATGACAGATTAAACTAATTTAGCTAGTTTGGACAGAGGTGTTGATGGCTAATAGTGATAAAAATAACAACTACAAGAAGTTTACATTTATGTAATATAACTGCTGTTGATGGCTTTCATGTTTTAGTAAAAATCACTACTACACGAGAGATTGGAAAGAAACTTGGGAGGCCGGCATTGTGGTGCAGTGGGTTATGTTGCTACTTGCAACACTGGCATCTCATATGAGAGTCAGTTCACATTCTGGCTGCTCTCCTTCTGACCCAGCTCCATGTTAATGCCCCTGGGAAAGCAGTAAAGATGCCCCAAGTTCTTGGGCCCTTGCCACCCTCATGGGAGACCAGGATAGCATTCCTGGCTCCTGGTTTCAGCCTGATCCAGCTCTGGCCATTGTAGCCATTTGAGGAGTGAACCAATTGAAGAAAGATCTCTCTCTCTCTTTCTCTCTCTCTCTCTCTGTGCCTTTCCCTCTCTCTCTGCCACTCCACTTTTCAAATAAATAAATAAATCTCTTTTTAAAAAATATTTATTTTATTTATTTGAAAGAGTTACAGAATGAGGTAGAGGCAGAGAGAGAGAGAGAGAGAGAGAGAGAGGTCTTCCATCTGCTGGTTCACTCCCCAGATGGCCGCAACAGTTGGAGCTGCACTGATCAGAAGTCAGGAGCCAGGAACTTCTTTCAGTTCTCCTACATGGGTGCAGGGGCTCAAGGACTTGGGCCATCTTCTACTGCTTTCCCAGGCCATAGTAGAGAGCTAGATTGGAAGAGGAACAGCCGGGACTAGAACTGGCACTCATATGGGATGCGGGCACTTCAGGCCAGGGCTTTAACCCACTGCGCCACAGTGCTAGCCCCGAAATAAATAAATCTTTAAAAAGACACTTGGAATTATATTTTCCACACTATTAAGATAAAAAGTATCATTAATGATGTGAATAAGGAAAAAGAATCTCAAATAATTACTGAAATTAATGTTTCTTCCAGCATGAGACATTAATTTCTTTAAAAGCCTCATAAAATTTATAAAGAAGATTATGAAAAATTGGCAGGAATTAGTCATATTTATATAACTACCTGTTTCAGCTGCAGCTAGTATCTGCTGACTCCCCTTTTTGTTGTTATAATTTTGTGTCCTGATCTGTGCCCTTCATGGTAGTCCCATCTACCCGGTGAGAGTGCACATTAAGGGTGAGCACATGACTCAGTTCTGGCGATGAAATATGGAGGAGACTCTCCCAGAGTGTCTTTTGGAAACAACTGTTTACCCTTAGTCTGCTGGTCACGGTCACTTCCACGTGGATCTCTGTAGTTGTGGGAGGCCTGGGGCATGGGTAAGTAAGGACCAAGGCAAGAGAATCACAGGGAGGATCCAGGGAAGGGTCCTGAATCCTGCATGGCATTGCAGCTGCTGAATGAGCTCACCAGATCCTTGTACATTACGGATTCCTGCAAAAGGGGCTGTTGTGGTGCAGCAGGCTGAGCTGCGCCCTCCTACACCATCAGCCCATATTGGGGTGCCGGTCCAGTCCTGCCTGCCCTGCTCCCAACCATATCCCCCCCCCCCCAGATCCCTGTTTTAATGAGAAGGTGGTGCAAGATGTGCCCCTGCCACCCGTGTGGGAAACTTGGATAGCTTCTGGCTCCTTGCTTTGGCCTGACCCGGCCCTGGCAGTTGTGGGCATCTGAGGAGTGAACAAGCAGATTGAAGATCTCTCCCTCTCTCTCTCCCTTTCTTTCTCTGTCACTCCACCTTTCAAGTAAGTAATAAATGAATATCACAAAAAGAATTCTTGTCATGTGATTCAGTAACTCTTCCTTGTTTATGCCAGTGATTTTTTTTGAAGAAATCCACAAAATTGGCAAGCTTCTGGCTAGACAAAGAAAAATTAAGAGGTGATCCACATGACTGAAATAAGCAAGGAAAGAGGAGATTATTGTTGAGTCTAGCAAACTAAAAGGGATTATAAGGCTATGTACAATTGCACATGGATGTTCTCTATAATTTAGAAAGCTAGGATGAAATGGACACAGTGCTAGAAAACAACAAAGCTACCAAAACCAACTCAAAAAGAAGTGGAAGATCAGAATAGATTTGTAATAAACAATAAGGTTGAATTAGTCACTAGAAAAGTATTCCAAAAGAAAAGCTTAGGACAAGATAATGTCATTGGTGAAGCCCAACAAACATTTAAAGAAACATTAACACCAATTTTTCTCAGATTCTTATGAAAAATAAAAAAATCATTTAAAACAAGGCAGAACCGGCACAAGCAAATTAGTCCTTACGAATATAGACCAATATGACTTATGGGTGCAGATCAAAAATCTTCTGTAGAATCCATCAAATTTAAACAGGTTATATATGATGACCAAACGATTTACCTCCAAGGACTCAAGGTTTTTTTAAGAAGCAAAAATTAGGGGCCAGAATTGTGGTGCAGTAAGTTAACCCATGACTTGCAATGCTGAAAGAAAAAAAATGTCAGTTGGGATTTTGATAGGGATTACACTGAATATGTAGATAGATTTGCGAATTGCTATATTGTTAACAGTAGTAAGTCACCCGATTAATAAGCACATGGTGATTTCTCATTTTTCTAGATCATCTTCAGTTTCTTTAGATTAAGAATTATAGTTTTTAAGTACACAGTTTTTAGACTTTGTTACATTATTCTCATATGTTCTTTTCTTTTTAGCTTCTTATGCATATTATATGTAAATGAGATTCTCTCATGTTGCTTAATGCAGCCATAGACTTTTTTATTGCTGCATTCTTAATAATTTTTAATGTGGCATTTTAATGTTTTAGACATATTTACGCTATTGGCAGGGTATTTGTCTTGTTTCCCATTTAGGGGCTGTTATGAATATGTTTCTATGAAATTTCCTGTACATAGCTTTTGATGCACATTATCATGAAATTCTTTTTCTGTTGCCTTTTCATTTTATTTTTAAAGTTTTGTATTATTTTTTGTTGGATATATATTCAGGGGTTATATGTATTTAGGGATATATATTTTGGGGTTATTGACTATGCATACTCATATGTTAAGTTCAGTTCAGTTTCCTAAAGTGGTTTTACAAATTTAGACCTCTATTAATAGCATATGAGTTTCAGGTGCTCTATACCCTTGTCTACACTTGGTTTTGTCAGGCCTTTTAATTTTAGCCATGTTAAAGATTATAGCAGTGGCATCTTTTGTAGTTTTGATATGCATTTCCCTTATTGAACCTGGCTACATTTACATATGTTTATTGTCCATTTGTATATTCATTTTGGTGAAATGCCCATTTAAATATCTTCCCTATTTCCATATAAGGTTGCCTGTCTTTTTAGTATGTGTTGATGGGAAATTTTATAGTTTGAGTATGAATTCTTTTTAGTTACTTGAATTATAATTTTTTCTCTTATTCTGTGGCTTTTCTTTTTAAGAATAGGATCCTTTGATAAATGGAAGTTCTTATTTTTAATTAAGCTTACTCTATCCTTGTTTCTTTTTTAGTTGGTAGATTTTGTATTAGTTTGAGATATCTTTGCCTATGAAGATCATAAGCATATTTTATTATTTTTTATCTTTTGGAAGATCCCTTACTTTATATTTCACATCTTGTTATGCAATCCAAGTGAAATTGATTGTTTTATAGGTACGAAGTAGGGGCTGGGTTTCATCTGTATTGGTATATATTCATGGATAATATCTAACTGATTAGGAAGACAACAACAATGCGGTCTTGTCCAGCTGCTCTCAGCGTCATCAGTCAAGCTTTCGTACTCTGTGTCTGCTTTTGGACTTCCTGTTCAGTTCACTTATCTTTTTGTGTTTTCTTACACTACTTACCACACTGATTTAATTACCACAACATTTTTAAGACCAGACATTAAAAAAAATACATATACCCTTTTCATGCTTCTTTAAATTTGTCTTGAATTTTCTTGGTATCTAATACTGCAATATCAGTTTTATATACCGTTTGTCAAATTATATACAGACACACACATCCTATTGACATTTTGATTGGAATAGAGTCTATACATTATCTTGGGGATAATTCACACATTTACAATATCGATGTTTCCAATATCTTAATTTATTGCAGCTCTATTTAATCCCTCTCAACAATACTTTAGAATTTTCTGTGTAAACATGTTGTATATAACCTGTCATTTATTTTCTTGGTGTTTTATTTTTATAAAAAGCGTAATTGAAGCATTTAAAGTATATAACTCTTTGTTCCTAGTCTGAATAAAGAAATACTTTTTTTGGTATATTGATCTTCTTATCCAGCATAATTGCTAAGCCCACTTATTAATGTGATAATTTACACATAATTGTATCTTCAGCAAATAATGACACTTTTCCTTCCTTCTGATCTTTTTTTATCTTAATATACTGTACATATTAGATTCAACTAGTACAGATTTGACTAATACTTCATAAATTCCATTCTTGTTTCATTCCTAGTTTCACAGAAAAGTTTGCAACATTGCAACATTAAGTATGATATAGGCATTCAGCTTATTATAGTTTTGTCATATTAGCAAGTTTACTTCTGTTGTTAGTTTACTCATACTTTATTATGAGTACTGAATTTGATCAGTCTTTTTAAAATATTTATTTGCTGATTTGAAACACAGAGTTACACAGAGGCAGAGAGAGAGAGCCAAAGAGCGAGTGAGAGCTTCCATCAGCTTATTCACTCTCCAGCCAGGAGCCAGGAGCTTCCTCCAGGTCTCCCACATGGGTGCAGGGGCCCAAGGACTTGGCCGTCTTCTACTGCTTTCCCAGGCCATAGCAGAGAGTTGGATTGGAAGAGGAGCAGCTAGGACTCGAATGGGTGCCCATATGGGATGCTGGCATTGCAGGCAGCGGCTTTACCTGCTACGCCACAGTGCTGGACCCAGCAAATAAATCTTAAAAATAAAAAAAAAGACCTAAATGTAGTTGAGGGAGCATGGTGTAAGCTAACTCATTTACTGCAGACTTATAGAATATGCAGATTTTTCCAAAAACAAGTGCCACTAAGAAAAAAACAGCCACCCTCCCCTTTCAGAGATTCTTGTTATACTGTAAGTACTTTCTTAGTTCATTTGGTAAGGCCAGCAAGTTCTTGACACCAAAACCTGACAGAGGAGGTAATTCGAAAGGAAAATTACATATCCCATCAGGGCGCCGGATTCTGTCCCGGTTGCTCCTCTTCCAGCCCAGCTCTCTGCTGTGGCCCGGGAGTGCAGTGGAGGATAGCCCAAGTGCTTGGGCCCTGCACCCCATGGGAGACCAGGAAAAGCACCTGGCTCCTGGCTTCAGATCAGCATGGTGCGCTGGCCGCGGCGGCCATTGGGGGGTGAACCAACGGCAAAAGGAAAACGTTTCTCTCTGTCTCCCTCTTTACTGTCCACTCTGCCTGTCAAAAAAAAAAAAAAAAAAAAAAAAAAAAAAAAAGAAAAGAAAATTACATATCCCAAGAATCCTGAACACTAGAATTCAAAAATCTTAAGCAAAGTGTTAAAAAAGAATCCAGCAATATAGGAAAAAGATAATACATTATAACCAGGCCCAACTCATTTAACATTGACAATCTTATGAGATAGGTATAATTATTATGTGTACTTTGCAGATGACAAAACTGAGTTCCAAAGAGGTTAGTTAACTATAGCCACAGATCCTGTAAATCAAAGAGCTGTATTCACACCTTGCCATGCTGGCTCCAGAGTCTTCATCATTGGGATATGCCACTGCCCTGTTAGAGGAGCATATGTTTTATTTATTTTTAATTTTTACTTTCTTTCTTTCTTTCTTTCTTTTTAAAGATTTATTTATTTATTTGAAATGCAGAGTTACAGAGAAGCAGAGGTGTATATATATATATATATATAGAGAGAGAGAGAGAGAGAGAGAGGTCTTCCATCTGCTGGTTCACTCCCCAGATGGCATCAATGGCTGGAGCAGGACCTATCCAAAGCCAGGAACCAGGATCTTCTTCTGAGTCTCCCATGTTGGTGCAGGGGCCCAAGGACTTGGACCATCTTCTACTGCTTTCCCAGGCCATAGCAGAGAGCTGGATTGAAGTGTAGCAGCCAGGACTCGAACCGGTGCCCATGTGGGATGCCAGCACAGCAGGTGGTGGCTTTACCTGCTATGCCACAGTGCCGGCCCCCACTTAGGTCTTATAATATTGGCAGATGGGCTTCATAGTATTATTGTGTTTGTTTTTGTTTGTTTGTTTGTTTTATTGAAGATGGTGTTTTACTTGAAAATTTTGTGGTTTTAATGGAGTTGTAAGAAAAGACTATAGCACAAAAAAAATGTCTATTCTCTCTCTCAAAGAAAACCCTTCTTGTCTGGTTTAATGCAAGTCAATGTGGTGACAGTTTCTCCAGAACTAAGATGGGAGAATGGAGGAGATACAGGGGGTGTCGTGGTTCTTAAGAAGAGAAACATGGGGGCCGGCTCCGTGGCTCACTTGGTTGGTCCCCCGCCTGTGGTGCCAGCATCCCATGTGGGTGCCAATTTTGGTCCCGGTTGCTTCTCTTCCAGTCCAGCTCTCTGCTGTGGCCCGGGAAGGTGGTGGAGGGTGGCCCATGTGCTTAGGCTCCAGCGCCCGCATGGGAGACCAGGAGGGGGCACCTGGCTCCTGGCTTCAGATCAGTGCAGCGCCAGCCGTGGCGGCCGTTTGGGGAGTGAACCAGTGGAGGGAGGACCTTTCTCTCTCTGTCTCTCTCTCTCTCTCTCTCTCTCTCACTGTCTATAACTCTACCTGCCAAAAAAAAAAAAAAAAAAAAAGAGAGAGAGAGGGAGAGAGAGAGAAGAGAAACACGGCATGCTGGAAGAACATTGGGAGGGGGCCACTGGTCTATGTCCCTTCCTTATTGTCTGTGTGAAGCACTTAACTTCTTTGAGCTTCAGTTTTTTTCCCCCTGTGGGACAAAGAGAACAATAGTCTTCGACATTCATTGGATTAGTGTGAGGATCAAATGGGATGAAAATATTATCCTATGTGTAAAATGTTATAAAGTCCATTATTTTCATGCCTGCACATGGATCTCCCTGAAAAGCTATCAAGGAATGAGAAACAAAGGGGTGTCATGGCCATTGCTGCCTTTTGATTCCGTCTTAATGAATATCTTCCAGCTAATCTGCAGCCACAGAGGACTCACATTAATATGGAACTTATATAATTCATAAACTGCTATAGCAGCCTGGAAAAGGTTTAATCAGTTGCCTTCACTCTTAATTATTTTAAAGCCTCAATAATGATCAAACGAGCTGCATGGCAGTTTAATTAATTTGCATTAGACCCAAAGGTCTTGAATGAGCAGTGAGTTTATGAACACAAGATCTAAGGGCTCGATGGGAACATATCCAGCCTGAATGGTCTTGTGGGCTTATTCCTCCCAAATTGGGCTGTGTGTGTATGTGGGGTGTGTGTGTGTGTGTGGACACAGTTCAGACAATTCCTATCTCTATTTAGTACATTAGAATTGGCCTTGAAGCTTCTCACAATGAGCTGGCTGACTGTGACTTGCTAGAGAAAAGCATTGGAATTATCTGTAATTTTCACACATACTTTACCTGTCCTAGTTTCTATTGTTAACATAGAGCTGGCTGGATGCTTTTATTTTTATTTGGTGAAGGAGAATTTGTGCTTTTCTTGGCCCATTATTTGGTCATTGATGCACTTCAGTGCCTCTGGATGACAATGGCTTTCTTGAGTTGTTTCCCTTGGAATTGCACACAGCATGGAGTTGGCCTGGATCAGAGAGATGGTAGCTAATTCTTCTGCCAGGAGGTTGCCTTTTCAAAAGGCATGGCTCTAGGGAGAACTTCTCAACCACATCACCATCTCTCTGGGTTTGCAATTGTAACCTATGTCACCAAGAGACGTTTTTGTCCAACTGGTCAAGTAGACAAAGAAAGAAACAGGAAGTGGGCAAGTGCAGCCGTGCAGCTGCCTTGTTTACTGTTTTTGTTTGTTTGTTTTTCCCTATCAGCACAAGAAGGCTGCACGTTTTAGGGGAAGAAAGCAATCTGGCATGAATGTCATATTGATATGCGCCTGGTGGGAGCTTGTTAGTGAGAGAATTGAGAGACTACCAGAGGTCTTTGTGCCTTAGCCATGCACTGCCAAAACCCAATCCAACAAGACTGCAGGCTCAGCACACCCATTTCCCGCCATGCACCTGAGCCTCACTTTCTCATCATGCACAATACACCATGATGACCATGTGTATGTTGAGCTACACGTGGATATGCCATGATGCTATCCACGCCTAGAGATCACCACTTGCACTGACACGCTGCCCAAATTCCAAGTCATTTGTACAGTCAATTAGGACTTCACCCCCTACTTGGAGCCTTGGTGGGTGCAGTAGTAGCAGCAGCAGACACCACTCTCTCATGGAGAGAGGCTGCCTGCATTCACTTCTCAATGCATATCATCTTTCTAACTTCTTTATCTGAATCCTGCTCTCCTACTTGCAGTGTACTTATGTCTCTGCTTCAAGTTCATCTCTCATGCTGAAACAAGAACTCAGAATAAATCCGGCTGGGGAAACCGCCATTCCCCACAACAAGACAACCACCACTGCCACCCTCCTGCGATCCCACCAGCAGTGCCAGTTTTATCAAGAGCAGGGTAGTAGACAACCTTGAAGAATAAATGGGTCCAGGGACTCTCAGAAGGGGGGGGGGCAATTAAGTCTGCTTTATTATCTACTGTATGCTTACTTTGGTAAGATATAGAGATCAGATGTTGACAAGGGTGTGGTCAGGCCAGTTTAACCCTTTGAGGTCATTAATAGATACCGAATGTCACTGGGAAGCCTCATGTAAATAGCCTAGGACATCACAGCCAATGCAGGGAACTGGTATCATCTGTTACAGGTCTCTACTCAGCAGGTTAGATTTCCATCGGAGCTAAGTGCTGAGTGAGAGATACTGGAGCCTCAAGTGAGCAAGTTGGTTTCTTCTGATCTACTGGTTTATAAACCAGCTCTCAGTGGGTGCTCTTGGCCACAACAGTATGAATTGGAATCATCAGCTTATGATGTTGCATGTAGGTAAATCAGCTCTTGGATGGGATGTGGTCAGAGGGAAGGGGCTAGAGAGGGACTTACGAAGTGGTTGCATGTATGGACTTGGATGTCATACAGATTCAGGCTTACGTCCTGACTCTGCCACTCAATGCAGTGCTGGTGTTTCTCTGGGCCCATTAGTTTATCTGCAAAATGCAAGTATTGTGGGATAAATTGTGTTTCCTCACAATTCATATGTCGAAGTCCTATCCCCACCCCTGTACTTCAGAATGTGATTATATTTGGAGATGGGGGTCTTTAAAGTAATACATCTACACTAGGCCACCGAGGTGGGCTGTAATCCAATATGACAGGTGTCCTTATCCGAAGAAGTTAGGACATAATCACACAGAAAGCGAAGAACATGTGCAGAAACGGACAAGACTGCCGTCTAAAAACTGCCAGGACCATGAGGAGATAGGCCCTGTTTACAAAGCCCCCGACTGTGTGGTAGTTGATTATGGCAGCCGTAGCAAACTAATACAAGGAGTTACGAACTGCCCATCTCCTATGTTGTGAGAGGTTTTTAAAAAAGATCTGTTTCAAAGTCAGAGTTACAGAGAGAGAAGGAGAGACAGAGAGAGACAGAGAGATCTTCCATCCTTTGTTTCACTCCCCAGATGTCCCCAACAGCTGGGGCTGAGCCAGGTCAAAGCCAAGAACCAGAAGCTTCATCTGGTCTTCCATGTGAGTACAGGGGCCCAAGCACTTAGGCCACCTTCAGCTGCTTTTCCCAGGCCATTAGTAGAGAGCTGGAGTGCAGGTGGGAGGGCAGATATGGTGAGAAGAATCCTTATGTTACTAAAGGTATATTTATGAAATGCACAGAGTTTGTATACCTTAAATGAAAGGTTCCTGGGTAAAAAAAAAAAAAAAATAAGAGGAGCAGGCTTGACTTGAACCTGCACCGATATGGGATGTCAATGTCACAGGCAGGGGATTTACCTGCAGTGTCACAATGCTGGTCCCCTTGCTGTGAGGAGTTGGTGAGATAATCCATGTGAAGCAGGTATAACAGAATCTAGCACTTAGTGGACAGTGTTCCTATTTATCCTTTCTGAGTGCAAGTCCTCCCGCTGAAATGATTTTTTAATGTGGTATATGCTCAAGGTATCTGGGACAGATTGGGTCCATAGAGTTTTCTATATTGATAGCAACTCCTCAACATAGTAGCACTTGAAATGCAGCTAGTGATCCTGAGAAATTTAATTTTTAAATTAAATTGAATTTCAAGTAGCCACCAATGGCTACTAGCAACCGTTCTGGACAGTGCACATCTAGACTCTACTTATGTGAGCCTGTTTATACATTAAATAGCTAAAATATGAAATCTTCCCTCAGCACTGAGTAGCAGGCTCCTTCCTCCTAGTCCCATGAGCTCATCTATGATTTCATGAACGTTTTTCTCTATTAGAATCAAACAAGCTCGATTCCTGAATGCCCAACACATTAATTAAATTAATTGAATTCTTTACTGTTCCCATTTGAACATGTTAAAATCCCCGATGGCTACACTTCAGTTGTGGAAAATAGCATTTAAAGAAAGGCCTGTGTGGCTCTTAAAGAGCTTTTTTTTTTTTTAATGTAATTATTTGTTTGAAAGTCAGAGTTACACAGAGAGAGAAGGAGATACAGAGAGAGAGAGAGAGAGAGGGAGGTCTTCCATCCACTGGTTCACTCCCCAGATGGCCTCAACAGCTGGAGCTGCGCCAATCCGAAGCCAGGAGCCAGGAGCTTTTTCCAGGTCTCCCACGTGGGTGCAGGGGCCCAAGGACTTGGGCCATCTTCTACTGCTTTCCCAGGCCGCAGCAGGGAGTTGAATTGGAAGTGGAGAAGCTGGAACTTGAACCGGCGCCCATATGGGATGCCGGCACTGCAGGCAGAGGCCCCAGAGCTTTTCTTTTTAAGTTTTAATTTCCCATAGGTTTGCATGGGTATCTTGTTAAGAAGGACGATCTGGACCTACTGAGAATTTTTCCTAATAGGATCGGAGATGTGACAATGTGGCTTTGGACCTTGTGGGTAAAGAGTGTGGATGAGGTCGGTGGTTCTCACTATTGCGTCACGAGGGCAGGGGGCAGGACAGAAAGGAAGCTCTGCTTTTACCAAAGGGGAAAATGATCACCCACGGCCTCAAACAATTGTACCACTTCAGACAACAGAAGCCAGTTGGGTGAGAACGAGTTGTGTGGAGGTCGTGGGGCAAGGGTGTGGATTTTTATTTCTTAAGCCACTATTACAGGCGTGTAGGCAGGGGATGTGCGGTGTAACACAAATAGAGGCTGCTGTTTGGCCTCACGGAGCATGCCCTCTGCTGACTCAGGCAAACACGATTAGAGCGCAGTGCAGCCAGCTCTGAGAACACATCAGGGAATTACTGGGTGCTGTGGTAGTGTGGGGTAGAGGCCAGTTTTTCTAAGGAAGGAAGACAAGGGCACTGCCAAAAAATTCATGGAAAATGGAATCAAAAAATAAGTTCATTTTGGTGCCAAAAATTGAAATCCATGTAGTTTTTTTTTTAAAGATTTATTTATTTTATTTTATTTTTTTATGTTTAATTTTTTTTAACTTTTATTTAATGAATATAAATTTCCAAAGTACGATTTATGGATTACAATGGCTTCCCCCACATACCGTCCCTCCCACCCACTACCCTCCCCTTTCCCACTCCCTCTCCCCTTCCATTCACATCAAGATTCATTTTCGATTATCTTAATATACAGAAGATCAGCTTAGTATACATTAAGTAAGGATTTCAACAGTTTGCTCCCACACAGAAACATAAAGTGAAAAATAATAGATGATTTTTTTTTAAATGATGATGAAATCAGATCAGACCTAGACCTATTGTCATGTTTAATCCCAGTGAGAGTCAAGTTGGGAGTTGATAATTTCTTTTTTTTTTTTTTTTTTTTTTACAGAGGATCAGTTTAGTATACATTAAGTAAAGATTTCAACAGTTTGCACCCCCATAGAAACACAAAGTGAAATATATTGTTTGAGTACTCGTTATAGCATTAAATCTCAATACACAGCACATTAAGGACAGAGATCCTACATGAGGAGTGAGTGCACAGTGACTCCTGTTGTTGACTTTACCAATTGACACTCCTGTCTATGGCATCAGTAGTCTCCCTATGCTCCAGTCATGAGTTTCCAAGGCTATGGAAGCCCTCTGAGTTCTCCGATTCTTATCTTGTTTAGACAAGGTCATAGTCAAAGTGGAGGTTCTCTCCTCCCTTCAGAGAAAGGTACCTCCTTCTTTGAAGACCTGTTCTTTCCATTGGGATCTCACTCGCAGAGATCTTTTGCCAGAGTGTCTTGACTTGCCCCAAATGGTAGAGTTAAAAACATAACAGGGGATTCCAATTCAATCCCATCAGGGTGGCATGTACCAATGCCATCTCACTATTCCAAGTGATCAATTTCAGTTCACAATTGATCATAATGAAAGGACTAAGAGTCAAAGGGAGCACATAAACAAGTCCAGTACCTGCTAACACTAACCGATGGAATAAATAAAGGGGGGAGTGATCCAACATGGGAAGTGAGATACTCAGCAGACTCATAGAATGGCAGATGTCCTAAATAGCACTCTGGCCTCAGAATCAGCCCTAAAGGCATTCGGATCTGGCTGAAAAGCCCATGAGAGTATTTCAGGCATGGAAATCCATGTAGTTTTTCATAATATGCATTTTTCACGAACTTTTTGAAAACCTCTTATCTTTGGGCTGAGTTCTACAGGATGGGTGCTAAGCCCCAGAATGTCCCCTCAGGATTGAAGAGGAAAGGGCAGAAGATAATAAACTGTTCTTTCAATATCGTAATATTCAAGCATTACATTAGCCACTAGTAGGAGATGCAGATATAATGAGATGGTTCCTTCCTTTGAATGCTGGGGCCAGGCTAAGTGGAGTGGTGAATGTATACCAAAGAGATGCTAGAAAGCAGTCAACACCAAATGTCAAGTGAAGAGACAGAACCCAGCAGAGACAAATAGTTGTCTTGTTGGAAGGCTGGGGAGGTTTCATTGATAGAAGGTTCTGGACTGACTTTGAGAATGGTCAGGAAGAGATGGAGCCGGATACTTCAATCTGACTGCATCAATTTGGACAGTGAACCTGGTAGCTCACTATACACTACTCAAAGGCGGAGACTCCTGTCCGTGTTTCTTAGTCCCAAGTAAGCCCAATTCGTGTGTAGTCTCAATGTGGTGGTGGGAGGAAGCCCACTGTGGCCGAAATGTAGTTTGTTCAGTTGGGTGGTAGGGATCAGAACTAATTTACTCTGGTACATGGAAATATTGAGTAGATCTTCGCTGAATGTTAAGGTTTTTTTTTTTTTTTTTTTTTTGATAGGCAGAGTGGACAGTGAGAGAGAGAGACAGAGAGAGAAAGGTCTTCCCTTGCCGTTGGTTCACCCTCCAATGGCCGCTGCTGCAGCCGGCGCACCGCGCTGATCCGATGGCAGGAGCCAGGATCCAGGTGCTTTTTCCTGGTCTCCCATGGGGTGCAGGGCCCAAGCACCTGGGCCATCCTCCACTGCACTCCCTGGCCATAGCAGAGAGCTGGCCTGGAAGAGGGGCAACCGGGACAGAATCCGGCGCCCCGACCGGGACTAGAACCCGGTGTGCCGGCGCCGCAAGGTGGAGGATTAGCCTATTGAGCCACGGCGCCGGCTCTGAATGTTAAGGTTTTGAAGTAAAGGTCACACTGGTTGTATATAGTTCCTATCCTATTAGGAGGGCAGATGGATAAAAATGTGTTTGCATTTGTCATATTTCAATTAGCACGGTAGGTAAAATATCTTATAGGTATTCAGAAGAAGGAATGGTGACTTCTTACTAGAAGAATTAGGAAAGTCTTTAAGGATGTGCTATTTTTGAACAGGTTTAGATTCCCACGTTATATATAGGTTTAAACATGTCAATGGTTGATGGGCTAGTTTTTAATGTTAGATGGACTGTGGGTGGAGGCTCCTTTAGTTACGGTGTCTGAGAGAGCCCGGGGTAGGTCTTTAGGTAAATGAGAGCTTGCCCTTGAGAAGTAGTTCTTACAAGAGGGGTGGTCATATAAGCCAAATTCATCCCAACTATTTGCTCTCTGCCACCCTCATCAGAAGCCAGACTAACCGGGTCTTCTGACCTTCCAAAACTGTAAGGCAAAATAAACCTCTTTCTTTCTCAGAGGCTCCTCTCAAGAATTTGTTGTAGTGACAAGAAGCTGCCTGGTGCAGGATGGGGTTGGTAAGTGAAATAGGTCCTTAAGACCGTGTGGGGTTTTACAGAGGCAAGGGAAGGACATTCTGAATAGGGAAGAGAGTTTGAACTAAACCTTAAGAAACACGGGCCTCATTCTGGAAAAAGAGATTACTCTTTTACTTCCATGGAAGACTGGCAGAAAACCCCCACCTCTTCCCACTCAGGGTCTGGTCACTGCCTACAGGGACATGTTCCCACTGAGAATCTCTTATTTTCATTATATATCTCAAATCAAAGCTATTTTTATCAAGCTATATCATGTAGTTCATGTCACAAAAATAAATGTGTTTATTATTTGAAGTACAAGATAATATTAGATACTCTTTTTTTAAGATTCATATATTTATTTGAAAGGCAGAGTTAGAGAGAGATGGGGAGAGACAGACAGAAAAAGAGATCTTCCATCCTCTGGCTCCCTCCCCAAATGGCTGCAATGGCCAGTGCTGGGCTAGGCCAAAGCCAGGAGTCAGGAGCTTATTTCCCACTCTCATGTGGGTGCAGGGGCCAAAGAACTTAGACCATCCTCCACTGCTTTCCCAGGCACATCATCAAGGAGCTGGTTTGGAGTGGAGCAGCCGGGACTCGAACTGGAGCCCATATGGGATGCCAGCACTGCAGGCGGTGGCTTTACCCACTACACCACAATGCTGGCCCCATGATATTCTTTTTATAAGCTATAAATAAGTCCCTTGAGACTCTGACACACCACCTATCCTCCTCTCCACGCAGTAATCACTGGGCTTGAGTAGAGCCTTAAGATAAGTATATGAGAGCCATGGAATTGGTACTGCAAGGTTTGACTCAGACTAAGCTGTTAATACTGACCGAGCACCAAAGAAAACTATCATATTGGAGGGCTCCATCAGAATAGGATGAACTTCATCGAGGAAGACTTCTGGGGATACATACTGTGAGCAAGGAAAGATTGTGGAGGGATCGGTGGGGTGGGAGGAGAATGAATGTCTACTTAATGCTCTATTGCTGAGAGAATTATAATGAGTGAAGGAAAGCAAGATTATGTGAAATTATTCAGGTGATGGGACTGGCACTGTGACGTAGTGGGTAAAGCTGCTGCATGCAGTGCTGGCATCCCATATGGGCTCCGGTTCGAGACCCGGTTGTTCCACTTCCGATCCAGGTCTCTGCTGTGGCCTGGGAAAGCAGTAGAAGACGGTCCCAAGTCCTTGGGACCCTGCACCTGTGTGGGAGACCTGGAGGAAGCTCCTGGCTCCTGGCTTTGGATCGGCACAGCTCCAGCGGTTGTGGCCATCTAGAGAGTGAACCAGCAGATGGAAGACTTCTCTCTCTCTGCCTCTTCTTTCTCTGTGTGACTCTTTCCAGAAAATAAATAAATCTTTAAAAAAAAAAAAAAAAAAAGAGGGGGCTGGCGCGGTGGCTCACTTGGTTAATCCTCCGCCTGTGGGGCCGGCATCCCATGTGGGCACTGGGTTCTAGTCCCGGTTGCTCCTCTTCCAGTCCAGCTCTCTGCTGTGGCCCAGGAGGGCAGTGGAGGATGGCCCAAGTCCTTGGGCCCCTGCACCTGCATGGCAGACCAGGAAGAAGCACCTGACTCCTGGCTTCGGATCAGTGCAGTGCTGGCCGTAGAGGCCATTTGGGGAGTGAACCAAGGGAAGGAAGACCTTTCTCTCTGTCTCTCTCTCACTGTCTATAACTCTACCTATCAAAAAAAAAAAAAAAGAAAAGAAAAGAAAAAGAAAGAAAGAAATTATTCAGGTGAAAGTTCACACAGATAGAATGAGTTATAGGGGCACAGGTTTTTCTAAAGATGAGCAGGCCACATATATGAATGGCTTCTATTTGGAACTCTGTCAGTTATTAGCATATAAAGAAAAATAAGTTATTACTGCTATTCTCACTTGAAAAGAAAAGGATTCCTTGGGGCTAATTGGAATTAAACACAGCCACCAGCCTGGGTACCCAAAGTCAGCAGGAGCTGTCGGGTGACTGGCGTCCCCTGGGAATTTTATCTAGTTTTAGTTGAAAATAAGAGCTCTTTTCCTTTCATGTGAAATAACCCCAGAAAAATCTCCTGGGCCTTTAGCAGATTAGCCGTGAGCAAAATTCAGGCAGAAAACAGAAATGACAAACAGCCAGGCTTTGGTGTCAGCTGTTCAACCCAGGGTGTGGAGTTGGATTTAATTCAGCAGAAAATGATTTACGGGTTGAGATGCCCACCTGGTGGACTCCCAGGACTCCAGGAGAATTTGTTACTGTGATGGCCTGGCTACCCTGGAAGACTTGTTGGAATTTTCTCTATAAAAGAACCCAACAGCAGGAGGGAATGTGGGGGACGGAGGTAGGAAGCTCATTAGTGTCTGAGATGCAGGGCCTCCTGCTTGGAGGCACACTGAGGCCAAGTGGAGACTGGTTTTCCCTGTTTGGATGTGGTCCTGGAATCCTTTGTATGTGGCTCTGACTCTGCAGTTTTCAGACTGATGAGCAAGTACAATAATTCTCCAAAAGGTCAAACACCTTGTCAACTGTCCTCTGGCTTAGATTCTGAATGATTGAGTCTGCTTAGTGCCAACAGGAACCAGGAGCCAGGCCATAGCTTTAGGTGTGATAGTGCCCTTATTAGGCACTGTAGCATGTGGAAAGGCAGTACCCCCTACCCTCCAACATGCTAGTAAGACCCTGCAAGTAGCGGGGATGGCTTATTCTCTAGAAGAGAGAAGGAGAAGCTGAGATAAGTAGGTTCAACTGTTCTCAAAGGTAGGCTGCATTGGTTATTATTGTTAATTATTATGTTCAGCTCTTTTGCTGAACCAAGTGGTTTTCCTGATTCGTTCAGGAACTTACCCCAGGACTCAAAGGGCAGCAGCTCCTTCCCCTTCTCCCCTCCCACACTCTGTGAGCCTACCATGGGCTTTGAGATCAACTCCTCGCTTCTCTGGGATTTTATGCTAAGAAAGGCAGCTGCCACTCTAGTTTCCTTGAGAGGGCATCCATAAGTGTTTCAGGGGTTGATTGGTCACTTCAGTGACCTGATCTTGGATCTACTGGGTGAAATTTGGATCTTGGATACTATTGAGTTGGTAATGAACTCATACTCAGGACTGGCTGCATTATTTTCAGGGCCATGGGTAAAGAGGAAAATGTAAGTTTCTGGTTCAAAAATTATTAATAATTATAGGGCAATGATAGGAGAGTGCGGAATCAAGTTTGGGACTCTAGAAATACAGGGGTTTGCATGATGAGATAGCTTGCATGCCCATGAAGCAAGTCCTGCCTGTGCTTAAGGGTGCTGCTGATGGTCTCTGGACTACCTTTCATTCTCTGCATATTCTCTCTCTCTCTCTCTCTCTCTCTCTCTCTTTCTCTCTCTCTCTCTCTCTCTCTCTCTTTCTCTCTCTCTCTCTCAGACACACACACACACATACACATCCCCTAAATGCAATTTAAGTATGTCTGTAAGGGAAATGGCACTTATCAACAATATACAGCTTGACTGATTCTCATAAAATGAACCCACTCATAACCAACTTGCAGGTCAATTAACAGAACATAACCAGAGTTTTGAAAATGATTTTGTGTCCCTTCCAGCCCTTACCCTGTTTCTTCTGTGATTGGCATCTTTCATTCAATTTTATCCCTGTGAGATTTATGTATCCCCTCTGCAGTTGAGGAGTATTTGGGTTAGAAGGCTGTTACAATCAGTGCAGCTGTGAACATTCCTGTGTGTCTCTTGTGGTGCGTCAGTGTGCGCTTGTTTTGTTGGAATTGCTGGCTGAGACGGGAAGCTCATGCTGTAGATTCTGCATCCATTGGTAGATGCTTGTGAGTTTCTCAGTTAGCAATCCACTTACTTTTCAACTAGTAGCATATGAGAGTTCCAATTGCTTTTTAATTCTGGTTAGCATTGGATTTACCTCCTGTGTTTCTATAGTTGTAGTGGGTTACATAAAAAGTGATTTATTTGCCGCTTACTTCAGAAAATATTTACTGGTTCTGATGCATAAAACACACTTCCTGTCTCAGTTTCTCTCTGTACAGTACTGCACTCTCTTGTACCATTTTGCTCCACGTGATGACAAGTCGAGCCACAGAAAATTCTACTGATGTTAGAATTTGAGAAAGAAGTGCCTTTGAGACTAGAGAAATCGGAGGAGGCTTGATGGGAGTGGCAGAATTTGAGTTAGATTTTGAAGAACTTGGCAAAAGTGGGCCAGAGAGTGGAAGGGCTTCCTTAGTGGATTAGATGGAGGCATCAGGCCAAAGCTATTCCAGCCGCAGTGAGGACTCTGCCAGGGAAGATGGGTGTTGCACTGAAGGGTAACAGGCAGCACGGGCAGATGATTCCCTGTGGCTATCAATACCATTGGATTGCTCATGCTTTTTTTGGGGATCTAGGGGAATCATCTGGGCAGCATAGGCTGAAAGGAAAAAAATGGAAAAAGCTGTTCCAGGGAGGATGGAGGGATGAGGGAGGGAGAGCTTGGGTTAGGGTTCAGGAAAGCATCAGAAGACTGAAAAAGAGTTAGATATATTTGGCAGGAAGGACTGACCGGTCGTGATCATATTCCTCTTCTAGGCCATCAGGTGCCTTGGCTGGGTTCCCTGATTTCGCTGCTCCTGGAGAGCCACTGTGCAGTCTCACTGTTTGGCTGGCTCACTCCCTGCCTCTGCTGTAGAGCAACTATATAAAGATCAGCATATTAGGTACCTCATGAAATTGCTGTCTAGTATGCTAGCAAAACTGGCAGTGCCTGCTGGGCCTAAATACAGAAAAATGGTACAGGATGAAAGTTCTTGGATGTCTTCCAGGTATTTCAGGATTTCTTAGGATGGAAAACAAAGGTTATCCTTCTTTTTCTTTCCAGTGAGGATATGAAGCTTCCTGCAGTGGTCTAGAACCTCAAAATGTATTAAATTTATTGTATGTTTACACTTACTGCATGATATACTGTATTTTATATATTTCCTTTTCTTTTTGTTGCAACTGCTATCTTCCTATACAGCTCTGCTTGAAAAATCTGCAAGTCACTACATCAAAGTGTTTCCTATTTGAATGCTTGCTTCTCATCCTGTTTATACAGGAAGCTGACTACTGCTCTCTAGACATGTGTGCAGGTCTTTGAAACATTTTTTTAAACCCAAGCTGTCTTATCCCCAGGTGTTCATTTTCAGATGTAGGAATTATGCACCTAAATCTTTCTTGTGTCCAGAAGGCATGAGAACATGTGTGGAAACAAATCAACCATGGTTTGTAGTGAAGGGAGGAGGTGGTGGTAGTGGCATAAGCAGAGTCTCCCTTCTTGGCTGTGATAAGGCACAAAGCAGGCATCCCCTGGCCTGAACCAAAATGCTGGTGGTTGTTGCGATGTGTGGGTGTGTGCTTGTGAATGTCTTCAAGAAGTCTGTGGTGGGCTTAGAGTTGAGGAAGCAGTGTGCTGAGCAAGGACTCCAATTGGCCAGTGACTAGGAAGGATTGTATATTTCTAGAGTGATCACTTACTGAGTGATCACCCTTTTCCCAAAGGATAGTCATGAGCCTCCAGACAAACCACTTGCGCTCCCTGGGCTCAGTTCCCAGCTGTCCAGTGTGAACTTAAGCCCATCTGTCCTGCTTTGCCTTCAGTGATGGTATAAATATGACATTTGTGTGTGTGTGTGTGTAAAAGGTGTGTATCACACACAGAATTTTTGCCATTAACCAAATAAACAAGCACTCCAGGGACCCTTCAGGCATGTCTCATGAGACATCTGAATTTGGAGCATTTGGTTTTGAACAATTAAAAGAACAGGAAAAGAGAGTTATGACCAGTTCTCATTCAAGGCCAAGTTTGCTTATCCTGTTTCTAAAATAAGAGCCAACAATCTAGAGTGGTTTGGGTTGGATCTAAATATTTCCCCACTTTTGAATGGGCTCTAAGGGTCTGCTCCAGCACTGGGGCCAGAACATCTGCATGTTGAGGGGGAAAGCCAGCTTGTCTGTGTGTGCAGTGGATCTGGATGGAGATGAACCATAGTGCTGTCCTCTCCATCCTACTGGCTGCAGCCATCCGGCTGCCTCCCAAGGAGGCTGTGAGCCAATGGCTGGGAACACACCACCTGGAGTTAAGTCATGGAAATCAAGCTTCTGGCTTGAGCAACTCAGGCCACTGCATCCGGATCGGTTAACTCTGGGAAGCTGGCATTTTTTCAGGCATCATTCGTGATTTGGGAGAGAAACATGGTCACAACTAATATTTGCTGAGAATTTCTTATGCACCAGGTACTGTTCTAAGCACAGTTTTTATGTTCTATCACTTAATCCTTACAGCTCTTGAGGTAGTTGCTCTTCCTGTGCCCATTTTGCAGATAAGGAAGTGGAGATGTAGAGAGGCTTAATAACTGAAGATCGCCCTACTGGGAAATGGCCATAGTGGTGCTACTCAAGAGATTTTACAGCTTGGATGATCTGGGCAGTAACCATGGAGAGACCAGGTGGTGACTACTTGGCATGCATGCTACCTGGAAACCCAGCTGGCTTTACTAAGCTGTCCTCCTGTGGGCATCACTCCACATTGGGAATTTTTTTAAGATTTATTTATTGTTTGAAAGGCAGAGTTACAGAGAGGCAGAGGCAGAGAGAGAGAGAGAGAAAGAGAGAGAGAGAGGGAGGTCTTCCATCCACTGATTTACTCCCCAAAAGCCACAATAGCTGGAGCTGTACTGATCCGAAGCCAGGAGCCAGGAGCTTCTTCTGGGTCTCTCATGTGGATGCAGGGACCCAAGGACTTGGGCCATCTTTTACTGTTTTCCCAGGCCATAGCAGAGAGCTGGATTGAAACTGGAGCAGCCGGGACCCAAACCAGCACCCATATAGGATGCCGGCACTGCAGGTGGCAGCTTTACCCGCTATGCCACAGCGCCAGCCCCCCACACTGGGATTTGAACCCCAGCTAGGGTGGCTGCAGAGTCCACCTTCTCACCACCCTAATGTGCCTGGCACATAATACACTGGGTGCTCAAGAAACAAGGTGATGCCCTGAAGAGCTCTTTTGTCCAATTCATCTCTTGAGGGAAGGATACTCCTTATTTTCTGCCTCTTTTGTCTTTGCCAGAGCAGAGCACTACACTCTCACAACCACTCTTAACTGGCCTTGTCTCTGCTGCAGGTCATCTGTTGCCTTGCACTTTTCTATCAAGATCTCATGCCCATGGGGCCGGTGCTATGGTGCATCGGGTTAAAGCCCTGGCCTGAAGCGCTGATATCCCATATGGGCACCAGTTCTAGTCCTGGCTGCTCCTCTTCCAACCCAGCTCTCTGCTATGGCCTGGGATAGCAGTAGAAGATGGTCCAAGCCCTTGGGCCCCTGCACCCACGTGGGAGACATGGACAAAACTCCTGGCTCCTGGCTTTGGATCGGCGCAGCTCCGGCCGTTGCGGCCATCTGAGGAGTGAACCAGCAGATGGAACACTTCTCTCTCTGTCTTCTCTCTGTAACTCTGTCTTTCAAATAAATAAAATAAATATATATTTTTTAAAAAGACCTCATGCCTCTTCCTCTCCTTCTCACCCTATAACACAGTCTGCCGCTGTGCTTGTGTGGACACCTAACAGCTCTTCCTTTGCTGTCTTCTAACTTATCATCTGGTGTGGGAGCTCCTTCCTTGAGGGTAGGGGCACCTGTGGCTCTCAGGGGGTGATCAGGCTGGTCCTGGAGAAGCGTGGCAGGAGGGATGGGCTCATACCAGGGTTGCCTGACCAATCCCAGTAGGTCTTTCAGATTCCCATTCATCTTGGAAGAGAGTAAAAGCATTTCTGGAGTAAAATTTCTCCCTCTACAGATTAAAAACAGAGGCAGAATTTGATGCAGAAGGTCTGGGTGGAGGCTGAGGAATTTTTATTTCTAACAATTTCCAGCCAGGTGGTGATGCTGCTGCTAACTTGGGGACCATGCCTGGAGACCACAGCACTAGATGTTTCCTCTGTTTCTAGAGCCAGCCTTCCTCTGCCTCAGGGTGACTCTCATAAGTGGCTTTCATCTAGGAGATTGGAGGATCCTGGCTCAAGGTCCAGGATCTGTTATCTTTTCTCAGCAGCCTTGGCTGCACTGTCATTATGAGAACTTGTTTGAAGACATTTTGTACTGACCGAAGCCCCAACACCCAGCTTTGTTGGCCTGAAACTGAGGGATGCTCAAAGGCTGCAAGCTGGTGATGGCTGTGGGCACCCAGAAAGGGGTCTCTCAACCCTGGATATCAAATACCCAGGATTATCCTTTTGGGATCTGGACATTCAAAGGACATGAAAGGGAATAGAGTGAAGGAAGACACTCTCTTTGATCCCAGCCTCAGGCCTTCAAGGTCTCCTCTCTGAGACCTTCTCCTCCCCATGCAGCTAGATGACAGCTTTCACCTCTGGAATATCCTTGTGTACCGTGGGCACAGCTTTACCAACACATTCGTGGCAGAGAGTTAGACTGAGCAACTCACGGGCTTGGCTCTCTGTATTGTTCATCCTTGTGAATGTGGGGGCACATTGTATGCCCTCTCTGAATGACTGGCAAATGAAAACAAAAGCAGTGATGAGCCAGGCAGCATGGCACAATAGATAGAACAGTGTCTGACTTTGGTGTCATCAGGCCCGAGAGCAGGTGCCAGCTTTGCCATTTATTAATTGCATATCTTGCACAGGAGTTCCTTGACCTAATTCATGCTCAGTTTCTCATAGGCAAAATAGATACAACACTATTAGGGTTGTTGTGGATGATAGACATCTACCCAACAGGCAGAGAATTGAAGGTAACACCTACAAAGTTCCTAGCGCACCACCTAGTGTGTGATAGATGCTAAGACTATACTAAGACTATAGTATCTGTAAGTGAAAGACACCAGGTGCTGGGCAGGTGAGAGCTTGGTTGGGGAATGGATATGGGAAGAGGAGGTCTAGAGTACTTATCTATAGTTTTGACCAACATCACATTTTAGCCTGCAGTGTCGATGTGGGATAAAGCAAGAGAGTCTACAGGGTAGAAGATGTGTCTTGTTTGAGAAACAGAACAGAGAGTAAAAAGAGGCAAGACAGATACAGGGAACATTTCCCTACCTGTCTGGTCTTTGTTTTCATTTGTCTGTTTCAATAACTGTTTGCCCTAGTTCACACAAACCTTCTCTGTCTGTATCTATTAGCTGGTCTTATTTTGGCAAAGGTGCAGGTAATTGCAGTAAAACTTGAACAAGCCTGTTCTGAGAACCATGACTTCATGGCTCTGTGTTTAATAGGTGTTTGGGAATGACATTATGGTTTATTTATGTACAAATGACATGTCAGAGCTATTAGAAAAATACTCTTTGTTTAGTCCTCCCCTGGTCTGTATTTGGTTTTTGTATTAGCTGTGGAAAGACACACTACACATAACATGGAAGGCATTACGTCTTCCCCTGTGACCAGCATTGGATCCAGTTGTCTTCCCCTCCCAGGCATATTGGAGAGGATCATGTGGTTGGTGCTGGCCACTTGGGAGCAATGACAGGGCAAACCACTGTCCCACTCTCTGTCTGTCTTTCCTAGGCTATGTGATCCTGGAGAAGGCTTTGTTTTAGGGATAGAACTCCAATATTAAAGCAACTTGAGCCCCTGAGTCATAATATGGGGGAAAGCTGCCATGAAGAGTCACCTGGATCACCCCAAATTCTTCATTGCATTAAGCCACTGAAATTTGAGTGTTATTATCCTTCTTCATGCTAATACACAAATCAATGAGAGGAACTGGTGTTGTGAGTAGGGGGTAATGCTATCACCTCTGATGCCGGCATCCCATGTGGGTGCCAGTTAGTGTCCCGGCTGCTGAACTTCTGATTCAGCTTCCCGCTAATGGCCTGGGAAAAGCAGCAGAAGATGGGCTGTTTGTATCCCTGCCACCCACATGGAAGACCCAGATGAAGCTCTTGGCTCATGGCTTTGACCTGACCCAATGCTGGCTGGTGCAGCCATCTGGGGGAGTACAACCAGCGGATGGAAATTCTCTCTCTGTGTCTGCCTTTCCCTTTCTGTAATTCTGACTTTCAGTATAAATAAATCAATCTTTAAAAAATTATTGAGAAATGCTGCAAGTCTTTTCATACATTTCTCATTATTAGAGTTCTATAAGATACTTCACCTGTGCTGTCAGTATAGGAGCCCAGACTCAGTTTATCATTTTATTGATAATCAAGTTTCTGGTCCAGAGCCTCTCCCTCCCACTCTTTTTCCTCTTCTGAGTAACCATAGTAATCAATACTCTTGTAGACACAAATGACAAAAGCCCAAGCCAGCTCAGAATGAAGTTAAAAGAAAAAAGCAAAGGTAAACAGTAAAGAAAGTTGGAATTAATTTGCTTGCATAATCAAACTCTAGATGTGAAGTTCGACTGTGATGATGTGAGAGTGAGAGCCTGCATGGATATCAGGGTTCTTGCTTCTTCATTGCTTGTCTTTGGTTTTCCCTCTAGTGGATTTTCATTTTCTAGCTTCTCATTTCTACCTGGCAGCAAGTATGGCTGCACTTCAGCCCTCTAAGCTCCGGGTTCCTGTACTGAGGTCTGCACAGCCAGAGAGGAAAAGAACTTCTTTCTCTCAAGTCTACTCTGAACAATCTTCAGAAGCACTCTGATTCCGCTCTTGGATGAAGCTCTGTGGCTAAAGGTTTTGCTCAGGATACTGGATAAACATACCTCCTGTCACCAGGAGAGGGGAAAAAGGAGGCTGTGAAGAGTAAAAATTCAACACTGTAAGAAAAATTATTGGTCACGGAGTGGGGCTGGCATCCTCATTGTGATTTTAATGTGCGGTTGATAGATTTGCCTTCATTGGTGGTTACAGCATCATCTCGACTTTCCTCCTCAGGGCTGCTGTACACAGTGTAATTGGGTTTGGCATATGATTGACACACTGTCACCATTGTGCCATGAGCAGGGCAGGGAGTTGTGGAGACATCATTAGGCAAGTAGAGTACTTTATCCTGTGGAGTATGGGCACTAGCCAAAAACATGCATCACCGCACTGCAGAGAGCCCCTGCCGGTCTATCAAGGTTGATTTTCAACATAGGTTAGACTAAACCTGTCTCCACTGTGTTGAAAAATGTACATGTTTCCCTAATGGTAAGGAAAGACTATGTGCTCCCCTGTGAAGAGAACAAGGTCTCGGATGGATCTCATTGCTAAAGTCTACAGAAATACGTGAGTCAACTATGAATTACTTTGAAAATCTGCCATTATCCATTTCATTGCTTCTTATTTGAATGGTCTTGCATAAGTGGAGGAGCATAGTGTAGACATCTAGGCAGAGCTCATAAAGCTTCTAGGGAAGGCGCCACAGTCTGGGACCAGCCTTGCGGCTGTAGGTGATTACATGCCCTGGGTCACTGTTGCACCACTCGGGAAACACCATGCACATTCAGAGGGCAGGATGTTGGACCCTGAGCACATCGTGTCTGTGCCTCAGTTTCCTCTTGGCTAAATGGGGCTACTATACACTTGCCAGGCCTTTGGAAAAGATAAAATGTATTGTACTTTTCTATACGATTTTAGTTTTTCTTGCTTATCATGGATAGATATTTCTAAAACCATCCAAGAAAGACTTCAAAAGAACCTGGGATCAGGGATGGGGCTGAAATCAGAATTCTGACTGATGAAATATTGTGTAAAATCCCAGGGATATATTGAGATAGACCAGTCCAGGGACCAACCTGCTAACCACAACTGGTCTGCTGCTTATTTTTGTAAGTAAAGTTTTATTAAGACACAGTCAAGCTCATTCCTTTTACGTAGGGTCTATGGCAACTTTCACACCACACAACAGCAGAGCTGAGCAATTGCAACCATAATAATGGTTGGCAAAGCCTAATATATGAATGATTTGGTCATTTATAGCAAAGATTTGTCGAGGCCAAGACTAAATTAGTGGCTTTCACATTTGCACGTGCATCAGACCACTTGATGACTAAACTGAAACACAGATTTCTGGGCCCTCACCCCAGACTTCCTGCTTGGTGGCACTGATGGAGAGAGTCCATGAATCTGGTTTCTACCAAGTCCTAGGTGCTGATGCTGCCTGTCTGGGAACCATACTTTGAGCACTGTAGAACTAGAGACTCTAGCTGGCAAGAGATGCACATGGGGTGAATTCTCCAGGAACCAAGAGGGGTACCAGCTGAGCATGGGGTTGGTCCCCAAATTACAGAACAGGATAGAAGGCAGAGGTGGTGTAGGTACCGCCTTCTCTATCAATCTTGGGCTCAGCTAAGATGGAAGAATAGAGGGGTTATACCAGGGATACACAGAACCATGATACTAGTGCAATGATTACTGAGTTCACACTGTATATATACTTGGGGAACTCTATGAATAAAGCTCCCTATGAAACAACCCTTCTACTTGTGGGCAGTGCCCAGCGCAAAATTCTCCTTATGTATACCTGGCAGGTACCGGCCTGTAGCTACATAATTACTGAACTCCAGATGAACGTGTGATTCATCCAGTATCACTTCTTTCTGATGACCGTCCAGAACTGAACCTGGGAACTAGTCCATGGGAAATGAAACCATGCATAGTAGACATGCATTTTTTAAAGTCCCCTTGTGTTTCTTTTGATATAGATTGAGAGTTTATTTCATTTCATTTATTTATTTAAAATTTTATTTATTTATTTGAAAGACAAAGTTACAGAGAGAGAGAGAGAGAGAGAAAGAGAGTGCTTCCATCTGCTGGCTCACTCCCCAAATGGCTGTGGTGACAGAGCTGGGCCAGTCCAAAGCCAGGAGCCAAGAGTTTCCTTTGTTTTTCCCACATGGGTGCAGGGGTCCAAGTACTTGTGCCATATTGTGCTGCTTTCCCAGGTGCATTAGCAGGGAGCTGGATCAGAAGTGGAGCAGCTGGGACTTGAACCAGGGCCCATATGGCATGCCAGCACCTTAGGCAGTGGTTTAACCCACAGCACCGACCCCTAGACGGGCTTTTTAAGAAATTTAGTAACCCTCTCCCCAACCACCTTCTCTGCCTTCACCCCATGTCTCCTCTGAGACACTGGTTAAGTGGTTTAGGGATTGTTACTGAAAAGGCATATAAGGAAAAGTGGTAGAAGAAAGGGTCAGATCAGGATAGACAAAAAAAAAAAAAAATGGTGTAGACAAAAAATGGAGGCTGCTCAATGATTGCTTACAGTGAAACTGAGCTATAAGGGAAGGACTCTGCTGATCTTCAGAAACTATGAATTTTAGTAGAGCAAGCCTGATTTTGTGGCACAACCCTGAAAACACACCTCGTCCTAACTGTCCAGTCCATCTTGAACTTGGTTCTCTGCCAGGCTGGACTTGTGTTCCTTGGGAGGAAGCTCTTCAAAGAGAGGCATGGGAGTGCTGAAGTTCACTGTCATCTCTTCCCCCAGTCCCTCTGGGAGCTGTTCTCTCTGAAATGTGTGGCCCTCTAGACTGAGGGCAGACACAGCCGATCTGATGTCCCCACATGGAAGTCCCACTGTAGCACATTCCTAGTAGAGAAATGGGGTGAGTCACGTGAGTCGCACAGGAGACATGCTGGCAGTTAGGAGCCTGGCTGACCCATTGTCTGAGGACTGAGGAGCCAAGGCCAAGAGTTTGAAAGGGAAACCCCTTGTCCTCACCCAGCCAAGGGGCTCCTCCTGTGCTAGGGCTGGTCCCTTCTTCCAGAGCCTGGGCGAGGATGGGGACCCAGACAAGCCAAGACAGGTGCTCACTATAGGAGCTCTTTCTCCTCTTTCTTCCCCTCCCCAGAGGATCCTGCTTATACTGCAAGATTTTGAGCTAGGATCACTCCTCCTGTCTTCTCTGAGCAGTCCTACCTGAACTTCCTGCTTGGGCTGGTCTCTTCCCTCTGTGAGGTCCCAGGATACGTCTCTATCACCCCACTTCCTAGATTGGTCCAATCACTTGGTTACATGTCTGCTTTTGCCTCTGAACCATAACCTCTTTTTTTTTTTTTTTTAAGATTTGTTGATTTATTTATTTGAGAGGTAGAGTTACAGACAGAGAGAGGGTGAGACTGAGAGAAAGGTCTTCCATCCGTTGGTTTACTCCCCAAATGGCCTCAACAGCTGGACCTGGGCTGATCAGAAGCTAGGAGCCAGGAACTTTCTCCGGGTCTCCCACATGGGTGCAGTGGCCAAAGCAATTGGGCCATCTTCTGCTGCTTTCTGATCCTAGGAGGCGATAGCAATGGCTCAAGTAATTGGGTTCCTTCCATTCAAGGAGACTTTCCTGAGATCTTGGTTCCCAGCTCCGATCCTGGTGAGGAGGCTGTTGCAGGCATCCAGGGAGTGAACCAGAAGATGGGAGCTCATTCTCTCTCTCTCAAATAAATAAATAAAAATAATAAAAGCAGTTATGTGTCTTAACACTTCCAATTGCTTAACAAATATTGAACTCATTTAACATTGACAACCTTATGAAGTAGGTATTATTACGAGGTGTACTTTGCAGATGACAAAACTGAGTTCCTAAGAGGTTAGTTAAGTATAGCCACAGATCCCACAAATCAAAGGGTTATATTCACCCAAATCTGGCTCCAGAGTCTCCACCACTGTGCTATGCCAGCCATTTATTTGTTTATTTGAAAGGTAGAGTTAGAGAGAGGGAGAGAGAGAGAGAGAGAGAGAGAGAGAGAAGGGGAAACAGAGAAAAAGATCTTCCATCGATGGTTCACCCCCTTCTCCCCCAAAATGGCCACAATGGCTGGAGCTGGGCAGGTCTGAAGCCAGGAGCTTCTTCCAGGTCTCCCATGTGGATGCAGGGGCCCAAGCACTGGGGCCATTTAATGCTGCTTTCCCAGATGCATTAGAAGGAGCAGGATCAGAAGTGAAACAGCATGGACCACAACCATCCCGGCGCCCATATGGGATGCTGGCATTGCAGGAGCAGCCTAAGCCACTACACCACAGCGCTGCCTTTAATTTCTAGTTTCTAATTACCAGATCTGGACAAGGCAAAACTTTAACAAATGACCTTGAAAGAAAGAATACAGTGTTTATTTGTTAGGAAGGTTAAGGAATGAATGATATTTTAGAGCAAGTACATATCTATTCCATTTCATGAAATTTGCACTGTACTAGTTTATTATGTTGTCTCTGAACTCTTGCTAAGAAAAAGAGGCATATATATGCACACATATGCAAAGCCCTTTGTGGTTTACTGCTACTTATTTTCTCTGTGCTGTGAGTGATCTTGCATCCTTTCGCTCAGAAAAAGTGGGAGTAGAAAGTGTTCCATCCTGTCTTAAACCATGAGAGTTGGCCCCTATGATGCAAACCCCTCTTGCATGGAGCCCTCTACCCTCACTCTCTGGATCTGAATTATTCCGCAGGGAGAGCTATTGACTCCTCTGTCACCTCTTTATGCCATTTATTGTGTGTTCTAGTACATCATTTTGACCTGCAATCACTGAGAGAAAGAAAACATGTGTAAGTTAAGGGCTTCATCCTGTCTCAGAGAAACCCAGGCACGGGAGATGGGGGTGGGACTTAGAAGTAGACCAAGCAAGGGCCACCGCAGTGCAGCTCTGAAGCATTGCATTCTACAGGCAGCTCTTCAGCAGGGAGAGATCCAAGGGCCCCTTCAACCACATCCAGCAACAAAGAAAAGGCTCAAAACCAAAAATATCTTCAGCCAGACCTGTTTGGGTTCACAAATTCAAACACTCTGCCACCCACGCAGTGCAAAAGGGGGCAGAGGCAGAGCTAGTGTGGAGCAGCAAGCTGTGTTTGGATCCCACAGGCTCCGAGGAGGTGCCCACCATCCCAGCTTGATGCCTGTGTATAAACCTGACCTCTACTGAAAGTACGTGCCACTTTGCCTTTGAACTCCAGAGGGAAGAACCACACATGAGGGCGTGAAGTCACAAGCACAGCTCCACACTCTCACTGAGAAACATGCTTTGCTTTTTGTATCCTGAGCTTCTATCACTAAACAAAAGCCAAAAGACAACCTCCTATGGTTACATGTGACATGTTGGATATAGCTTTCTGAATTTAATTTTCTTTTTACATATAAAATACTTTTATCAATTCATTTGTACTATTGGTTAAATAATCAAATAAACCCATGGTTCTTAGTAGTCTATACTAAGTAGGATTTCAGGAACACATCTCCATTGGTCCTATCATATAATTTCCCCTAAATGCACAGATTAGTTAAATCTCTACTTTACAGGATATATTCCCTGTATTGAATAAGGTAGGCTGTGTGACATACGGTGTGTGAAGATTTTTACATAATTTATCACATTCAGTTGTTGTAATTCAAGCTTGAAAGGTACAAGACTGAAATTGGAACCAGGAAATGTAGATGTGATTCAATAACTTAGGAAGTCTTCTGTGAGAATTTAGAATTGGCAGGTGAATACTGGATGCCTACTAAATGTCAATATTCCTACTCAGTACCTGAAAATGCATTGATTAGGAAAATGAGAAAATCAGCCTTCCATTCTCTATAGGCAGTTGGTCATTCAATATTATTACTATTATTATTTTTATTATTTAATATTACAATTATATTCATATTATTAATATATCAACATCAATAATACATTATATGAATGACTCATATCATTATAGCATAGTTGATAATATTATCATATTATTAGTAGAATTCAATAATAACTGCCCCATATCACCCTTTCAACTGCAAGTATTAGATACTTTAAAAAAGTGGCTTACTCCAGTGAAGGATTCTTTTTCTCACACGATGTGATGTCAGGACATGACCAGTCCAGAACTAGAAGGGTCCCCAGGGTATTATCAGACTTCTTCCATCTTTCTGTTCCATCATTATTAGCACACAATTGTCTTGTGGTCTGTAACCTCCAACCATCTCCTTTGCAGTCTGGCAGGTAGAAGGGAATGACGAGGGCTGATGGACACTTCTCACTGTGTCAGCTCTCTTTTGTGAAGCTTTCCTAGCAGTGCCACCCATGATCTTCCTGTTGCTTCTCGTTGGCCAGATTTGTGCCACACATTACCCCAGACAGGAAGGGTGGCTGAGTAAATTAGTTATACTTTTGGGACAGGGAAGTTGACTGTCACGTCTGGAGGGATGTGTGGGCTTGAAACATATCTCTGAGCTTTGATTTGCTGCTTCCTGATTGTATCACATCCATAAATTCAGACAACTTGGAATGGAAATATTCAGAAAAAGAATACATCTATCTACTGAACGTGTATAGACGTTTTCTTGTCATTATCCGCCAAACAATGCAATGTCACAATGATTTACATGGCATTTGCATTGTGTTAGGTATTACAGGTCATCTAGAGATGATTTAAAGTACATGAGGATGCACAAGATTCTACACAAATACCATGATGTTTTATGTAAGGAACCTGAGTAAATCCAGAGTTTGGTATCCTTCAGAGTTTGTGGGGGAGAAAAACGTAAGTTTAGAGGAGGGCATTCAGCACGGCAGTTAGGATGCTGGCTAAGCTGCTTATGACCCACAGTGCAGTACCTGTGTTTGAGTCCCAGCTCTGCTCCTGATTCCAGTTTCTGGAAATTGCAGACCCTGGGAGGCAGCAGTGATGATTAAATAGATGGGTTCCTGCCAACCATGTGGGAACCAGGAATTGAGTTTCCACCTCCAAGAGTCCATTGCAGGTATTTGGGAAGTGAACTAGCAAATGAGAGCCTTCTCTTTCTGTATGTCTGATGCAGAAAAAGAAAAGACGAATTTGTGCAAAAGTTGTTTGAAATCATTTATATGAGGGGACTTCAAAAATACATGGAAAATGCATATTATGAAAAAAAACAATGTGTGGATTTTGAAAATTTTTTGTACCAAAATAAACTTACCTTTTTAAACAAAAGATTTATTTGCTTATCTATTTGAAAGGCAAAGTGACAAAGAGATAGAGAGGCACAGAGAGAGAGATCTTCCAGCTGCTGGTTCACTCCCTAAATGTCTGCAACCTCCAGGGCTGGGCCAGGCTAAAGCCAGGAGGCTGGAATTCCATCTAGGTCTCGCATTTGGATGGCAGGAGCCCAAGTACTTGAACCATCATCTACTCCTTCCCAGAAACTTTAGCAAGGAGCTAGATTGGAGTGGAGCAGCTGGGACTCAAATCAAATCAGTGCTCTGAAATGGGATGCCAGCATCACAGGTGGCGGTTTAATCCACTGTGCCACAACACTGGCCCCTAAACTCACCTTTTCATTTCATCTGGTCACTAACTTTTCAAATATCAAAATATAGACACCTTGGCAACAGTTGGAACAGGACAAGGCTGATCTAGCTGTAAGTGGACTCAGGAGCTGTCTGCAAGGTACTGATCAAGGAAAACTTGGAAGTTTCAGGGGCCAAGTACTAGAGCCAGGTGGTGGCCAAAGCAGGAAGCAGCATCTCTGAGCCCCTTGTCACCTTCCTAATGGCATCGTAGTTCATCTGAGAACTCTGCATCTATGCACGAAAGCTCCTAAATACCAGGAGTGCTTAGCTGGGGAAGAGTGGAGAGCTCTAGAATCACTCAAGGCTTTTTCTAGAACTGTGAAGGCCTCCCAATGGCTGGTAGAGCATTCACACCTTTTCCCCCCAAGACTTTATCTGGTTGTCAGAGAGACAGAGAGAGGGAGAGACAGAGAGAAAGGTCTTCCATCTGCTGGTTCATTCTCCAAGTGGCCCCAATGGCTGGAACTGGGCCAATTCGAAGCCAGGAGCCAGGAGCCTCTTTCAGGTCTCCCACAGAGATGCAGGGGCCCAAGCACTTGGACCATCTTCCACTGCTTTCTCAGGCTATTAGCAGACAGCTGGATCAGAAGAGGAGCAGCTGGGATATGAACTGGCATCCATTTGGGATGCTGGAGCTGCAAGTGAAGGCTTAGCCACAGCACCAGCCCTGCGCATTCACATCTTGAGAGTGCCAAGTTAGAATGGATAATGACCAAGAGGCACTCCTCACATCCCACCCTCTGCGTAAAAGTAAAATAGGTTAGATCATTTTAGAAAGCATTGATCTTTACCAAGGTCATAGACTTTGTTTGGAATGTGAGTGCAGAGAAAGTCCTCCCTATTGGAGAGATACAGTTTGGGGACACAAAGACCCTCCTGCCTAGTAATAGAAGGATTTTTGAGGTGGTTTTAAGCATCACAATATACACATTTAGATAAAATTTAATAAAATCATGAATGGCAGGCATAGAAATAGAATTCTTGGGGCCCGCGTTGTGGTATAGCGGGTAAAGCTGCGGCTAGTTATGCCAGCATCATTTATGGGCGCTGGTTCGAGTTCCGGCTGTTTAACTTCCAACCCAGCTGCCTGCTAATGTGCCTGGGAAAGCAGCAGAAGATGACCCAAGTCCTTGGGTCCCTGCCATCCCTATAGGAGACCCAGATGAAGCTCTTGGCTTCTGCCTGGCCCATTCCTGGCCGTTGCAGAGGGAAGATCTCTTCTTCCTCCTCCCCCCCCACCCATTAGTTTGCCTTTCAAATAAATAAATCTTTTAAAAAATAGAATTAATTTCCATCTTTGGCATCTATTCCATCCAAAACCTTTACATCTGTTAACAAATTTCATCCACTGACAAACCTGCAAGGTGGTTTGCCCCAGTCCAATTTGCCCTGGGACACGAGGTGACTTCACTGAGTGTGAGCTGGTGCCTAGGCTTACATACCTCCCTTCACACAAAGCAAACCTCATAAGACGCCTATAACCTTGGTAGCACATATAGGAGGAGGCTGGGGTTGGGAGAGTTTAACCGACCTGCTGCAGCATTCCCTCTGCTTGTGCACTCCACGGGGACCTGCTCTTCAGCTTAGCCATGATTGCGGATTTCCAGGAGATGGCACCAGATAGCTGAGAATCAGGTCCACAGATGGCTGAGCAGGATCAGGACAACCTGACGGCAAAGCAGCAGGCCTGTGTCCGGGCGGGGGGGGGGGGGGGGGTCGCAGTGGAGACCTGGGCACTGCAGGCGCTGGATACACCCAGGATCTGAGGGTGGTTGAGACGAGCAGCCCTCGGAACACCGAGGTGACCTGGGAATTGAGAGAAGTTTGGGCAGGGGCTATTTACAGGTGACATCAGTGGACTTTGGAAAACAGCTGGGAAGAAAAACCACAAAAAAACCCAACCTGGTTCTATGGGGGTGAGGTCCCTGTGTGGCATCTGCCTGGCGATTGCATTATTTCCTACCTAAGCACTTTATCTTCAGAGGGAGGAGCAGGATGATGAGGGCCCATACTCTTGGAGTAGTGACCAGGTCTCCTCTCCAGGTGCCTCTGTTCCCAAGGCAGAACCCAGAGAAAGCCAAGAGACCAAAACTAAGCACCCAAATCCAGAACAGGTTTTTTTCCTTGTAAAATTATGTTAACGTTTGTTCTCCCAAACTGCTGGCTACAAACATGGCTGATCCCTTCACATCTGCCCCGCGTGCCCTCCAGTGGAGAACAGTCAGCTGCACGCAGCCCAGGGCAAAGCCTGCTGTTAGCCGGGCTCCGGGCTGCCCTGAGCTGTCAGGTGATGTCAGTTACCTGCCTTACAGTGACATTCGCCCGGGCTCATTTTCCACACCTCTCTGTCCGTGCTTTCTCCTGGGGCTTTCAGGTCCTGGGGAGTTACCCGGTGACCCCAAGGTAATTCTCCTTCCCTCAGTGGCTTCTATTTCTCTCCACGAAGTGTGATTTGAATTTAGTATGAGTAGAAGATTTTTTTAAAGCAGACATATTTATAAATGTTATCAAAGTGATAGCAACTTGCAGCTTGAAGCTATGTGGAGAACTTAAAAGATCTTCAAAGCAGTTCAAGTCAGAAATGGACTTTTTTTTTAATGGAGTCCACTTTTAAGGTGTCAGTGATGTTCTTAAAAACACATACATGCAGCTGGCGCTGCGGCTCAATAGGTTAATCCTCCACCTGCAGTGCCAGCACACCGGGTTCTAGTCCCGGTCGGGGAGCCGGATTCTGTCCCGGTTGCCCCTTTTCCAGGCCAGCTCTCTGCTGTGGCCAGGGAGTGCAGTGGAGGATGGCCCAGGTGCTTGGGCCCTGCACCCCATGGGAGACCAGGAGAAGCACCTGGCTCCTGGCTTCGGATCAGCGCAGTGCGCTGGCCGCAGCGCACCGGCCGCGGCGGCCATTGGAGGGTGAACCAATGGCAAAAGGAAGACCTTTCTCTCTGTCTCTCTCTCTCACTGTCCACTCTGCCTGTCAACCAACAAACAAACAAACAAACAAAAAACCAACACATACACACACACACACACATGCATGAGAGTGCTTCAGGAACTCATGGAAGATGAAATTAAAACATAAGTTTATTTTGGTTGAGAAACCCATGCATCTGAGGGGGGTCCTCAAAAAGTTCATGGAAATGCATATTATAAAAAACTCTGCATGGATTTCAAAGTTTTTATGCCAAATAAACGTCATTTAATTCCATTTTACATGAACTTTTGGAAGAACCTTGGCACATAGACCTCCACCCCCAATTCATACACAACACCACACACACACACACACACACACAGCATTTGGCCCTGAGAGCTGCATTCCCCCCATACCCTTGCTACTCAAAGTGTGGTCTCCGGCCCAGCAGCAGCAGTGTCACCAGGGGCTTGTCGTACCTGCTTGCTTTGGGCCTCACCCTAGACTTGCTGCATCAGAATCTGCATTTTCATAAGATCTCCCTGGTCCTGAAAGTCTGAGAACCACTGCCTTCTGCAGCCCCTTTTTAAGCCAGATCTAGAAGCTTCCTCAACACTTGGGGAAGGGGACAGGAAAGCCACTGGGCTGGACCCGGGTTCCTGAGGTGGGGCAGGGGCTGCGGGGAAATACACGTTACTCCTAATCTCCTTGCACCCTGTCTCTGTTCCTTTGTTCCGTTTGAGCAGAGGCAGCGTCTGGTTGGTGGGTCTCAGCATGTTTCAATAGAGAATAACAGGTAGGGGCTACATATCATGCCTTAGCAGGGTACTTTGGATTAGGGGCAAATGGAGAAGGAGGACAAGTGGTGGGCACAGAGTGTCCTGGAGGGAGAGTGGACGGGGATGGCAAGAACTCAGGGGAGTCTCAGCACAGACACAATCCATTCAGGCAGCAGAAGACCCCCAGGAATCAGAAGGCGTCCCCTGAGCTGAGAGTGGCCTGGGCAAGCTGAGCCTGGGGCTTCTGGCCTGAAGCAATTCCCATGGCCCTGAGGTTCCAGGTGCTGCCTGCGCTGACTGCTCAGGGACCCTGCCCAGGGACTCTCCTGCTGCGTGAAGCTATTTGGCTGACTGGGTCAGGAGGCAGATGGAGCCAGTATGCAAATGTGCAGCCCTCCCAGGGAAGAGACTTCTGTGTGCATAAAACAAGGCCATTGGTGGCCCAAGGGAGCTACTGCGATTCTTTTCCTGACCATCACAAATGCCAGTCATAAAACAGAGCCAGATCAAAATCTGTTTCTATGCCAGTGCAAGTACAGTAAGTGCTTTTCAGTAAGATTCAGCTGGGATGGAGACAAACTCCTCCTGCCGTGGATAGACGCTCTCTGGTCTGGTTTTCCTTCTGCTAAAAGAGGAGCAGTATCAAGTTCCCCTGCTGGGGAAGTCACTGGAGCGGGGGCGGGGGCGCTCCCCAGGGCAGAGGGGCGTGCTCTCCAGCGTGGGTGGGGGCGTGCAGTTGAGTGGTGTTGGGGGGAGGCAGTGACTCACCCTTCTTCCCTATACACTCCTACATCGTACATCGCATAGCTGGAAGTCAGGCTCCAGGTCTTCAGTGTGTGGTTCATTCCTGACCTACCCCCTGAGTCTCTCGGGCCACCCAAGTCCTTGGAATTTGCTTTTGGCAAAAAGGGAAGAAAGAGTCTCTCCCTTATTGGCTTCTTTCAGTCCCCTGCAGGCCTTGGTTACTCATCTGGCTCCAGTTTCTTTTAAGTTTTCTTAAAAAAAATTATTTATGTTACTTATTTGACAGGGAAAGAGAAAAAAGGGAGGAGATGATTGACCAGTGAACAGCCCTGGCTCATCCCCAGGGATGGGCCAGGCTGAAGCCAGGAGCCAGAAACTGCAACTGGGTCTCCCACATGGGTGCCAGGGGCCCAAGTTCCTGAACCATCACCTGCTCCTGGTAGCTTTGGGATCCGCAAGGAGGGAAGGCCTACTTCCGGGAATGGAGAGTCCTTGTCAAGGTCCCCGCCGGTGCCTAAAGGTCAACAATGAGGATCAGACCCGCCTCAACCTTTAACCCCCATGCCCTGAATCTATAAAAGGAGCTCTCCCAATCTCTGACGTGCGACTTCCCCGGCTCCCGCTCTGTTGCTCTGTTGGGACCGGGGAACCTCGCCCGGGAGCGGAACCCCAGTAAAAGCCTGTGAATTAATTGATTCGTCTGCCTGGGAAGATTTGTTACGCGCCGGACACCTTGCAGCTCCCTCTCAGGGTGTGCATTTCAGGGGACTGGATCAGACATGGAACCCAGACAGACCCAGTCAGAAATGTCACACTGAGAGGAAATTGTAGCATACCACGCCAAGCCTCTGTCTGGTGTACTGAGCCTAGGAAGCGAAGGTCCCTAGTGATCTGAGTTTCTCTGTGTGTCTCTGAGTTCCCCAGGCACAATCCGATGCTGCTGAAATCAGCCAGTTTCACTCTGACCCTCCCTGTGTGACTGAGGCCTTGCCTTGACTCCACCTCTGCAGGCTGGCTGGTCAGCAGCCTACTTCTCTGCACTAAGGGGATATCATCTGAGCCCAAAGCCTGTCTCGGTCCAGGCCAGCTGAGGGGATCGTGGATGTTTTGACATAAGCAGCCTTGCTAATTCCAAGAGCCTACCTTCCAAGGGTTAGCTGGTTCCTGGAGAAAGTGAGGGACCCATCTGTCACTGTGACTTTCATATGCAAACTAATGAATCCAGAGCTCACACCTCACACCTCCTCCATCAGCTCCTATACCGCAGACCAAGGATCACCCCATGGCCAGGTGCTAGAGGACTAGGGAGAGGCCTTGTAAACCAAGTAACTGCAAATTATTCAAACCAGTCATCCCAAACCTGTTTACTCGTCCTCCTGTTCCTTCCCAGGGATGCCACAGTCAGGGCTTTTGGCCATGTCCTTCCCTCCCTTTCTCTGCCTCTTGACCAACCCTGGCTTTTCCCCAGGTGGCCCTGTGTGGCCCAGTCTGGGTGCATCTTCTGTCTAGGAGTTTGTGAATATGAAATCTTTTTGTATGACAACCATTTCCATATCTGCATGTCTTATTATCTCTGATTAATCCAAATGCTGGGTACATTTTATTTATTTCAAAATATTTATTTTTAAAAAGGTTGTTTATTTGAAAGGCAGAGGAAATGAGAGAGAGAGAGAGAGAGAACGAACACTATCCCACATCAGTTGGTTCACTCCCCAAATGCCCACAGCAGCTGGTGCTGGGTTAGGTCAAAGCCAGGAACCTGGAACTTAGTCTATGCCTCCCATAAGGGTGGCAGAGACCCAGGTACTTGAGCCATCACCTGCTTCCTCCCAGGCACACATCAACAGGAAGCTGGAACTGGAAGTGGCATCAGAAATCAGACCCAGGCATGCTGATATGGGGTGCAGGCATCCCAGCAGCACCTAACCACGGTGTCAAATTCTCACCTGCTGGGGTACATTTGAAAACAGCGGTATGCCTACCCCTAGCATGGAGCCCTCAGTCCTGGTACTTCCTGTCCTCTGTAGCCCTTCCTAGCCTCCTGCTTGGAATATCACCCCTCTCCATAGTTTAATGTTTTACTGACACCTTACAGGTATCTCAGGAAGAGGGCGGAATGCGTAGAAGCGAGGCGTGACGACAGCACACACTTCACGCGCTGCAGCTGCCCCACTGGGACGCACTTCCTTGAGCTGCTGCTGGTGTTTCTGTGGGGCAGATTCCAGCAGTAGACCTGCTGGGCTGGGGGATATGTTCACAGTTGATTTTGATAAGCTGTTTCCAGATAGCTTTACAAAACAGCTGTCACCATTCACATTTCTTTGGGCAAGATAAGAAATGAACACTTTCTCTGCAAGCCCCTGGGGACCGTGGCATTCTTGCAGTTTAATTTCCCAGCATCCCAGGTGAACCCTCTTCAGCTGCTGAGAGCCCTGCACTCCCAAGGAGATGTGGTGAGGCTGCCGGCAGCCCACAGGTGCTGATGCCACCTAACAACCCAGGCAGGGCGCCTCCCGTTGGTCAGGTGGGGACTGATTCTTTGACCTGAGACTGTGCCAATGACATTGCCTTATGGTCCCCTTTCCTGTCTTCTGGGCCTCCCAGGGGGAAGAAGAGGAGAAGCTCCCTCCCCAATGATTTCTTCAATGTTTGCTTTTATGGTTAGTTTAATATCAAGGATTTTATGGTTCCTGAGTTAATGTGTCTTTTTTTTTAATGTCTTTCTCATCCATTTTCCCTTGCGCTTGACTGGCAGGCCAGGACTGGTCTTGGTGGCATTTAGCAGGTGTGGATATGGAACTCCCCGATGCAACTCAGGACACAGCCCTTGCTGCTGACTCCTCAAGAACTTGCCAGCGCCTTCCTTCTGGGCTCCATGGCCCCACTCAAAAAATTTTACTTTTGAGGAATTTGTAAATTGACCACTTAAAGAAAAAAAAATGCAACCAACCAAAAGAAGAGATATTATTTAAAATCCTATTAACAAGAAATAACCAATACTAACACTTTGTTTTACAGACTTTTTCATAAAACTGTTCATCTGCACATTTCAACTCCCACCAAAAGTATATCCCAAACATTGTTCGTTGTTAGTGCATTGCCTGCTTCAACATTGCTAGGGGGCCCCAAGTATTTGATCTGCATTACCTTGTTGCATTAATCACCTATTGTGGGTTGGTTTCCCCAGATTTTTGCTGTTGTCACAGCTTCTATAATAAACAGCTTTGCACATATGCGTGTATAATTGTCCAATTATATTCTTAGGCAAAATGCCTAGAAGTGAGATTACCAAATTAAAACATAGTCACATATTAAGGGCTTTTGTGTTGAATTGCCCTCCAGAGAATGTGTACCAATTTATTCTCTCCCAAGAAGTGTTTAAGAAAGTATTTTTACAGGCTGCTTCAAACAGTTGAGAATTATTACTGTTTTTCATCTTGGCCAGCTTAATAAGGGAATTTAATGTTTACAGTAAGGGAAATCAGCATTTATCCTCACCTTCAGCAAACCTTGAAATGTTTTACAACTTTATTCTCCAACATGAAGGGTTAAGAGCTTACAGTCTCAGTCCAGGACCAAGTTTGTGAGGCCCTGGGCAAGTCACATAAATCCCTATAGGTCTCAGTTTCCTCTCCTATAGAATGGGCATAAACATCCTTCCATCACTGGATTGTCGTGGTTTTTAAGTGAAGAAATCTATGGGATTTACTTACCAATGTGCTTTTACATTGTGCACTGTCAACAAATATTTTTTAGAGGGTCCTCAGGATGTCACCTGGTCTGTCTCTTGCCTTAAGCGAGCCCCTAATACAAGCCAGACAGACCCCTCATTAAAGACAAGAATACAAGAAGAGATTTAGGATGCTTTGGGTACCACTGCCAATGAGAGGCTCTGCACTCAACCTAACTTCTGCTTCTGGTTGTGTAGGAGCAGTTTTATGCAATCCATATGTAAGCCACTCCCTCCTACACACACACACACACACACACACACACACACTGATGCATATACAGTCAGTAAGATTTCAATTTGCTCAATAATTCTTGAGGATTTACAACCAGTAAACCAGATTTGCCTACTGGGAAATTGGAGCGACTTACTTTACCTCTGTGTTCTCCAGTTTCCTCATCTGGACTGTGGGGAGAATCTCAATAACTCACCTCACAGGATTATGATGAGGATTAAATCAGTTAATGGTAACACATAGACTAGTGCTTCTGAACTCGGTAGGTGAGAGCGGGTGCAGTGTGCCCGTGTGTGGGTGCACTCCCACTTGGAGCAGTGTCCGCAGGCTCAGAGGCATAGGTATGTAATGGACACGTGGGAAGCATGAATGAGGGAGAGCCTCTCTTCCAGTGTCAGTAGAGAACGTTCCAGTTCACCTGGTCACACAGAGGAGCACGTGAGGATGACTGTGTGCTTTTTTTCAATGGAACAGAAAGACAGAAAAGGTATTTAATACAGGATTTCTTTGAAGGAGGTTCTGCCAGTCAAAGGGTCAGGCAACTCCATCCTACGTATCTCTCCACCCATTTCCCTCCTTGCACTTCAACTCCAGTTTCACCTTGGGGAAGGAAATCCCCCAATTAAATGTGAAATTCCAAGTCCAGTTCTGAGAGTCTAAGGTCAGCCACCTGGCGTAGTAGGAGAGGAGTGGGTGTGAGATGAATGAGGAAGTGGTGGGCAATTGCAGGTCTCATAGCTTTTCACTTGGGGATACAGCTGCCGGACCGGGGGTCTAGGCCATACCTCCAGCAAAGAAGCATTCCTGAGGACTTGGAGCAGGAATGTGTCCTTGTCACTGAAGTCTGCCCAGGCTGTGCATTTCCACCCGGGCTGCTTTCCTGGGCTTCTCAGATGTATCTGGAGTCGGGTACCTTCAGGTGGGACTGGCTGAGAGGGCCTGAGTTGGGTTGGCAGAATCCTTCCGTAGAAATCAGACTGGCATGTTTTTGGGGCACATGGTGGGGACATGGCTTCAACCTCTTAGCTGTTTCCTACCATCTGAGCCATTGCCTGATGCTCAGGGCATTTGCCAGCTCTTGTGGGTGCTTGGGATCTCTGTTTCTATGTGGAGACAATCCTGAGTATTGTGCAAGTGTCTCTACGCTGTAACCAAACTGGCCTAAACCACAAGATTGTTTCCAGAGCTCCTATTTTGTCTCCTGACAGCCCTGTGCCTGCCCCACCTGAGGCCCCTCGCACTCCCCTGCCTGTTCCAGCTTTGACCACAGCACCCTCTGCTCCTCCCAGAAAGTCTTCAGGAATCCTCTATCATCTGGATTTTCTTACTCTGAGTCCTGTCCCTGGGCTCCTTACCTAGCAGCATCTGCCTGAATTAAGACCCCTTCATGATAGTCCATCTTTTGGCCCACTACTCAAGCATACCCCCTCAGGGCCCATGCTCAAGGTGAACACAGATCTCCTGCCCCTACTTCACCACCCCTGCCTTTACTTCCTACTGCCCACACCATGGGGCAAGTCTGGAACTCTCTTCCATGACTTCAGACCCTCACAGGCAGACTTCAGATAGTCCACAGAAAATGGAATTACAAGATAAGTTTCCTTAGATGTGCAAGGTTTAGAGATCTAGGCATAGCTTTTGCATAGGATGCATTTCCCATGAACTTTGCAAGGGACCCTTATGTTCAGAATGTGTTGATTTGCTGTGCCCTCTGGTCTGGCATCCTTGGTTGTGTGAGTCAGCCTGCAACAGATGAAAAACAAGTTGTGGAGCAAGATGAAAGATACCCAGGAGCAAAAGAGACCATTGCCAAGACAGTGGAACACAAAACATTGAAAACTTGATATTATGTCATAAAGCACATGGGCCTGGCTGAGAGTCTTCCTGGAGCCCCATGGATGGGCCCTTGTTGGACCCAACAGTCAGTGGAGGACAGGTTGTGTTGTACAGGAGCCTCTGGGTGAGAGATGCTTGTTTCTAGCAGCTGGTGATGTGCTCGATCAAGGTGGCATGATGCTCAGATTGTTGCTCCAGTCCCAGTGCCAATAGATAAGGCACACTTCAAACTCCTTCCAGCAGAGGGAGAAAACTCCTCTGAATTTGGTGGAAGCCATTTTGAATACTGTACACAATATACTGAGCACATAGTAGGTATTCAGTTTTTGTTTCCTTCTGTTCCAATTGAGTTAAGTTGTTTAGAACCGACTCAGACTTGGGACATGAAAATCTACAGTTTCGTAGTTACTGTAGCTTGATTTTTATCGGAGGCATTGCAGCATGCCTCTGGATTTCATTGGTGATAAAACAAGAAAATATATATGCATCTCAGAATCAAGGACTTACATTATTGATTTGGGAAGTCTTGGCCTCCTAGAGATCTACACAGCCCATGAGCATGTTAACAACCCTGGAGAATGCTATTGTAAATGCACCTGGTTAGTCTGAGTGAGGTCTCTTCTTCTGGACTTACTTAAGCAGAGGGCACTTTCTGTAGCATTCTTGGGAACTTGTATTCAATGGATCACAGTTTAGGTCATCTTAAATTATTAGAAAAGCTTAAATTTTAATTATTATACGCTTTTTCATTGACCTTAGTTCCATAGTATGTCAGAGTTCCACTAAAAAGTGCTCAAGGAAGTGGCATTTTTAGCTCCATATTTGCAAAAATGCTTCAGGGAGCTTGGGCCACTGGATGCATAAAGGGCCCTGGGCTTTGGGGAAAATTTCAGCCTTTCCACATTTTAGTTAAGACTGTACTCTTCAGGGGAGACAATACTGCAAACTCTTCAGGAGACAGAAGTGCCTCTGTATCCCACACTCCTCTCACAACCAGGGATGAGTGCTGGGCTCTAAAAGCTCAGGTCCTTTGCTTCAAGAAGGGAAAAACTCTACAGTGGAATTTCCATTCTTGAGCTCCCTTGCAGGATCAGGCTGAGGCTGAGAATTTGCCTCAACTTGTACTCTTGCCTTACTTCATCTGCTTCCCCATCTGTCTTCCCCCTCTCCCTGACCAAATTATCCAGAGGCACTACTTTAATAAATCACGGGCATGTGAATTTATCTCAGAGGCTATATCCAGGTACCCTAACCCCAGAGAGGCAACTAAAAATTATGAACAATTCTTAAATATTTAGTTCATATTACAATTTTTCTGTTTTTTATTTTTAAATTTAATAGTTTGCTTGTTTGAGTCAGGATGCATTGTAGTCCATGCATATTAATGGGATAACTTTCTAAATCCCTATAAATCTTTAGTCTGTTTTTTTTTTTTCTTTCTTTTTTCAGGAGGAGGTGGGGTAGGACAGGTAGGGAATTGTTTTGTTTCATTTTTGAGAAATACAGTTGTTTGTCCATAGGGTTTTCCATGGAGTGGAGTCTGTGGGTGTATTTGTTGTGTCCCTCTGTCCTCTTTTTTTCTCATAAATTGATGATCACCTCTACAATTGGCGTCAGATTCAAACTTGATTTATTTTGTTAATCTTTGTAGGAGGAATCAGGTTGTGTTCTACCATCAGTGGGTTTCTACTTTCCAGTTGGCACCCATTGATTTTTTTTTTTAAGATTTATTTATTTATTTGAAAAGCAGAGTTACACAGAGAGAGGAGAGGCAGAGAGAAAGAGAAAGAGAGAGATCCTCCATCTGATGGTTCACTCCCCAACTGGCCACAATGGCCAGAGCTGTGCCGATCTGAAGCCAGGAGCTAGGAGCTTCTTCCGGGCCTCCCACATGGGTGCAGGGGTCCAAGGACTTGGGTCATCTCCACTGCTTTCCCAGGCCACAGAAGAGAGCTGGATTGGAAGAGGAGCAGCCGGGTCTTGAACTGGCACCCATATGGGATGCCAATGCTTCAGGCCAGTGTTAACTTGTGGCGCCACAGCTCCGGCCCTGGTTCTGAGATCTATTAACTCATTGGGAGTTGCCAAGTAATATTCAAATTTCATTATTTCTTTTTTATCATATTTTTTATATTCTAAGAAATTTCCCAGTTGATTATTTGGTTACCCTGAAATACAGATTGTGTAGGGAATTAGAAAAAGAGAGGTTTGATTTTATCCTTTGTTTACTTGTTTTCAAAATAGTGAGTTGGTTTCCTAGCGTCTTTGAATATTTTCTGATCTTGTTAGGGCTTTTTTTGTGCCACTGTGAGCTTAGGAATTTATCCATACATCGTGCTTTCCAATTTACTGCAGTTACATGGATTTTTAAATATAAATGATTTCCTATTATACATTTTACTTGGCAATTTCATGTCCCAAAATTTCACAAGTGTGACTTGCAGATCTTTTCATGCCTGTACATAAAGATCTATCTCATTCCTTTTCATCACTACTGAGTGTGACACAGTAAGTGAGCCTATGTCTTAGAGTTTATATTAGACTCTTTCCTATTAGGCTAAGCCTTTTGTTTACCTTATTTAGTATAGGCCTTCAGACAAGTCTGTGATGGAAGTATAGAGTTCTTCTGTTTTGGGTAAAGAAATTGGGCCAAGATCACCCTGCTTACAAGTAGTAACCAGAGATTTGAGCCCATCTCTTTCAGCTTCTAAAACCCCCTGCTCTTGACAACTGAGTCTCTGGGTGGGCCAACCCCAGCTGCTTTTCTTCTGCAAGGGCGTTCCTCAGGCATCCTCCTCTGTCTGGACCAAGTGCTGTGCATGCTGGGGCTGCACCTGCCAGCCTGCTCAGGAGGCATGCTCTGATCAATCACCCCTCTGTGTACACACAATGGCCTCTTGAGTGGAACCTCTCTCTCAGCAGTGAAAACACTCACATCTCCTCCATCCTAAGAAAACACAGTGTCCTCCTCTGGCCCCCATGTGCCCTTTGAGTCATAGCTGCCTCTCTCCTCCCACAGCCACTGTTTATTTGACTGTATCCCATGAGAGCAGGATGACCTGCAGACTGGCTCCATGTGTGTTCCCTGTGTGACCTTGAAGACCTCTGTACCTGATCCAGAGGAATGGTCTTGGCCCACCCATGGTGGTGCATACTCCACCTGGGGCTCTCCTGCTCGCCCCCGCTTGGGTCAGGTCTGAGGAGCAGCTACATTTTGGAAAATCAAACATGGCTTGGATGTATTGGGAAAGTAGAAATTGCAAGAGAAAAGTCTTGAGATGTAGAAGAGTATTCTTTTCATAGTAAAGAAGTCTCTCCTGAAATCTGGAAAACTCATTCCTCCTTCATAGGGTTCATACTTCACATGCCCAACTTTTGGTGGCATGTTTCTTATCTGTGTAACTGGTACCTGCTCCCTGCAAGTTTGACTTTGCATTATTAGCTATGTTCAGATAAATACATTTGTTAACTCTTAGGGGGATGGTATGTCTTCTAATTTTTTTTATTTTTAAGATTCTATATTTACTTTTTCTAAAAAAGTCATACACTTATTTTATTTATTTGAAAGCAGATCAATAAAGAGACATGGAGAGACGAAGAGAGCTCTCCCATCTGTTGGTTCACTCTCTAAATGGCTGTAATAATCTGAGCTGGGCTAGCCTGAAGCCAGGAGTCAGGAGCTCCATCCAGGTCTCCCATGTGGGTGCCACAGGCCCAAGTAGTTGGCCCTTCTGCTGCTTTCTCTGGATCACTAACAGGAAGCTCAATTGGAAGCAGAGTAGCTGGGATTTTAAGCCAGCACTCCAATATGGGATGCCAGCATCACAAGCAGTGGCTATTCCCACTGCACCACAATGCCCAACCCTGTACTCTTTTGTTGATACCCTCATGATGACCTGGCCCAATAACTACCACGCAGAAGACCGGCACTCACCAGTTGTTGGACCATGGTCAAAGTCACTGTTCTTACTGGGTCATGGGTACAAATAGAGTCATATGAGTAAACAAAGCTGACAGCACAGACTCTGGCCTCCATTCTTTGTTCAAATACACCAGGCTCTGGTAGTGTCTTATGTGTGCTCCCTCAGATAGTCTGCTTCTGCCACCCCTCACCTCTGCTGCTTGATGTTTCTTTCTTGGAATTTGCTGGTATTACCTTACTTAGGGGGCAAGATTGCAGACAACACAACAGAATCATGCGGTATCTTGATGCTGAACATTTTTTTCTGAGGTCATAGGGTTGGGAAGAGCATCTCGGCAGTGGATTTTGTTGCTTTTGCCTGCCCAGCATGCCTTCTACATTTTTGGGATATGTTTTCCTTGGGTAAGCATGGTTCTTCCACCAAGGAAAGATATTTATTATTGTTCATGATTCTGGGTCCAATGGCATGGCTCTGGTATATTCTCAGTTTAGGGTGAGGCCCTCATGGGTGGCAAATTAAAGAGCAAACAGGCATGGGCAGAGGAGAGAAATGGTGGCTATACTCCTGAGATAGCCAACCCATGCCAGTGAGAAAAACACTATGACATTCATGAGGGCTCCACCCAGTTGCCTAAACACCACTGGAAAAATCCACCACTTCTCTTTTATGTTGGGGACCAAGTCATTACAAGAGTTTTGGTGGGAGACAAACCATAGCAGTGCATAAAAAGCTTATAACAATAGAAATGACTAGAGTGAATACATGAAGATCACAGACACAAGTAATTTCTAACACATGGTCGGCATCAAATGGATATTAGGACCCCTTTCCTACTGTATTCCCCCTATTATTTCTCTCTCTTTTCCCCCTTTATGCTAGTAGGGAAAACCATTGTAATAGCACTGAGAATTTCAGCTCTTTGATTCGTAACCCAGAGTGCATAGAGAAGGATCTCAAAGAACACACCAATGCCCAGGATTCCAGGAAACCAGAAATGTTGCACGTGTTTGGTCTAATTCAATTCACAAGCTGTTCAGCCAGAAAACTTGAATCTATAATAAACCTGACCCAATTAGTTCTGGCACTTGCTTCATGGATCTGCTTGTTATCCCATAATAATGTGATCAATATTGCCTGCCTGGCATGGAGTCAGGGGTTCTAGGGGTTGTAGAGAAACTCAAGAGGTCAGCCAGTTTGCACCACTACAAACAGGAATTTATCCCAGTTTATCCAGTAGGATTTGTTCTCTCTGTCAGTAGGGAAAGTGCCACCTCTGTGATGTAGTTGACAAGGGCAATGGTAAGAAACTTTCTGTCTTCTTTTTATTTCTTTTTTTAAAAAAAGATTAGTTTTATTTATTTGAAAGGTAGAGTGATAGAGAGAGAGAGGGAGAGACAAAGAGTTAAAGAGATCTTCCACCTGCTGATTCACTCCTCAAATAATAGCAACAACTGGGCAAGGTCAGGTCAAAGCCAGGGGACCTAGAACTCCATCTAGGTCTCCATGTGAGTGTCAGGGCCCAAGGACTTGAGCATCTTCCTTTGCTTTCTCATTTGCTTTAGCAGGGAGCTGAATCAGAAGTGGAGGTCTTAGTACACATACCTGTAGAACTCCTACATGGGATGCCAGTAGATATCACAGGTGGCAGGTCAACCTGCTGTGCCACAGTTTGGCTCTTACTTTTTTCTTATTTGATGGTTTATATGATGAAGTGGAAAGGAACACTCACCAGGAAGTCACAATATGGGTTTGATTGAGATTCTCTCACCATTCAGTCATAGGATTTTAGGCAAATCACTCAACCTCTTTAATCCATCATCTTTACTTGTAAAAATAGGTTGTTGCAGAGATTAGACAACTTCTATGAAAGCATGACACATAATAGATATTTCAATTAATACATGTTTCTTCTTTCCAAACCACAGGAACACACACTAGGGACCAGATGTTTTCTAGACATTAGGTCATTATTCTCAGAGAAAACGATGAAGTGAAGGTAGAATCTCCAGTTACAAATGAGAACAAGGAAGCTCCTAAAGACTAACCTATATGTCCCAAATCATGGATTGGTTAAATGGTGGAGGCAAATTTTCTACTCAGATGTGTTCTAATCTAAATCTTTCTACTTACATATTGCCTTTACTATTCCTAGTTTGAAATCTTATTACTCTCCTTGTCCTATTAGGAAGTAGTTCTCATAGTGGCATTTTAAGCATCAAGAAAACAAGGGAGATCAACTAACCAATGAAAGTTGATTCATCCTTAGGGCATTGGACATGGCTACAAATCCACCCTCCTGCGGCAGTGCCATCAGGAGCTATGTGAGTCCATGCAGCTCCTCTTGCTCCTCAGGAAAAACCCTGTTCTGGGGCTTCTATTCCTTTCCCCTCCCTTTTTTTTTCCTGTGGGCCCCTGGAACATGGCCCACCCCTTAGTTATGAAATGGCAGTGGAGAGGGCAGTATTGTCACCTTTCTCACTTTGTGTCTATAAACCAACTCAGAATCTGTATTTCTGTATAGCACAGAGAAGCAGAAAATGGTTAATCAAAAGACAAACTATCTGATAAATTATATACTGTTAACAGAATTCCCAAGCTCTGGTGGGCATAACCCCTTCTGCTGAATGAAGGGTGCCAGCTTTATTCTCCTGTGTTTCCTCCTCGGGCACACCTTCAGAGGCTTCCATGACAGCATCCAACTTGGTTGCCATTCCTTTTGCTCACCCTCATTTTTCTCTGGGAGAAGAATGTCTTGTAGTTTCCCTGAGATTAGTACAGTTTGGTGGACAAGAGACCAGCTTGGCATCTGACTTACCAGGTTCAACTTTTAGCTTTGCCACTTGTGTGACTCTGCCCCTCTCTGCCTCAGTTCCTTCCACCTCCCAATATGGATATCAGTGCCCCCTCCAGATGGGCCACTATTAGGAGTATTCACTGGGAGCACACTCAAAGATTACTTAGCATGATACCAGGGACATGATGATCAATGAGTAAATAGTAGCCGATAGTTATAGCCACCATCCTGTGGGGACTTCAAAGACAGGTACTCTATTTTTTTATTGTTATTTTGTTGTTTTTGTTGGGGAGCTGTGTCAGAAACAGAGCCAACTAATCTGGTCCCCAGAGCTCAGAATCAATCACCATTCTGTGTATTCATGACATGAGAGAAGAATCATGTTCCAAGAGATAAATCATTGCATTCATAGAAGAAACACACACAAGCTGGAGAGCTAATGATGGAAGGACTGCTGAAGAGTCCTGTAAAATGACTGAGGACAAAATATATTGCTAGGATGTCACTGGGTGACTTATTATTATGGGTGTGTTTGTAGGAAGCCATCAGGCAATGGAGTGAAAGATTTGTCTGGATTTTTCCCCTGCCTTTTCTTTGATCTGAGATCAACGGGGCTGTTCTTTGAAGGGTTGGTTTCCGATACTGCTGATGAGCTGCAGGTGGCTTTCTAAGCAGTCATGAGATCATTTATCATTCTTCATTATGTAGTTTGCCAACACCAGGGTGGACGTTGTGAAACCTTTTTGGCTGATTTATGAATGCAAAATGAGGCAGGTACATTCAAAGGCTTTATTTGGGGCTGTAGTAATGCCCTGCCTGCTTTACGTGAACCCACTGAGATATCTATCAAAACATTTAGGATTACTAATGGGGGATGATGTCTGCAGACCACCCCAGAGGTCACCCAAACACCACGAATCATTTACGAATGAACAGCTGTGTTCTCTATACAAAGAGACTGTGTGGGCGGAGACAAAAAAGCATAAATACTCAACATCTCCCTGGTGAGTGGGATGCTATTTTTATGACTCTTGTAAACCATTCACAGCATGACTTTTTCCCCATATTTGTCATACACATTAGTAAGAAAGAATGAAAGACAATGGATGATGAAAATTTGGGGGAATATTAGACATTACTTGAACTTGTGAACACTTGGTGTGCTTGCATTCACTGCTGCAGCCATTGGCTCCCACCTTTTGTATATAATTCAACGTCCCCAGGCTTTTTCTGGACCATCAGAGCTTGCAGTACCTCCAAGTCCCTGCACTGGGGCCTTGACTTTCACATTAGTGAAACACACAAAACCAACTCATACTAGCACCCATGAGCAGGGGCCCAAGAGATTTTGGGGGGATGCATTAGTCCGCTTTGGCTGTATAAAAAATACCAGAGACTGGGTGGCTTAAACACAGCGATTCACTTTCCCATGGTCCTGGAGGCGGCAGGTTTGGGTTTCTGGTGAGGACTCTCTTCTTGGCTTGCATCTGGCCACCTTCTTGCTGTGTCTTCACAGGGCCTTTTCTCTGTGTGCACACCCCTGGTCTCACGCTATGACATTATTAATCTTAATGATCTCTTTAAAGACCCTATTTCCACTCACAGTCATTTTGGGCATTAGGGCTTCTACATGTGCATTCTGGGAGGAGGTGATTCAGCCCTTAACAGGAGAATTCTTTTGGAGGCTTATGGGTTCCTTCTGCTGTACTTATGGGGGCTGCCACTCCCTGAAGTATCTTGTTCCCTGCCTCTCTCATACCTGTCTGGATGTTTCTATCCTGTCTGCCCCTTCCGTAGAAGTGTATGAAATGAATACCCTGAGTTCGCAGCCGACACCCTTATCACTCTCCCTTCTCCCCACTGAAGAAATTCTGTTATCTGAGTCTTTTAGTCTTCATTCCTGATATGTTAAAATAAATTTAGACTTCCCTTTTTTTCTGAATAGTGTTGAGTTTTCAAGCTTCTTGTCAAACCAAGAGTAATTTTGACTTTGCTTTACTGGGAGGCGAACTACTCCCTGAAGTACTCAGACCTTTTGCCTAGAAACATCATGGTGGGGAGAATTTTAGGGGAAAAAAATATATTTGAAGTTAACTTAATAAACTCCTTCACACACTCTGCAATATTTATGCATAAACATACAAGGCTTTCCATGCTGTCTCTTTGGTACCCTGAGAATTAGATGGAATTATTCATGTGAATGCTACTGATTGTAGGTATATGTGAATAATTAGTTATATCTTAATAATAATGAGGATATCATATTCCAAAATTGTTAATATTCCAAATGTTGAGTAACAGAGATATTCTCAAGGAGCATGGAAATAGATGAAGAGCAACCAAATAAGAATGAGGAAAGCTACTGCTTCAGAGTTTGCTGCATGAGGGTGCCCGCCACAGTCACTTGTGTTCTGGCAAAGACTCAAAGGCAGGCAGGGGAGTAGGAGGCTGTAGAGTGGAAGAACAGGAAATGTTCTCATGTGCTGAGATTGGAGGCTGTTGGCCTGGGAAGCTGCAGGCAGCTAAAAAGAATCGGGACCTCCTGTGTGCTTGGTTAGGGGTATGTGTTTGACTTCTCTCCTTGGTCCTAAGTTGGAAATGTGGCCAGAAATGAGGGAGATTGTTGGTTATTAAGCCAGTGCTGTCTGTTTGGGATCAGCTGTGGAGTTCATTGTTTGGTTTCCTGGATTAGATACCTTATAGAAAGCAGGCTGTTTCTCCAGCCAGAGGACAGAATGGTCTCCTGGCCACTGCTGCACATTGAGGGTCAGAGCTCTGTTTCTGTCATACGGTCTCCTTACTGCCCATCTACATTCTCAGTATCCAAGGGGTTTGTCAAATTCTGTCCTGGGCTCTTGCCTTTCCTTCAGGCACCTTGCAGATAAAATGAGGCTGAGGCTCAAGCAGGCACCTTGCATGGTTCTGTCATGTGAGAGTCACGGATCTCAAGAGACATGGGGGCCTTGTATTATCTGTTATCAGTTTCTACCATGTTCTCTCTGTCTCTGCCCATGCTGTTCGCAGGACCCAGGCCCCCTCATGCTTCCACCCTCTGAGCTGATTCCTGCTGAACTCAGGTCTTTTTATTTGTTGAATTCTTCATTTAGTAGAACACTAAGCCTCTGACCATATGTAAATTAAAAATATATTATCTAAATATTATCTGAGAAAGGAAAAAGAAAGAAACAAAGGAAGGAAGGAAGGGAGGGAGGGAGGGTGGGAAGAAGGGAGAAAGAAAAAGAAAGACTAGGCCGGCACCGAGGCTCAATAGGCTAATCCTCCACCTGCGGCGTCGGCACCCTGGGTTCTAGTCCTGGTCAGGGCGCCGGATTCTGTCCCGGTTGCCCCTCTTCCAGTCCAGCTCTGTGCTGTGGCCCGGGAGTGCAGTGGAGGATGGCCCAAGTGCTTGGGCCCTGCACCCCATGGGAGACCAGGAGAAGTACCTGGCTCCTGGCTTCAGATCAGCGTGCTGTGCCAGCTGCAGCAGCCATTGGAGGGTGAACCAACGGTAAAAGAAGACCTCTCTCTGTCTCTCTCTCACTGTCCACTCTGCCTGTCAAAAAAAAAAAAAAAAAAAAAAAAAAGACAGGGGAGGGAGGGAGGGAGGCAGGGAGTGAGGTATATTATTCTCAGAATTTTATGTATTAACCATATTAAATATGTTTTGTTTCTATTTAAAAATAAATGAAAATAAACATATTTGTGTTTTGGACAGTGACATATCCATGTACTTCAAAATGCAAAACAATAAAGCTGATGTTGGAAGGCTTTCTCTCACCTGACCTCCACCTATCTCATATCCCCACCATGGCCCAAACAGGCAACTACTTTCATTGTGTGTGTTTTTAATGTGTTTATTGGAGAGCATTCTAGCATTTTTTTAAAAATGGAGAAAATAGGTAGAAAGATTTAAATTTTTCCTGATTTCATATAAAAACTATACTATCCCTACTATTTTGTACCTTTTTTCACTTAACCTTTAGAATTTTTCCAAATTAATACATAGAAATGACCACACTTTTCTTCATTAAAAGCACTCTGCAAATAATTCCATTCTTTTTTATACTGTAGACTACTTAACTAGTGTTCTATTGGAAACACTGGATTATTTCCTATCTTTTTCATAATATAAACAAAACTCCTGAAAGAAACCTTGTACACACACTTTGTACCAGTGTAGCTATACCTACGAAACACATTCCAAGAAGTAGGGTGGAAGGAAACCACTTCTTCAGGGGTTTTGCTGGCTGTGGCCAAGTTGCTATTCCTTGGAGCTACACCTGTGCAAGGCAGCCTTGCTGTAATCATTCATTTCTTAAGCAACTTTGAGTGCCTTCTACATGACAGGCGTGGAACTGAGTCAGATGCAGTCAGCAGACTCGTTTCACAGTCCTCCACTTAAGCTTTGTGGATGAAAGGGTCCCCACCAGATCCGCATACAGAATCTTCAAAAAGCAGGCTGCAACCATATCCAGGTGGAGGGAACTGACTGCAGGCGGCTCCCAGCTGAGTCTTCACAGCTGTTGCTCTTCTGTTTATTTGCTCCTGGTGGTGGTAACTCTGATACCTGAAGATTCTGCTTGGAGTCTCCTGGTAACCCTTCTGGAAACCTGGCCCCAGGGTCACTCCAGCCCCATGCTCCTCCTCCTGGAAGGAGAGGGTCAACCTCGAATCCTTCAGTCTCAGGCAGGAAGGCCAGCGAGGAAGCAAGAAACCAGGAGTGTGAATGAGGCGCGCTAATGTAAGTCCTGGCTGGGGTTCCCTTAGGTCTCGCAGCTGCCTCACACCCCTGTGGGCTTATCCTTCAGCTCTCTGCTCATTATCTGAAGCTTTTCTTCAGCTGTAGGGTAGGGCTCCTATAGGGATCCAGATAAAGCCATGGGCAGGTGTGCTGAGGAAGAAGCATTGAGCACTGGCCCTCCATCTCCAGCCAAGTGCTGCTGCCAGGCAGGAGGACTCCTGGGCACAGGGGACTGGAACTTGTGGTTTTCAAGATGAGCTGGAAACATGCATTTGTACATGACATCCTACAGCATTAAAATGTGGGAGGATAATTCACATCGAAATAACAACAACGTCCTTGAAAGTTCTAGGAACTCCAAATAACACATCCAAGAGCAGGAGTTAAGCTATGGGTTGCCTGTGTGCATCTCTGCCTCATGGCTTGGTGTCTCATTTCTCAGTGACAACCCAGCCTTTCCCCCGCCTCAGTTCCATAACCCATGTCAAGCCTGGATGAGAGGTGCGTGGCTACCCTTTGCAGCCACTGACCCTGAAGATGCTGCTTGTTAATATCTTCCTTGGACAATTCTTTCTTCTACAAAGAATCTTGATCCATATTAAAGTCATAAAATTACGGCCAGCGCCCCGACTCACTAGGCTAATCCTCCGCCTTGCAGCGCCGGCATACCGGGTTCTAGTCCCGGTCAGGGTGCCGGATTCTGTCCCGGTTGCCCCTCTTCCAGGCCAGCTCTCTGCTGTGGCCCAGGAGTGCAGTGGAGGATGGCCCAAGTGCTTGGGCCCTGCACGCCATGGGAGACCAGGATAAGTGCCTGGCTCCTGCCTTCGGATCAGCGCAGTGCGCTGGCCGCAGCGCACCGGCCGCGGCGGCCATTGGAGGGTGAACCAATGGCAAAGGAAGACCTTTCTCTCTCTCTCTCTCTCTCTCACTGTCCACTCTGCCTGTCCAAAAAAAAAAAAAAATTACAATAAAAATATGGCTCCGAGGCACTTTTAGCTGGGAAGGCCCAGTGCTCGCACCTATCCCTACCATGTCTGTTTGCTCTGGGGTTCAATCATTCCCACCTCCGTCCCCACCCCGCCTTGGGAGGAGCTTTCTCCATTCTTTACTATGAATCTACAAAGATTGCTGCTCACAGGGAAGCGAGCTCAAGGCAGACTTAGATGTCTCTCACCATCCTCACCATGGCTGTCAGAGACGGGGCCAGTCTCATCCTGAGTCACAGCCTTTCTTGGTTCTTTCCAGAGCAGTCCTATGAGAAGCCTTCTGCTTAGTCATACTCTTCTTCTTGGTTCCTCTCTTCTGGGTAACAAGGAATTTATCGATTCCGCAGCCTGTTTTCTCTTTCTAAGCCTCAGTTTCCCTGGCTGTAACATGGGCCATCACAGTAGTGGAAATCAAAGTGCTCTGTAAACTGCAATTTATTGCCAAGGGCACATAGCATTATTTCTCCTACTTACTGTACAAGAGCATTTCAGCATTAAAAAATGAAATTCAGAAGACAGAAAAATGAGAACTTCCCTCTCACTAGGCATCCTACGTGCAGTCATATTTTCCAGTATTTGTATTCTTTTCCAGTTCTTACCCACATAAAACCATTTCCAGTATTTGTATTCTTTTCCAGCTCTTACCCACATAAAACCAATAAGAGTGATCCTTAGTTGAGCTGCTTCTCCCTCCAGGCTGCCCCCTGTCCTTCTGTCCTCCACCATATGGGAAGGGAGCAGCATTAACTCCCTTGGAGGATGGCAGGGGGAATGATTTATCACTGAGCATTTTTAAAGGGGCCAGACGTTTTATGCAGAGCAAGGAGCCTCATGAGGAGCCTACCGTTGAATAGATATGAAATAGACAAAGATGCGGACTCTCAAGAAGGACTTATTCACAGGAATGTCTTATTTTGCAGAGGTTCCCGCAGTGTTTAAAGTAGTTGCCTGTTTATTATCTCATTCTCTTTGTGGCCCTGAGACAGTGCTGTGAGCAGACATATTTATTGTTATTTTATAGCTCAAAACAAGAGTCAAAGAGGCTGGGTGATTTATGTAAGGTTACTGTTACTTCGTGCTACAGTCGGACTTGGAATACAGATGCCATGGATTCTTATTCCCTAAGTTTCTGTTGACTTAATTCTTCATTACAATCCTTGTGTTCAATGAGCACGTATTTGTATGCTTCTCAGCTTAATCCCTCCACAGGACCACTCCCCAAAATACTCAGTTTTATGATCAATAAGACATACTGGAAGCCACATGCAAGGTTATCTGAACATCATAACAACTGTGCGATCTAACCTACCAGCACTCTTTAAAATGAGTTCCAGTGAGCAGCAAATCATGTTGCTTTCCATGTGCTTGGAAGAAGCAGATCACAGACCAATTTTTCAAAATCCATTTGTCATTACATTAGTACCCTACTTACTGTGTCATTGTAAACTGCACTAATTGCTTTCACATCTGTTATCTCATGTGGTCTTCAGTGCATCTCTCAGAGGTATGCTGGGCAAATGGCACGCGTTTTCTGCTCTTGGGAGAAGTCTGAATACTTCTGCTCCTTGAATCTTGGCATTGGAGTTGCCAAGAAAAGCACCACCCAGACAAGTCCTGAATGGGCTTCTCTACTTTCTTCAAGTAGAGAAAGGAGAGAGTATGGGTCAGTCCACAAGGTCAGGGCAATTGGCCTGCATGCACCCCTCTTGGGCTGCAGCAAGAGAACCTTGTCCTCTTCCCAGGGGGACCGATTGTAGCAGTGGGTGTGGCCAGGTGCCATAGGATGCACAAAGGGGTACACATGGAATCTGTGTCAGGGAGTGATGTTTGCACATAGGGCAACAAGTCCAGCACAGACTATGAGGACTGCTTATCCCTTGGTGAGGAACTGTGCTAGGGCCAAAAGCCCATTCTCCCACCATTAAGACAGGCTTCCAAGACTGTGGGCACGAGTCTGCCTTTCCTAACAAGGTATGCAGGACAGCTACAGAACCCGGATGCCTGCAGAATCTCCAGGCTTTAATGTACTAGTAAAGGCTGTTGTATGTGGACTCACCCCATGGTTCCTTGAATTTCCAGGGCAGACAAGCTTGGGGCTGGGGAGGGGTGGATGATGAGTGCTGCTGTGAGCACTTGCTGATTCTTACTACTAAATATTAATTTTTCTTTCCTTCTAGTGAATAATTATTTCCATTTTCCACATAAGGAAACTGAGGCTCTGTGGCTTTAAGTGCCTTGTATGAGAGCTAAGCCATATTCTGAGGTTTTCCACTCTATCTTTCTATTTTTCAAGACACTTCAAAGTTAATAGTGTTTGTTGTAGCCATAACAAGCTGTGTCTTAATTTACTTTTCTGCACTTTAAGTGATTACCTCAAAGAGCAATTTACATCGACTTTTCACTGCTCAGAATTCAAGGAGCAGAATCCTGTTGCTAGGGAGCAACAAATGTCATGGCTGCTGTTAACACAGCTGAGTTAGGCTGTTTATATTCCTTGTAAAAATAATTGTCTCATTAATCTTCACCTCAACTACCTAGTCTTGTTGTCAAGGTCAAGTTAAGGATGCAGGTGAATTGCAAATATATCATCAGGCTCACAGACCAAGGTAGTCATGCCAGTGTCGTTGGAAGTGGCATTGAATATTGAGGGGTCAGAAACGGGAGGTGAGAGAGATAAAGGCCCATTCACAGGGCAGAATGGACCAAATGTCAGTCACCCCAGAAACATGCTGTGTGTGTTAACTGGGCACGGCAAGGGAAGGGAGATGTACTATCCTATGGAATTAAACTCCACCAAATCCACTCAATGTTGAAGTCCAGGGTAAACATTTACTCCCTTCTTAGCTAAACATTTCTTTTTAGTGGTCAGCCTGCTATCATGGAGGCAGTGACTTAAGTGCCAGGGAATCCACATAGATGAGAGTTTTTGCTTTCAATGCACAAATTACATCACTGGATAATAACTAGAAAAGAGCGCATCGAGGCAGATCATTGATTTACAGGTTAAGCTTAGGAGGAGGAAACGAACACAAAGGATCCTCAGAGGCTGATTATGCATTCTTAGGAATGATGAAATGAGTGTCAGTAATTTGATTTTCTTATTCAACAGTTACTGGCCCAGGTAGTGCACTAGATGCAGAAGAAACAACAGTGACCAAGAGGCTGTGCTTGCCTCTAAGGAAATCATAGTAAATGCGTGACTAGATAATGATCACAGACTGCTGGGAGACACGTAAAAGCCCAGGGTGCCATGCATGAGAGTATAGAGTAGCACCACTGTGGTGGTCAGGGAGAGTTCTCCCAGTAACTCCTTTGAAGCTGGTTTCTTTATTGATTTCTTAAATCTTTTTAAAAAATATTTTTGAAAATCAGAGAGACAGTGAGGGACACAGAGAAATCTCCCATTTGTTTGCTCATTCTCCAAAAACCTGTAATAACCAGGATTGGGCCAGGCCAAAGCTAGGAGCTAGGAACTCAATTTGAATCTCTCATGTAGGTGGCAGGGACTCAGCTACTTAAAGCCATTAAGGGTGTTCATTAGCAGGAAGCTGCAAGTGGGAATAGAGCCAGGACTTGAATCCAGGCACTCTGACTTGGGACATGGGTGTCCCAACTGACTGCCTAACCACAGCACCAAATGCCTACCCAGAATCTGGTTTCTGAAGGGTGAAGGGTGTGCCAGGCTAGGAGAGAGATGGAAGTGGTGTTCCCAGCAAATGGGATCATAAAGCTCAGAGTTTTGAGGAGGGTGGTATGTGAGAGCAAGTGGACATGGAGTGGTGGAGAGGAGGTGAGGGGAATCTGGTTTTAATTTCAGATGTGTTGACATTGAGGTGTTGTAGGGATAATGAAGTAGAGGTGCTCAGAAAAAAAAAAAACAACCCGGAAATTCCTGTCCATGATCTGGAGTAGATTGGGGGTGAAAATGAAGGATGGGGCATGATGGCCACTCAGGCTTGCAGGCATTGGGAATTGAAGGGAGCACCCAGAATGGGGTGAGTAGGCTGGGAGAAGAGAAACTGGAAGGACTCCAACATTTAAGAGATGAGCAGAAGAAGAGAAGCCCCTAAAGGAGACTGAGAGACATCCCCAAGGTGGGAGGGAGGTGGTAGAGGGTGGCATGATGCTGCCCTGTGCCTTTTTCACTTGGGGGAGCAGGTGCTGCACTCTTACACAAAGGACTTTCGGACTGACAAGCCAAGAGCTCAGGCACCAGGCAGGACTGGTGAGATGCAGTTCCTGTTGTAGCCAGTAGGTCTTCTAGCCAGATTCAGCTTGAGTGCTGACAGTTAGAGACCCGTAAAGTCAACCAATTCTTTAATTTTATAGGCAAGGAAAAACAGACATCCAGATGAGTGTTCACTTTTGGTTATTGTCAAAGCAGAGGAAAAACATGTCTCAGGCCAGACCTGTTCACAGCCCATTGCTTCCATTTTGAGCAGACAGCTGTGATCTGTGAACCCTCTGTTAGGTTTTCAGGTTTGTAGGGGAGAACAAAGCGGTCACTCACCTTATGAACAAGATCATTAAAAATCTTCATGCCAGGGCAGGTGTTGCAGTATAGTGGGTTAAGCTGCCACTTAGACTCATGTCCCGTGTCAGAGTACCTGGGATCCAGTCCTGCTTCTGTTCTAGCTTCTTGCTAATGCAGGCCCTGAGAGGCAGCAAATGATGGTCCAAGTACTTGGGCACTTGCCACCCACGTGGGTGACCAAGATGAAGTTTCTGGCTCCTGGCTTTTTGCCTGGCCCAGCCTGGGCTATTGTTGGCATTTAGGGATTAAACCAATGTATGGAAGATCTCTCTCTCTCTCTCTCCCTCTCTCTCTCTCTCTCCCCTTCTCCCTCTGTTTCTGTCACTCTTCCTTTCAAATAAATAAATATTAAAAAGAAGAGTTTAAAAAAGAAAAAAATCCATGATGTACTTAAGAAATGATCATTTTCATCCATCCCTTTCTGTAAAAAGAAAAAAATGTGATTGTTGACCCTCTAATTGCCATAGATGGTACCCTCACTTCCTAGGTCCAGAAAGCCATGAGGCAAAATGTTGTGGAGACTTCCAGAAACACAGCTAGAATTCTCTGAGAACCTGGGGCCTTGAAGCAGGCACATAGTAATGTTTCCTGCAGCCCCACTCATACTTTGGAACCTCAGCTATGAGTCGAATGTTGTGCAAAGAGTGTTTTCTGCTTTTTTGCTTTTCATGTCTTTCCACATAGATGCTGGTGGTAGAGAGGTCAGGTGCTTAATGGCAGAGCAGAAATTATGCCAAAGTTAATTTCTTTCACATCCTGAAGAACATCTTCCAACTCTCTTCATAAGACACCGAAGCTTTGGAGCAAACAAGGAACAGTTTGCTTTCCAATCTTGCTCTTCAGAACTGGGTCCCATTCATCCTCAGAGGGAAGGGCAGGTGCCCAGAGCTCCCACCACCTGGAGAAACATGAATGAATGCAGCAAATTCCTTCAGTCTTTGATGCTTGGGAAAACAAAGCTTTCTCTGTGTGGAGTTGCTAGACATGGCTCTCATCACACGTCCTTCATTCAGCCTGATTTCCCCTTGGCCTTTTCAGTACAGACCCATTCCTCACACTGGCCTGGCACAAAAAACAAAGTTTGTTTGAAAGAGTGTCGGAGAGAAAAAGATACACACACACACACACACACACACACAGGGGGAGAGAGAAAGAGAGAGAGAGAGAGAGAATGAATCTTCCATTCATGTTCTCTCCCCTAATGGTGTCAGTGGCCAGGGCTGGCCAGGCTAAAGTCAGGAATCAGGAAGTCCATCTGGGTCTCCCACATGGGCAGCAGGGGCCCAAATGCTTGGGAGCTGGATTGGAAGTAGAGCAGCCAGGACTGGAACTGGCATTCCAGTATGTCTTGCTGCTGTCACAAGCAGTGGCTTAACCCACAGCACCCCAAGGCTTACTACAGAAAAGTACTTTTGTTCTTCATGCTTGTTCTTCCTCTCTGATTTCTGACTAATTCTTGTGCAACTGGCTGTCAAACTGGGGAGAAGCCTCATTTAGAAGTGTGTAAATGAGTGCATCAGGCTGACTTTTCTTGTGTGTATCTTCAAGTTTTCCTTGCTTCTTCCCCACTTCCTCCCACTCCCTTCTTTCCTTCCTGTCTTCCTGTTCTTGCTTCCTTCGTTGCTTTCCTTTCTCTCTCCCATTAAATGTGACTCTTTTCTTGTCCCTTTCTCTTTTCTCTTTGTAGCTTCTGTTTCTTGCTTCCTCTCTTCCCTTTTTTTGTGTGGACTGTTCATGCTTCTTTCTTCTTGCTTCCTCTCTCACTTCCCTTTCCTTATTTTCCCTTTCTCGTGTCCCCTCTCTGGCCTTGTCTATCTTACTTCCCTTGTCTTGCTTCTCTATTTTTTCTTTGCAAGCTTATTCCCCTTGTGGTTTCCTTTTCCCTTCTACTCGTTTCCATTTTCTTTCCCCCTTTTCTGCTTATATTTTTTCACTTCCCTTTCATTGCTTCTCTTTCCTTTCTTCTCATCTCCACTTCTCACCACCCTTTCTCATATCCATTTTTGAAATTTTATTTTAATGTTTTAATTGACATAAGGTGATGATACATATTTATGGGTTGCAGTGTGGAATTTCCATACATATGCATATAATGTACAGTGTCAGATCAGGGTAATTGTCATTTCAGTCACATCAGACATCTATCACTCCTTCGTGTTGGAAATATTCAAAATCCTCTTTTATTAGCTATCTTGAAATATCCAATTAGTTGTTTTCAAGCATACCACAATACTTCAAAAAGTTTATAGAAAATGGATATTATGAAAAACTACACATGGATTTAATTTTTTTGTGCACCACAATGGACTGTTCTTTTAATTCCATTTCTATCAAGCTTTTGAAGTCCCCATGTAGTTATCCTTCCACGCCCCAGAATATGAGACATTATTCCTCTAACTGCATCCTTATACCCGTTAACCATCCTCTCTCCATTTCTCCCTTCCCCACACCTTTTCCAGGCACTGCTAATGACTATCTCATTCTCTCCTTCTCTGAAGTCAGTTTTAGTTTCCACATAGAGGTGGTATTTTTCTTTCTGTGCCTGACATAATTCTTATAACATTATGTCCTCCAGTTCCATCTGTGTTGCTGCAAATAATGGTGTTGCATGCTTTTTTGTGACTTTGAAATATTCCAGTGTGTTTGTGTGCCATGTTCTCCTTATTCCCTCACCATCCGTGAATGGCCAGGTCATGTCCATACCTCGGCTGGCTGCTGTGACCACTGCTGCGAGGAGCATCTGAGCGCAGACGTCTCTGGAACGTCACTGCTCTTTCCTGACCCCCTTGATTTCTGGCTTCCTTTTATTGCTTTGCTTTCCTTATTCCTGACTTCTTGCCCCTGTTTGTTGACGTCCCTTTTCTTACTTTCCATTCTAGTTTCCCTATTTTGTTTGCCCTTTCTTGCTTCCATGTGCTCTTTCCTTTTTCCTACTCTCCTATTGTATCTTCTCACCTTTTTTTTTTTTTACTTTCATCTCTTGCCTCCCTTTTTGTGGTTTCCTTTTTCTCACTTCCCTTTGCTCTTTTCCCCTCCTTGTTTTCGTTTGCTCCTCTTCTCCCACTCCTGTTCCCATGTCCCCTTCCCTACCTCCCACTCTTGCATCCCTGTTCCAGTGTCCCTTCTTGACTCTGTTTTTTCTCCTCCTTTCCTCTCCTCCCCTTCTCTGGATTCCTTTCTGACTTCCCTTCCGTATTTCCTGGGACTGACCTCTTTCCTTAGTTTTCTTCCTCACTTCTTTCTTCCCCCTTGCCCCAGCATCTACTTTCTGCCCTTCCTGTTTTCTGTCCCTGACTTCCTATGCTTGCCTCTCTGCCTTCTCTATCGTGTCTCCCTCTGTTTCCTTCCCCACCCCTCACCCTTCCTTGGTTCATTTGTTTCCCTTCTCTTGCTCCATGTTTCTTTCTTCTCATTCACACTCCCTTCCTTTCCTCTCTTCTTTCTTGCTTCCTGTGTGACTTTGCTTCTTTTCTCTCTCTTTTTTAAAAAGATTCATTTACTTATTTGAAAGGCAGAGTTATAGAGGGAGAGACAGAGAGAGAGATATTTATATATTTATTTGAAAGAGTGAGTTACACAGAGAGAGGAGAGGCAGAGAGAGAGAGGTCTTCCATCCGCTGGTTCACTCCCCAGTTGGCTGAAGCCAGGAGCCAGGAGCTTCCTCCGGGTCTCCCATGTGGGTGCAGGGGCCCAAGGACTTGGACCATCTTCTACTGCTTTCCCAGGCCATAGCAGAGAGCTGGATCGGAAGTGGAGCAGCCGGAACTCGAACCAGCACCCATATGGGATGCCAGTGCTGCAGGTGGCAGCTTTACCCACTATGCCACAGCGCTGGCCTCCTTTCTGCATTTTTCTTGCTTCATTTTCTGGTTTCTTTTTTCTCCCTCCTGCCTCTTATTTCTCAATTTTTCTTTCCTGTTCTTCCTCTGATACTCCCTTCCCCCTCTGACTTCCATTTTCTGCCTCAGCTTTTCTGGTTTCTTTTTTCATCCACTCTTCCTGCTTTTGCCTCTGCTTCTCCTCTCCTCCTCCCTGATCTCGCTTCCCTGATTCACATCTCTATTTTGCTTCCCTTTCTTCTCCCCCTCTTCTCTCCTCCTTCCCTTCCTCTGAGCATCCTGTCAGTTGCCTTCCTCATCCCCCGGTTTTGTCATCCCTATTTACTCCCCTTTCCTGCTTTTTTTTCTTTTCTTTTTTTTTTTTTTTTTTTTTTTTTTTTTGACAGGCAGAGTGGACAGTGAGAGAGAGAGACAGAGAGAAAGGTCTTCCTTTTCCTTTGGTTTATCCCCCAGTGGCCTCTGTGGCTGGTGCACCGCGCTGATCCGAAGCCAGGAGCCAGGTGCTTCTCCTGGTCTCCCATGCCGGTGCAGGGGCCGGGCCATCCTCCACTGCATTCCTGGGCCACAGCAGAGAGCTGGACAGTAAGAGGGGAACCAGGACAGAATCTGGTGCCCCAACTTGGGCTAGAACCTGGTGTGCTGGCGCCGCAGGTGGAGGATTAGCCTAGTGAGCCGTGGCGCTGGCCTGTTTTCATTTCTTGCTTTTCTTTATTTAACTCAGTTTTTCTTGAACTTTTTCTTACAATTCCTTCCTCATGTCCTCTCTGTATTCCCTAGCTTCCCTCTCTTTTGCTAAATCCCATTCTCTTGCTTCACTTTTCTTACTTCCTGTATTAGTTGGGCTTCTATCACAAAATACCATAGATGGGATGACTTCAAGGAGGAAATTTATTTCTTGCATTATGGGGAGCAAGTGCAAGAGGAAAGCACTGCCCAGTTCTGTATCTAGGGAGTGCTTTCTTCCTTATTTGTGGCTGGCTGACTTCTTGCATATCTTTCTCTTTCTCTCTCCCACTTTCTCTCTCCTCAGATTTATTTATTTATTTTGAAAGTCAGAATTATAGAGAGAGAGAGGGAGAGACAGAAAGAAAGAAGGATCTTCCATCTGCTGGCTCACACCCAGATGGCTGAAATGGCCAGCAGGGGGCCAGGCCAAAGCCAGGAGCCAGGAGCTTCATCTGGGTCTCCCATGTGGTTGGAAGAGGCCAAGCACTTGGGCCATCTTCTGCTGCTTTTCTCAGGCCATTAGCAGGGAGCAGGATTGAAAGTGGAGCAGCCAGGATGTGAACCGGCACCTATAAGGGATGCCAGTGTCACCGGCAGCAGCTTTACCCCCTACACCACAATGCCTGCCCCAAGATGTCTGTTTTTTATGAGCACTAAGCCTATCTGGAAACCCCAGTATCATGGCCTCATCTAAGCTCAGTAGTCCCCCAAAGCTCTAACACTGAATGCCATCAGATTGGGGGGTTAGGTTTTCATCATATGAATTTGTGAGGCACTGGAATTCAGTCTACACCACATCCTTTCCTGCTTTCATTTTTGCATTCTTAGATGCCTGCACACACAAAAGCTTGTTACAGTCTATGATGATGGATCTGGGCCCATGAGAGATTTGAAATCTCCATGGTGTTGTGTGGATCTCATCTCTCTCTAAGGAAGAGGTGCCCAACTTGGTCAACAAGCTAAATCTGGCCAGAAAACCAAGGCAGCCCACAGATGCCCTGTGCTTCATTGGTCTAGGGCTACACTAAGGCTTTTGAATTAGTTGCCAGCATTTGAAAACCAGTAACTTTTGGATGGAGATACAGCTCTCTCCATTTCCTCTTGAAAACTGAAGCTCAGGTGGAGCTAGACCTGCTTTCTGCATGGCTGCACGGGCTGAGGGTCATGTGCCTCCGCTTGCAAACCCGTGCTGTTCTGTTAGCCACACTCTGCCTGGCCCCTTACTCATTTCCTGACTTGCCTGGTTCCAGCAGGCATTGGCGGGGTGGGAGGAGGACACTTGAACAATGCTCCTCCCAAACATATTGTTTACAATCCACATCTTCTGAACTCTACTAAACTCTCCTCACCTGGAACATCTTCTGTTTGAAGCAATGAACACAGGCAGATTTTTATCTTCTTACATGGACAGGAGGCAAAGAGTTTATCAGGAGAAGCAAATATTAGATAGAAATCGTTTTGTCCTGGATTTTCTCTTGAAATGGTGATTTATTAACTTGATCATGTTCTTTAGCTTTTCCTCTTATCCTCACATCTTGTCAGAGTAAAGTGCTGTTTTGGGTGTGATACAAAGTCACGTAAGGTATTAAAGTGATTTTTAAAATTAAAAATGAAAACTTTTATCTTTTTTAATTTCAATATTCTTTTATCTTGGTTCTTTGCTCATACAGAGGCATGTTAAACCCTAGCCCACTGCCTTGGGCCAGTTATTTAAAATCGTCTTTCAAGAAATTTTCTCTATATTTTTTTGAAGTTGAGATTTTCCTTTTCCTTATGTAGCCTGCCGGTCTTTCCCTGTACTAATAAAAATCTGTCCTTTCTTGCACTCTGTCCTCATTTCTTTTGGACTTCTGTCTCCTTCTCTGTGGCAGAAGCCACCATCTGACATGGTTTATCTTTTATGTTCCTGCCTTTTCTCCCTCTATTGGATGCAAGACCCACGAATGTGGACACATTAGTGGTTTAGTAGTAGTAGTAGTCGTAGTCGTAGTCATAGTAGTATTCACCAGCCTCAGCAAGCTCTCAATTTGGATTTGTGGAAGGACTGAATCCTGGGCCAACAAGGCAGACAATTTCTCCTGGTCTCTGCTCCAGAAGAAGAATAGTCCAGGTCCATCAGTTGTGTCTCAGAGGAGATACACAGCAGTGTACCCTGGGAGATGTGTGGAGAGTTTGCATGAAAGGACACTGTTTACAGGGGTGTGGGCAGGAATGAAGGGAACTCACAAGGTTTAAGGTGGGACTAGCTGCTTCTACCATTGCGACTCGGAGAGGAGAGCTCCCTGGAGGGGGCCACCTGATTGAAAGTGTGACCCTTGCAATAGGGAGTCAGGCAGCCCTCCCCAACTCTAGGGGACAGGTGCAGGGCTCTTTCTCTCACCTCCAAGTTGATCAAACCCAGTTGAATCAGAAGACATAGAGCCCATTGACTTGGAAGGACCAGTAGAAATCAGCCAACATACAAAGTTTCCTACTGTGTTTCCCAAAGAATAACCTCCTTTTTTAAGCATAGTCATGGTGAGCAACCAACAAAGGGAACCATGGAAGTCCTGGGAGGGGGCCTCCCAGTCCCAGGCAGTCAGAAGACAGTGAAGTACCTGAAAGCCAGGGTACATTGCCAGATGACTTTACAGGGTCAGTGTAAACAGCAAATTTGAGGGGCCATGGAGAGAAGCTTGGAGACAAGAGAGAAGGTGACCTATAGCCTGCCAGCCCCTGCAGTGTGAGGCTTCCAGGACAGGGCACTCCAGGGTCTTCTCGGGCCACCAGCCTGCCCATAACCTGACAGCTGGGCAGCTTCAGTGGCCACTGCACTGCTTTTCTGGGCCTGTCTCTCTCCTCAGCTACCTGAGGTTTTTTTCTGCTGAGTTGCAGCTAGAAGGGGGAGTCATGACCATGAAGGGTGAGGTTGGCCAATGTGCTTCTTCCTGGAAATTTATTGAGAAAAAGGGTTTTCTGTGTATGTGTGGTGGCAGGGGTGCTGGCAATGCATTGAAGAAGCTCTCCCTAGATTGGAACCTGAGTCTGGTCCTCTCAGTCCATGGCCTACCTTCTCTGCACTCCAGTTGCAGTTGTTTTCTATCTCCATATTATCCTCAGCCCTGTGCAGACTTTCCTCTTCTTCAGGGCTGAATGAGTTGTTCCTGAGTTTTGGACGCCTCTGCACTTGGAATGTTCTGTTAGAGCACTTTTCACCTTGTAAAAGTGCCCGCTTTCTCCCTTATACACTTGCAACACACACACACACACACACACACACACCCCTGTCTTCTTCATGGGCTTTGTTCATTTTCATATTACCACACATAGTGCCTGGAGCAACGTCTGGTGAATGGGTGAGTGACTGAACAATAACTGGACCACTTAGGATTGTCTTCTTTTCTGTGTTCTAGATCTTACCTGTCACCTCTTTTCACAAAAGCTTTCATGTACGCATTGTAGCTTTTCTGAGATCTTGTTAGGTGACCAAGAACTTTGTTATTAAAACCCATAATAATGCACGAGTTCATCTTATCTGGGTTATTCCACACTGGCAATTTTCTCAGGCAAATATCTTTATTTCTTACTTCTGAAGTCAATTCAATACAATGAAAATCCCATGTGCCCTCCTCAGCCAATGTCCAGCTGTTAGGTAGTGTTTCTAGAAAAATGCGCTTTTAGTTGTAAAAGAAGTGACAAGCCTTGTTCCGTTACTTGCGTTGCTTGATTATGGTGCATCTTTGATTTTATTCTGCTGCAATCTGTTTGTCCATTTCCCATTTTCTTCCACCTGTCTTATCCCTGCAACGTTCCCCAGGTGATGTTAGGGGCCTAGGGTATGACAGTTTTGTACTGAACTTCTCTTTGTGTGGCTGGGTAAAGAATCCAGGTGTTGCTCCCCTTCTGAAGACACTGCGTGGGGTCCTCCGCCATCCCTGAAGGCCCTATGCGGGAGGTGAAAGTGTGTTTGTGCTTGTGTATTAGGACTGAGCACCCAGGTTCTAAAAACATGAATGTGACCAAAGGAAGAGACTCAGCAATAAATAAAGCTAATGCCTTCCTTTCTAAAATAATATCAACTTTGGTGTCTATCTGAATCAGATTCATTCTGAAGATGTTTGCGCCCAACCAATTAGCCCAACCAATCAGCCACCTGACAGCTGATAATTCAGAATTTGCTGATTCGCGGATTGCTTATGGCTATAGAAATTTAATCCGTTTGCTGCATCTATCCAGTAGCTCCTCCGCTCATGTATAATCCCCCACAGGAGCTATCAGGACTACATGTGCTACGCTTTTGACAAGGCACTTTTGCACGTACAGGATTAAATTATTTCACAGGGGAAAAGAAAGGAAATAGTGGTGGGAAGGTTGAAGACTCCAAGAAAGGGGAAAATAAGGTCATAGCTACTGGTTTCTCTCTCCTTAGTGCTGCAGGAATCCTATATATTTGCTGCTTTAAGGAAATGACTCCAATATATCCAATGACTTTCCTACACTGTGTTGTTCAAAGACTACAAACCTAAAGGTTTGGAGCAACAGAAGAGCAACACGGCTCAGGCCTCTGGAAAATACTTAGTAGTTTAAATACTACAGACATCCCTCTTCTGCCTCTCACAGTGCCTTGTTTGCTAAAGCTCCTAGAATGTTTACTTGTGTCCTCTCAACTCCAGGATTCTTGATAATTTGATTTTATTCACTAAGGTAACTGCCTACTCTGAGGCAGGTGCTCAAAATTCTTAACTGGGTCTGCAAGAATAAAATGGGTAGCTCAGATTCTGACATAGCAACATTTGAAAGTTGTTCTTCCAATACAAAGGAGAGACACAGTGACAGCACAGAGGGGGAAACTATTACAAAGAAGTGGGGAGTCTGAACTGCCTGAGAGTTTTTATGTGAAGGAACCAGTGAGTGATGGAGACTAGGAGACTTTAGCCTGCCAGGTTGGCATGGTGTCATGTTTTAGAAACTTGTTGAGCATGGGGTGGGGGGGTAGAGTAAGGCAAGCTGGTGCCCATAAATTAAGCCAAAAGCATGACTTAGGTGCACCGAACATGATCTGGATTCCCACAAGCATTACTCAAGGCAAATCTCTGCTGACCTGTATGGGACTGGTGTTCATTCTGTGGGTGTCACAGAAAAATAGGTGGCAGGGTGCTGTGCCTGTAACAGAAGCAGTGGTGGTGGTGGCCAAATTGAATCTTCCAGTTCTTTCTGTCTCATTGGCTTTTGGAAGTCACAGTTACCCTGGAGTCTGACAAAGGCCATGGGACCTCCAAGAACCATAGTAAATGTTGGTCTTCAGAGAGGATAGCTGGATTTCTTATGGGTAAGAACAGGTTGGCACTCCAGAGATTATCTGGGAAAAATAAGAAGAAACTGTTTGTCCCTAGGTTGATGAGGCCATATATAAATCTTTATTTATCAAATTGTAAGTTTCTGTGGAATGTCGAGGTGAAGTCCAGAAGGCAGACAAAAATATGGACCTAAGATACAATGGAGATTAGGGGTGGAAATACAAATCTGTGAACCATCTGCATATAGGTAAGGCTGTCTAACTGATCTTTACAGTCAATTACTGCAAGCGTAGGGGTGGAACTTAATATTGGTTGCATGAACTGATTAATGAATTTATTAATGAGCAGAAAGTATGCTTTTTAAAGGCAAATATGCTAGGATTTTTATTTACAGATAGTTTTGCTTGCTTCAGATTGATCAATTTTTGTTTATTCCCAGAGTATCTTTATTGCCGGGGCCGTTTTGAGCTCCTACAGGAATCATTTGCGTTGATAGCAGTGTGACTTTTCAGCTATTAACAGTAACTGTGATTTCTAGGAAAAAAAGCTTCAAAGCATTTCAAAGCCACATTGCGTGAGTGCTTTCAGCAATAGGAGAGATTACACAGTTTTGACCATTAATGGTTTTAAATTCTGAAGTACTACAGCTTAATTCCTTGCTCTGAAGTTAGTTTTAAAGAAACAGTACTGAAATGTTTGAGCCTCAGATCACACATTCCCATGGTAATTACTTTGAAGTCGAAAATCAATAGATTTTAGTGGAAACATTTAAAAGAAAAGACTATACTGTGTGTGCACGCACATACGTGTGGGTATGTGTGTATTACTACATATAATATTTACAGTACTTTCAAAAGTTTGCCCATGGCCGGCGCCGCGGCTCAATAGGCTAATCCTCCACCTAGCGGCGCCAGCACACCGGGTTCTAGTCCCGGTCGGGGCGCCGGATTCTGTCCCGGTTGCCCCTCTTCCAGGCCAGCTCTCTGCTATGGCCCAGGAGTGCAGTGGAGGATGGCCCAAGTGCGGATCAGCACGGTACGCTGGCCGCAGCGCGCCAGCCGCGGCAGCCATTGGAGGTGAACCAACGGCAAAGGAAGACCTTTCTCTCTGTCTCTCTCTCGCACTATCCACTCTGTCTGTAAAAATAAAAAAATAAAAATAAAAAAAAAAGTTTGCCCAAAAAAAGAAAACAAAAAGGGTTTATTTTGGTGGAAAAAGTTTTGAATTTTTTTATGTTACATATTTTTCATGAATTTTTTGAAGACCTTATATGAATTTATTTCAAATTATTTTTGCACCAAAATAAACTTATCTTTTAATTCCATTTTCTACTAGCTTGTTCTTCATACGTGTGTGTGTGCATGTGTTTATGTATGTATACATATCCTCATATTTGTGTGTGTGTGTTATTTAACAATATAAAGTTGGGTCCCTGGTGTTGATTGAAAACATACATTCCCAACTTCTTGTTCTCCCTTATGGGACTTTAATTTTCTCTTTCTATTCTCCCCATCCATTTAGCATTGCTTGAATCCCAAGTTCATGGTCTTTTTTTTTTTTTAAGGATTTATTTATTTATTGGAAAGTCAAGAGTTACACAGAGAGAGGAGAGACAGAGAGAGAGAGAAGAGACAGACAGAGAAAGAGAGAGAGTGCGAGCGCAAGAGTGGTCTTCCATCCACTGGTTCACTCTCCAATTGGCCACAATGGCCAGAGCTGTGTCAATCCAAAACCAGGAGCCAGGAGCTTCCTCCAGGTCTTTCCACACAGGTGCAGGGGCCCATGGACTTGGGCCACCTTCTACTGCTTTCATAGGCCATAGCAGAGAGCTGGATTGGAAGCGGAGCAGCTAGGACTTGAACCTGTGTCCATATGGGATGCCGGCACTGCAGGTAATGGCTTTATCCACTACACCACAGTGCCGGCTCCTCAGATCCATGATCTTTAAAGTACCCTCTGTGCAGAGATGAGCCCTGCTAACAATTGGACAGGGTCTGACGATTGGTACATGGAAAGAGGTCAGGACTTCACTCTGTATTGATTCTTCTATCCTTTTTCTTGTTGTCAACCCCTTTCGAGATCTGGTTGGGATGAGACTAAGTGACTAGATGGATTCTGTGTGGCGTTACATTTTCGTTAAGGAGTACCTGACTGCAATACCAGGGAGGTGGTTGGTAGAAAGAAACCAGTGCTAGTGGGAAACTCAGGAGACCTGGAATCTCATTCTGCCATTAGCCATACTATTACTGTTTCTACCACTTCTACTGATGCTAATGTCACCACTGTTTCTGTACTTCATATTTGCATAGTGGTTCTCACTTTACAAGCATCTTTTTCCATTCCTCCTCTCAATTACTATTCACAACTCTGTGAAATAGGAGAACATCAGCTGGCCCACTTTTCAGGGGAGTAAGGAAACACACAGTATGCTTTCAATGATTTAATCACAAATGACAAGGCCGGTCATGTTAGCTCTTGGGGCTGCACTAAGACCCACTTACATTGTTGATGTTATAAAATTATCAGTGTTGCACTGTACTTTTTACGTAAGGTAAACAGCAATCACCCCTTACTCACAGCTTCACTTCCTGCATTTTCAGTTATCCCTGGCCAACCAGGGTGCAAATCTATTAGAGACAATTCCAGAAATAAACAACTTATGAGTTGTAAATTGGGCACTGTTCTGAGTAGTGCAATAAAATCTCTCACTGTCCTGCTGTGTCCCAGCCAGGATCTGAATCGTTCCCTTGTTCAGCAAATCCACACTATACATGTCTCCTGCCTGCTTGTCTTAGTAGCAGTCTTGGTCATCAGATCAAGTGCCATGAGGTTGTAGTACCTGTGTTCAAGCAACCCTTATGGAGTAGCCTAATACCATGTCCCAATGCCTACCTCATTCACCTCCTATCACCTCATCATGTATGCTTCATATCACCCCACATCATCATCATAAGAAAGGTGAGGACAGTACACATTTGGCCTAGTGGTTAAACTGCTGGTTTAGGATACCCATGTCTCATGTTAGAGTGCCTGCGTTTGTTCCTGGTTTCATTCTGAACTCTGGCTTCCTGCTAATATGAACCCTGGGAAGCAGTGCTGATGGCTCAAATGGTTCGGTTCCTGTTGTCTGTGCGGGAGAACTGGATTGACTTTTGGGCACTCAGTTTTAGTGCTCCAGCCATTATGGCATTTGAGGAGTGAACCAGTAGATGAATCTCTCTCATTCTCTGTCTCTCAAATTAAAAAAATAAAAATAAAAAAATTTATTTTGAGACAGACTACCTTCACATAACTTTTGTAATAGTCTATTGCTATAATTGTTCTATTCTATTAACAGTTTCTCTTTTTACACTTACTGTGCCTAATTTATCAATTACATGTTAACATAAGCACATAATTATAGGGGAAAACGTACTAAAAAAGGACAATATTCTCATATTTAGGGCTCAATACAATCTGTGGTTTAAGGCATCACTGGGGCCTTAACATAATCCCCTGGCTAAAGGGTGCTGCTGTGTTTTATTTTTATGCATCTGAGTGAGTTTTGCAATTTATGAGATCCCAGAAACAAGGGATCATGGGAATTACTTCCCTATGGTCCGAGTTAGAATATGTGCAACAAGCAAGCACAAGTTACACTCACATTGAACACTTAAGGAAAAAACTAAAGTCATGAAAGTGTTTATTTTGAGCATATTTCAGTCTTACTACTTTACCCCTAGGCTCCGTAGAACCATTACTCTTATCAGAGAAGTTGCCATGGAAACCGATTTGTACTCTTCTCTCTTTGCCACGGTATTTTTCTCAGGCTCTCTCTATCTCTCGAAAATCTTAACAGCAGTGAAACAGACATCAAACCCCAGAGGATTAAAAAATGGGATTTGTATTTCTTTTCCCCACCCTCCTTCTCCTCCCTTCAAAGGCGTGACTATTGACAAATTGGTGGCTCAAGAATTCTGCCAGCAATGATCAGCTTCCCATGCAGACAGATGCTGACAGAGGGAGGCCTGCATCCGCCTGTCTGGGAGGCCCTGGCAGGCCCCAGTCCCACCTGCAGGGGACACAGGTGCTCTGTCCTGGTTTGAAGGATGAGAGCCACTCATCGCACTTGGACAAACACGAGAAACACAGAATTATCGTTCATCAACATCAAAACGGTGGAGCAGATGAAAGAAATGGGATGAGAAGGAGGCTTATTGTATTTTCAGGGTTCTCTCGAGTTCACTGACCAAGCAGGAGATAGGGAAATGTGGGAAGAACCTGGAAGCACTGTGTCTGTGGGTTCTTAACCTTGTTACTGAATTTTCATAATGGGAGTGCTGGCTTATCCGATCTAACCTCTGTCTCTGCAAACAGGTATTCTACATCGTGTTCTTGTGAGCGTTGTTACTGCTGCGACTGCCTGCCTGTGATCTCCCCAGCATGGGGGTTTGAGGGCACCTGTGCTTCTCTTCTATTGGCCGAGGGTTACCGTTCCCAGTGATGCAGGTGAAAGCTGCACTATGTTGGATGGCCCAGCCTCAGGGTCCTATGATTGCATCACTTTTATCAGACTCTATTTGTTGAAGCCATTGTAAGCCCACAAAGACACAAAACCCTTCTCTGGTGAAGAATCCGTTGCCAGGGACAGACATAGTTGAATACACGGGTTCGATTCCCAGCTCTTTCTCCTGATTCCAGCTTCCTGTTAATTCAGACCCTGGGAGGCAGTGGTGATGGCCTAAGTAGTTGCTTTCCTGCCATCCATGGATACACATGTGGATAAGTTCTTGCCTCCTGTAGTCAGCCTGACCCAGGCCAAGGTGTTTTAGGCATTTGGGGAGTGAATCAGCAGATGAGAGAACTCTGTCTCTCTTTCTCTCTTTCTCTCTTTCTCTATCTTAAGTACATAAATTAAAATACAGCAAAGAATTTTCAGCCATTAAAAAATTCTCCCAAATTAGTGAGTTTTCTAAAAATCTGTGGCATATTTCTTTAAAATGCCTAACTCCTTCTTGATATTTCATTATCTTCATTAAGCACATCAATTAATGTGCTGTGTGGAAATAAATGTTATCTCTAGGGCATACTGAATAGAATAAGATTTTCTTTAAGAACCACTCTTTGCTGAGTGCTCAGTCTCTTTGAAGTGTTTTATGTATTTTCCCTCATTTAATTTCTGTAATAACCCAATGGTAGGTAGACAGTGCATGTTGAATGAGGAAGCTGCTGCGGTGTAGAGACAAATTGCCTGAAGTCACATGGCTAGTAAGCTTTGGAGGTGCTAGATGGCAAGATTGCAGGGAGGGAGTTTTGTTGTTGTTGTTGTTGTTTTCTTTTCATTATCTTTGGGGAAGCAAAAAGTCTTCTGAGGCCTAGCACCTCTTCTTGTTTTCCTTTTCTTCTTAAAGATAGCATGTTCCTTCCTGTATTTTGTGATGAAGCTGCCACTCCCTACCCCTTCGGAATTCCTTTCTCTGCAAAACCCATCAACAGCCACGCCTCCTCAATTTTCCCTCCCCTGTCATCGATATGGTGTAAGTAGGCAGCTAGTTGCGGCTAGGTGAGCTGGGACTCTTGCACCTCTGCAATGGGATATCTACCTCTTTAACGGTCAGCTTGATACACCACCTTCCAGGATGCACCCGACCTCATCTGGCACCAGGAAGGAGGAGACACCAGAATGCCCACAAGGAATCTGAATCCCACATGAAGTGCCATGAAAATCCCAGAGGGCTCACCACATGCTAAGACCCCACCCTATTTGTTTATCTGATTAAGTTACTACCCCCTGTCTCATAAAAGAGGCTGAGATTGGGAGAGATGTCTATTTTGCCATGGACCACACTCTTTGATAGCATTTCTCTATGCGAGGCAGCCTACAGTGACACAGGAATGCAGGCATACTCTCTAGCTTTTAAATAAATGCTTTTTTCACATGTGAAAAATATATGCCTTTGCTTAGAATTCTTATCTCTGTGGGGACAAGAGCTTGAATTAAAACTTCAGGCCCACAGGCTCAGATTGCTATTGCTCCATCAAAGACAAACCTTTTTTGCTTTAAGAACTTTACTGCTGTTCTCCATAGAAAAGACAGAAAAGTACCGTTTCCATGGGGAAGTCACAAGCTTGAGATAGTTCACATGGTTTGGAACTATGTTCTTGACTTTCTCTGTAGGTCTACATCGGCTTAGAAACAAGGCTGCAGGTCCAACAGCTGTGCCCAGATGTGTATGTACCTTCCTGGATGCTACAGAGAATCCTTCTAGGACCTGTCTCATGGGACTTGCAAACAGGTTGCTGCCTTCTTGTATCATTCACTCCAGCTCTGCGTCAGGCTGCTCTACCATACTGCTGCAGCTGAATCTCCCTGGTGACCTTGACTGCCACCATTCATATGGCCTCGGTTGGGCGGCAGCTGTGGCCAGAGAAGGGTCATTACTGTCTTTCTTACCTATTTTGTCCAAGCAAGAAGCAGGTATTTCTCTGGATTCCCCACTGCAAAGCCCAGGCCAGACTACTTTTGATAAATTGAAGGTTGTGCTATGCTAGAAGGACCATGCAACTCAGTGGTAACCAGATGCACCCCTCCCACAGAGTCCATGAACAGAGCCCACTTTCCCCATGGGGTAGCAGTGCCCTCGTTGGCCTGGCCCACATGGTAGGGGCCAGCTTTCCCCTTCACTGAGAGTGCTCTATGGCCTCTGTGCTTCAGAGTTCCAATCTCAATAGTCCCAAAGGCTAAACTTCACTGTAGGGATCTTCAATTCCTGCCACAGGGTTGACCTGGTGGGTGGATGGGGGATTATGGATGTGGAAATATTCACTTCCCTTAGGGGAAAATAATCACCACCCTGTGACATCTATGGCTTTGTTTTTGTTTGTTTGTTTTTGCATTTCCTATTGCCTGTTTCTCTTGAGAAGTGTTTTAATGTGGGCATCAGAGATAACCTTATCACTGAGATGACAAAACAGGAGCTGCTTCCATTAGCTCATCACTTACCTCTGGCCATGCCCCAGGTGTGAGGAGTTCCTGGAGAGAGTGTTGTCCATGTGCCTTGTATGTAGTCCATGTTTTGACTGGATCAGAGGTGAGGAGGTGATCAGGGTAGATAGGAGACTTCCTTTCACTTTAGGTCAACTTTTAAGAAACCATTTGAAGGACCTGCTATATGTCACTCGAAATCCCAGGACATAATGAATAGTACCAATAAAACGTAGTTATGCCCCATAGAGAGCGAGCCAAGGTTGCACTAGAAACTCCCTGTGAACTGGTCGGCCAAAAACATAGTCCTGTGTATTTTCTGCAGACCTTGCGTGGATCCTTTGGGAGGGAAGCAGGCACTGATCTCCTTTATAAGGAGGTTGGTTACCCAGGGGACCACATGGAAGGACAATTGGATCCTAACTAAAGGAACCATCACAGGGAAGCAGGAATTGATGGGATATCAGAAGAGGACAGTTAGAGGTGACATCAGCAATGGCAAGGGACCCGAGTGTGGGAGGCCTTCCAGCATGGAAACTGTCCTCTGAAGAACCCTCAGAATGCTTCATGCAAGAAGGAATCAGTACTTGTTCAGGTTCTCAAGGCTCAAGGCCCATCACAGCTGCACCAGCCATGTAAAACTGCTCTCTCCCTTTTCTCCCTACCCCACGCCGAAAGAGCAGCAGCACCAAATTTCAGCTGGAAGGAAGGAGGTGATGGGGAGAATAAGGAAGTTCCTACCAAGTCTTCCTTCCCTACTGCTGACTTTCAGTTCTGGTGCATTCACAAACCAGGGAATCAAGGCAGTTTAAATGCAAAGAAAAATTTTGAAGTTTCAATAATATGCTAAAAGAAAAGTGAATTTCTCTCCCCCAGTATTGGGAACAGAGAGAAAACACCCGCTTGACATTCTGATTCAACATCTTGCTGGGAGTTATAGCTTATGCAACAAGAGAAGTAAAGGAAATAAAGGGAGTAAAGATTGGGAAGGAAGAGATGAAACTGTCTGTTAACAGATGACATGATTGTTTATGTACAAAATCCCAAAGAATCAACCACAGCCAAAACAGCTAACTCCGGAAACTGATAAGCAGAGGCCACATGATATAAGGTTAATTTACAAAGGTAAATTGATTTCCAGTATGTTAACAAGCAAGAAAAATCAAACAAAAATATGTTCAAAATATTTATAGCACACTACAAACTCTGATGAAGGAACCAATATCTAAATAAATAAATATTATTTTTGGCTTAGAAGACTCACTATTGTTAGCATGTAAATTTTCCCCAACATAATCTGCAGATTCAAGGCAACTTCAGCCAAAATCCCAGGAAGTTCTTTTGAGATTCTAGAGTTTATATGGAAAAGTAAGACACCCAGAATAGCCACACAGTAGTAAATAGGAAGGATAAAACCATACTCAATGGTAAAGAGTTGGAAGCTTCCCCCTTAGAACAGGAATAAAACAAAGATGCTCATTCTGGCCACGCCACTTTTACTCAACATAGTACTGGAAGTCCTAGACAGAGCAATAAGGAAAGAAAAGTATAGAAAAATATACTAGAACTGTTTCTGTTTGCAGATGAAAAGTTATTCAATATAGAAAATCCTAAAGACTGCACAAAAAGTTGTTAGAATTACTACATAGATTCAGTAAACTTGCAGGATACAAAATCCACATACACAAATAAGTCACACCTTTATCCACTTGACAATAAACTACCTGAAAAAGACAGTAGGAAAACCATCTTATTACAATAGCTTTAAAAAGAATAAAATACTTGGCAGTAATTTCAACCAAGGAAGGGAAAGATGTGTACATCTAAGACTATAAAACACTGATGAAAGAAATTGAAGAAGCTAGTAATGAATGGGAAGATATCCTCTGTTCATGACCTAGAAGGTCAAAACTGTCAAAATGTCCGAATACCCAAAGTTACCACAGATTTAATGCAAATCCTATCATAATTCCAATGGCATTTTTCACAGAAATAGAAACAATAATCATAAAATTTGTATGGAACTACAAAATACCCTGAATACCTAGAGCAATTCTGAACAGGAACAACCCAGCTGGAGGCATCACAAATTATATTACAAAGCTTTAGAAGTCAAAAATAACATAGTACTGCATAAAAAACATACACATAAACCAATGGAATAGAATAGAGAGCTCAGAAATAAATCCATGTATACTCAATCAACTAATGTTCAACAAGACTACAAGAATTCACAGTGGGGAAAGGATAGTATCTCCAATAAATGGTGTTGGGAAAACTAGATACCCATATGCAATAGAAAAAAAATTTGATATATCATGCAAAAAATCAGCTCAAAATAGAAGGAAATTTAAACATAAGACCTGAAACTGTATAACATCTGGTACAAAACATGGCCGGAGGTGGAGGGGGTAATTCCATGACTTTGGTCTTTATAATGAGGTTTTAGAACTAAAAGCACAGGCAAAAAAAAAATAAATAAATAAAATCAAATAAAATCAAACAAATGGTCTACATCAAACTCACAAATTTCTATACAGAAAAAGAATTTTAAAAATAAAAGGCAGGCCACAGAATGGAAGAAAATAATGCAAATCATATATCTGATAAGGTGTTAATATTCACAATATATAAAGAACTCAGACAAGTCAATGGCACAAAACTGAATAACCAATTTAAAGAAAGGCAAAGAACCTAAGTGGACATTTTTCCAAAGATGAGGCACGAGTTGTCAGCATATATATATAATGATGCTCTACATCCCTGATCTTCGGGGAAATATAAATTAGAGCCACATTCAGATATCACCTCATTCTTGTTAGAATGGCTTTTATCAAAAAGTGAAAAGATAACGAGAGTTGATGAGGATGTGGTAAAAAGGCAAACACTTATACATTTTTGGTGGGAATGCAAGTTAGTATAGATATTATGGAATACAGTATGGAGAGGAGATCCCTCCAAAAAATTGAAAATATAACTGCTATATGATCCAGCAATCTCACCACTGGGTATATATCCAGAAAATATGAAATCAGTATGTCGAAGAGCTATCTGTACTTCTCTGATCATTATTGCATTATTTATAATAGCCAAGATGTGGAAACAACCTAAATGTCCATCAATGGATTAATAGATAACAAAAATGTGTTACACATACTCACACAATGGGATACTATTTAGCTTTAAATAAGGAGGAAACCCTGCCACTTGTGGCAACACGGATGGCTCCTGGAGGACATTATGCTATGTGAAATATGACAGGCACAGAAAGACAGTTGCCACATAATCACATTTCTTTTTCTTTTTTTTTTAAACTTTTATTTAATGCATATAAATTTCCAAAGTACGACTTATGGATTACAATGGCTTCCCCCCCATACAGTCCCTCCCACCCACAACCCTCCCCTTTCCCACTCCCTCTCCCCTTCCATTCACATCAAGATTCATTTTCGATTATCTTAATATACAGAAGATCAGCTTAGTATACATTAAGTATGGATTTCAACAGTTTGCTCCCACACAGAAACATAAAGTGAAAAATAATAGATGATTTTTTTAAATGATGATGAAATCAGAGCAGACCTATTGTCATGTTTAATCCCAGTGAGAGTCAAGTTGGGAATTGATAATTTCTTTTTTTTTTTTTTTTTTTTTTTTTACAGAGGATCAGTTTAGTATGCATTAAGTAAGGATTTCAACAGTTTGCACCCCCATAGAAACACAAAGTGAAATATATTGTTTGAGTACTCGTTATAGCATTAAATCTCAATGTACAGCACATTAAGGATAGAGATCCTACATGAGGAGTAAGTGCACAGTGACTCCTGTTGTTGACTTTACCAATTGACACTCCTGTCTATGGCATCAGTAATCTCCCTATGCTCCAGTCATGAGTTTCCAAGGCTATGGAAGCCTTTCTATGTGGGATCTAAAAACATTGAATTTACATAAACAGAGGATTGGTGGGTAGGGAAAGGAGGAAGATTTTTTAAAGGATCATCTTAAACTTTCAGTTATAAGATGAGTAAGATCTGGAAATTTAATGTGCATTACAGTGACTATAATTAATAGCAGGACATATGATTGCAATTTGCAAAGAAATCTGATCTTAAGTGTTCTCACAACTATATGAATAGCTATGTGAGGTCATGTATATAGTAATTAATTTGATTGTGCTTATGATTTATATACGTCAGAATATCAAGTTATACATCTTAAGTAGAAGAATGAAAAAGAGGAAGTAGGTTGATACTATCTGAACCCACCATAAATCTACAGTAACTAGGAAGATATGATGTTGGCAAAAGAATAGCTATGCACATCAAAGTAAAGAATAGAAAGCCAGGAAGTATATCCACATAAATATAGCTAACTGATGTTTCACAGAGGAGTAAATGTAATTCAATGGAGAAAGGATCATTTACTCAACAAATGCTGCTACAAAAATTGGACATCAATATATGTGTGTGTGTAAATTTAGATACAGGCTTTATACTTTTCATGAAAATTAGGAATGAATCATGGATATAAATATAAAATCAAAAATTATAAAACTTCTAAAAAATCTAGGTGACATTGAGTTTGACAATGAATTTTTACATACAACAGCAAATGCACAATCCATGAAAGTAAAAGTAGGTTGGACTTTAGTAAAATTTAAAAACTTTGCTCTATTTTAACACACTGTTTGAAGAATGAAAGACTCTATAAACTAGGAGAAAATGTTTGCAAGAAACACACATCTGATAAAGGACTCACATCCAAAATATTCAAAGAACTCTTATGCTCAGTATCTTTTTTTTAATTAGGGAATTTCTATTTTGAACAATAGTTAGATGCCATCCACATTTATTAGAATCAGCTAAATTCCAGAAAACTGACAATATCAAATATCAGTGAGGATGTGGAGCAGTAGGAACTCTCATGCATTGCTGGTGAGGATGCAAGATAACACAGTCACTCTGGAAAACAGTTTCATAGTTTCTTTCAAGGTTAAGCATAATCTTACCATATGATCCAGCAGTTTCATTTGAGTTGAAACCTTTTCTCCACATAAAATTCTGACCAGAAATGTTATGGTGGCTTCATTTATTATTGTCACAACCACGAAGTACCTAAAATGTTCCTCATTAATTGAATGGATACATCATAGTGACACATCCATACAAATACAATATTATTTATCAATAGCAAATGAGCTATCAAGTAATGAGAGGGCACTGGAAAATCTTAAGTGCATATTGCAAAGTGAAAGAAGGCACAGACTGTATGATTCTAACCAGGCAGCACTCTGGAAAAGGCAAAATGATACAGATACTAAAAAAGATCAGTGATTTCCAGTGGGGAACAATGGAAGGATGAATAGGTGAAACACAGATGATTTTGGAGATGAACTATCCTGTACGATTATCTGATCTTGGCTAGGACATTATATTTTTGTTGAAACCCATAGAATTTTACAGCACAAAGAGTGAATTTTAATGTATGCAAATTAAAAATAATTTTCAAGGCCGGGAGATTTCAGGAAAGAAAGAATAATGTGATGAGAGAGTTTCATTGTACTACAAATGTATGAAACAACCTGACTGAAGAGACTGGGGGGAGTGCTGGTGTAGGTATCTCCGAAAATGAATAGAGACTAAGACTTAAGGCGAAAGGTATGACAGATGAGGGGCCGGCGCCCTGGCTCACTTGGTTAATCCTCCGCCTGCGGCGCTGACATCCCATATGGGTGCTGGGTTCTAGTCTCAGTTGCCCCTCTTCCAGTCCAGCTCTCTGCTGTGGCCTGGGAAGGCAGTGGAGGATGGCCTGAGTGCTTGGGCCCCTGCACCTGCATAGGAGACCAGGAGGAGGCTCCTGGCTTCAGATCAATCTAGCTCCTATTGTAGCAGCCATTTGGGGGGTGAACCAATGGAAGGAAGACCTTTCTCTCTGTCTCTCTCTCTCTCTCTCTCTTACTGTCTAACTCTATCTGTCAAATAAATAATAAAGAAAGAAAGGTATGACAGGTAAGCTTTGTACTCGAGTTGATATAGTTGCTTCTTATGGGGCTACAGGTTAACAATTCTAACTCCGCTATACATACATGCTGAAATTGATCCCAGTAAGTGGATCCAGATCAGCTCTTCGCTCCTTGAATACCACATACGTCCTTTCAATTTTGGTGGGCGTCTATTCCGTAATTTTGCAGATATAGGGGAGACAGAGAGGCAGAGCTAATCACTGGGCTTCTGTGTAACTCGGCCACAGCGAAGCTGGCTGTGCTGAGCCCAGTTGCTCTCCCAGGCCACTCTGTGCCTGAGTACATGGGAGACACACTGAAGTCCTGGCTGGTCCACTGAGCGCCTGAGTCAGAGGGCCTCACAAGTCTGACTTCATTACAAACTGATCTGCATTCCTCTGGCTGCTTTGGTTTCAAGCTGGGAAACTTTATCACCCTAAATAACTAACATCTGTGACCCTTCCTTTTGGATTACATATTTAGGAATATTCCTATTACAGCATTATTTGGGTCTCAGTAGGGTCCTGGAAGGAATGGGTCTAACTCTGGGGATTCATCCCGTAACTCATGGTGGTATCTAGTAAGTGGCCAGTCTTTCCCAGTGGCTAGGCTTCCGAGTCTTTCTGCCAAGCTTGCGGGTCCAGCTCACTTTCGACTCCAGATGACTGCTCATGTCTCTCCCAGCAGCTGCTCAGAGTGTAGATGAGAACCCTTTCAGGGAAATAGCTCTGTGGCTAAGATGAGCTTCCACTCTTATCTCAGAGAGGAACTGCTTATCTAGGAGTCTTATATAATTCAAATGAGAGCTGCATAATGTGCCTCTCTCCTTTAAGTTATGGGGAATCAGTAGTCCGTCCTTCCAAAAGGTCCCCTCTATCTGCCTGAATGAAAAGGACTAAGTGAGGAATGCCTAATGATGCTTGTGGCTGACTGGCTCTCAGCATCCTTATCAGGCAGGGTGGCTGCCAGGAGCCTCAGATGTTTCAGATATCTTTGCCCCTTGAGATCTCCTTGAGGTGCCTACATTAATTAGTCCATTGCAAACATTCACATCAGATAAATATCAGGGAGAGTCTCTTTGGTAAATGGGAGGTATGGGAATGAGAAAACTAGACTGAAAATGTCATTTTCATTTGCAAAATCCTTATGCAAATACAGGTTTCTCAGCCTGAAGGCTGGATATCGAATTGCAGAAATTCTACATCTATCTGTGACTGTGGCTAGTTTGTGAATTTGTTTCTTCCCTTCCAGCCTTCTGAAAGGATCATGACTTGGCCAAACCCATAAAACAATTAGTCTTCAGCAAGCTTCCCTCCAACTGTTTTATGTGTGTAAGTTGGTTAAAAAGCACAGCTTCTTGTCATGTCTGGGGGAACTGCATTTCAATTGTTAGGTCACTACTGCGAGTCTTTTTTAGGAAAGTCACTGTTGCTGACCACTGTTTCTAGAAGCTACATGCTCTAAGAGCTTCACCAAGGAGGGGGGCTCTGATGTGGGTTAAGGACACAATCAATGTTCAGCGTTGCAAAGGGGGCGCTTTCTTCAGGGGAGGGATTTTTAGGAGGAAAAGGGAGAAAGGAAATCTGTATGAAACTATGAGGGATAAATGCTTTCTTGGAATTCTCCTCCTTGCAGTACAGTCAGTAATGTAGCTGAAGCAATGGTCTCAACCTTGGAAAGCTGGGCAAAGGACTGGAGTAGGGCTGAGAGGGCAGAAGCTGCCTAGTGCCAGCTCTAATCAAGGTCCAATGCTCCCTCTCCCTGTCCCATGTGCCTAGGCAGCTGACAGGGAGAGATCATACTGAGTTTTGGTCTCAGAGCCCTCAAAACCTTTGCTGATGTTTGCAAAATAGGGACTTACCTGGGATGCCTGAAAACTGTAGAGAACATGTGGCTGTGGCCATGGTAGGTGGCTGGGATGCTTAGCTAGCAGAGGAGGCCAATTATTCAACAACTTCAAATAAATTATCATATATTTACTGAGCTATGGGATAAGGCTTTGATGCTGAGGTGAAGTGTGGGTTACAGTTCACATTGGTTGGTCTGTCACTTGCACTTGCCTTTCTTCATGAATCTTAACACAACCCATTGAAACTCAGAGTGCCTGAAGCTATGTAGTCTATATTCTCCACAGTTTGGCTGAAATAATTTTCATATTTAAACTGTATGACAAATTACGTACTTGGTCTAAGTGCCATATTTAAGAACTAAGCTATTTCAATGGAAGAGTATACTTAGTCCCAAGGAGTGATGAGGGTACACTCTGCAGAGTAGCTCAAAGTATCTAATTTTATGCTGGGTCTCGCTGGTACATTCAGAGCTGCATACTATTGATTAATCCAATCCAAGTTCATGTGAGTAGGAAAGTGAAATAAATCTGTGGAACTAATTATTAAAAAAGAATACATATTAAAAATGATATACCGAAAACAAGAAGTTAGAAAACAATGTTTGAATGAACTAAGACATCTTTGGGATGGGCAGCGTGGTTAAGTTGCCACTTGAGATGACTGCACCCCATTTGGAGTGCCTGGATTTGAGTCTTCACTCCATTTTGATGTCATCTCCTGCAAATTCACACCCTGAGAGGTAGCAGATGGTGACTGAGATACTTGCAAGACCCAGATAGAGTACCTGGCTCCTGGCTTCAACCTGGCCCAGCACTGACTGTTGTAGGCCTTTGTGGAGTGAATCAGAAGGTGGAAGATTCTCTCTCTCTGTCTCCCTATCACCCAGCTCTTCAAATAAATAAAAATAACTAAATAAAACTTCTTAAAAGAATGCTTTTAAATAGCTGGCTATTGGTGTTATAGTGTTGTCTAGGACATTCAGGAGAATTTGGTTGTTAACCAGGCAGTGCCACTTTCCTTTGCACTGTTTACTGGGCTCTTTTCTAAGCTGGTGGATTATGGTCTGACCATTTAATTTTGTGTTTTGAGTCTCTGCCACATGCAGCAAGCTTATTTGGTATATCAGTAACTGGGAGAAGGTATGTATCTGACATTCTCAAGTACCAGTTTGGATGCAGGCACCAGCTCTCTCCTCATGGTTCTTGCAAAGAACCTAGTGATTAACATGGGTTTCCTTCTTTTCCTTGGCATTTACAGGAAGTGTTGGCAGCAAGTGTGACTCCCTCCCCCAGAAGATTAGCAGAAGAGAGTCATGCTCTGGGGCCTGCCACAGGCTGGCCTTCATTTCAAGTTTGCTCTAATTCATTTGAGGTTATTTTCCACAACTGTATTCTCAGAGTTTGGCAGGAAAGCATGGCAAATTTGGAAGACTTGGTTGTTCTAGCATTTCTCCTTCTCCTTCTCCTTCTCCTTCTCCTTCTCCTTCTCCTTCTCCTTCTCCTTCTCCTTCTCCTTCTCCTTCTCCTTCTCCTTCTCCTTCTCCTTCTCCTTCTCCTTCTCCTTCTCCTTCTCCTTCTCCTTCTCCTTCTCCTTCTCCTTCTCCTCCTCCTCCTCCTCCTCCTCCTCCTCCTCCTCCTCCTCCTCCTCCTCCTCCTCCTCCTCCTCCTCCTCCTTCTTCTTCTTCTTCTTCTTTTAACAAAGTGGTACCATTGTGGGGTTAGATTAGCTGTAGGAACTCTGTGTTGTATGAAGTCTGAGATGCCCAGGGACTGAAGCAGGAAACATGAGCTGATCAGGTGTGAGCTCCTCCTTTTCACTTATCTTCAGTGGCTAGGTGAAGTATGATCAGCTGCTACATTCAACCTCAGAAAAACTGTTCTGTTTTCATGTGCTTTTCTTGACTCAACTTCCGCTTTAAGCAGGCACTTGCCCTATCTGGGCCTTGGTTTCAATTTAAGTACTTCGTGCTGTACCCATCAGGATTTTAACTTGGGAAACCATTTTTCAGGACTTTCTGAACTTGCTCAGATTGGATACACAATTACAGATTTCTTTGTTGTTGTTGTTTTTTTTTTTTTTTTGTCTCAAGCACTCATCAAATTCTGAAGTCTGTGTAAATAAACAAAATTGTAAGCCACTGTATTGTGTGGTCTCCATGGCCTGTCCCAACCTGTCTATTTCAGGCTTCTAGAATATTTTATTTGCAAACCAAAGCGGATGCCAGGCCCAGTCAACACTGCCTGCCTGTTAGAAATCTTCCTCCAACTGCACCAAGCCACCTGAGTTCTGCCTCCTCTAATGTCCTATACACTTTAGTATATCAGTCAGTCAGTCATCCATCAACTCTTTACTAGGAAGCCAGCTAACAGAGTGACAGGTTACATGTCAGACACTGTCAAAATGCAGCCAAAGGCTCAACTCACCACACTTAAAGAGCCAACGAGCATCTTCTGGGTCTCTCCTATATTTTCAGCACCGCCAAGAGAAGCCATTTTTAATCTTGACTGGATGTTAGAATCATTAAGTAGGGGGTGGGTCACAAAGACTTCATCCAGGACTCAGCCTAGACTGATTGTCAGAATTCTTGGGACTTAGGGCAGCAATCTTTGTGGAGCATTTCCCATTCACCTTCCAGCTGATTTTAAAATGTAGCCATGGTTGGGACTGTCCCCTGGAATGGTGACCCATGCCCACAAAATGATACAGGTAGGGTAGGAAAGCACAAGGCAAAAATGAGAAAACCAATGTAAGATTGTTTGTAACTATTAAATTGTGCAAATGTTTCCAAGGCATTTGAGCTAAAAATCTAAACCAAGACTACAATGCTTTAAGTGATCCAGTTCTTGTCCATATGTATTCAGGCACACAATAATATTCATCATGCGTCCCATATGTATCAGGCAATGAGGGTAGAATGATAAGTCACACAAGTTCATTGCACTTTGGAGCTTACATTCTGATAGAAGAGACAAACCAGTAACAGGTAAACATCTGTGTTGAGAGGAGAGTCTCAAACAGTGCTGGGGCTTGTGTAGGAGACAGAGACTGTAGATTTGAGAATGGAAGGGTTGTGAAGGCCTGATTTAGGCTGACTGGTCACAGACATCTCCCTGAACAGGTCAAATGGCGGCTGAGATTTCAGTGCTTAGAAGGAGCCAGCCTTGTGAAGATCTGGGAGAGATGGCTCTGGGCAGGGAGAGAAGCACATACGAAGGTCCTGGATAGGAACAAGGATGGCATGAAGCACCTGGGGCTTGAGTGTAGTGGAAAAGGGAGAGGTGGGGATGAGGGCAGACAGTGGTCAAAGGCAATATAACATAGCATCTTGCAGGCATGGTTTGGATTTCATTTCACATGTCCCGAGAACTTTCATTCAGGGTCCTGTTTCACAATTCAACATTTATTATTGAGTATTGCTATTATGTAAGCATCCTTTGTTTTACCTGGCTTTGCATGATCAGATTGTAGTTATCATTCAAGCAAGAGTCACTTAAGATGAGGATGGCCCATATCCTTTGTGGTTCTCTATTTTTACCCTAGTCTTGTTTTTGTGATTTTATTGCTAGATTGTTTGGATAGGGTGCAGGGACTTTTTGCTTTTGGATTATTGTTATTAACCATTTCCTCCATTTGTGTGCCTAAACTTTATACCCACTGGAGAATTAGATCACCTCTTCTAACTGATGTCAGATTTGATCACCTGACTTGTGTAGGCCAATGGAATGTGAGCAGACTAGACATTTACTGTGTCTGAATAGAGGGGTAAATGTGTATGTTTGCTTAGATTCTCCCTGCCACTCTCCAATTCCTGCCCACTACAAATCCTGGAGAGGAACCCTTCCTTCATCCTGGCTCTACAAGCAGACATGCATTGTTGAGCTGAGGTGAGCCTCGATAGGCCCAGAGCAGCAGGTCAGTCATGGTCAACTCACAGCCTTTACACAAAGTGGGCAAGAAACGTTTATTGTAGCCAGACTGTAAGACTAGGGGCTGTCTGCTACTGCAGTGAAACTGACTCATTCAGTCTCGAGCATACCGAAAGCATTGCATCCATGAGTACTCGCAGAATATTTGCTGCCTGATCCAAGCAGATCAAAAGCATGAACTCTGCAGCCAGACTGCTCCAGTTTATATCCCAGCTCTGAGATGTAAGCTGTCTGTGGGATATGGGTGAGTTACTTAATCTCTCTGAAACTCAATTTTTCTATCTGTAAAATGGGCATAATATTCATTCCTATCTCAAGAGGTTTTTTTGTGAGGATTAAATTGGTTTATCTATGTCATAGTTGACATATAATAATATGTATTTATTTCTTAGGATTTTGCTATGGTACACTTATGCTAGTCTAATTCCTTAATATTTATCTTAGTTTCATTTTGACAGTAAAGCAATTGTTATCACACCTTTTTTGAGGTTTTCCTGATGTAAGTTACTTCTTACCAACCACATTTTTTTTTTTTTACCAGACAAAAACATGCCAAGTCCTTGAGATCTTCCCACTGTAGTTAATGTTTCCTGTGGACCTGGTTTTTATTCTCTTCCAGGTCAGGGAAGAAAATGTTCAACAGAACTATGATTTGTCATATGTAGCTGATATTTTCTCCAGTGACAAAGTAAAATAATTATTTTAAGAAATAGTTAAATGAAATATCCAGCAATTGAGGACATTCCAATACTGGAAATTATAAATTTACAAAAAGGAAGAGGCATTCATGTTTAATAAAAGCGTCCGATACCTCTTGAAACCAAGAAGCAACATCAAGATTCAAATACACATTTTGGAAAAAAAAATCAAAAAGCTCTGAAAGTCAGTACATCTGTCAGTCTGAAAACATGCTTTTATTCTCTTTTTTTCTCTTTGGTGATGGTTCTGTAGGATAGACACCTTTTTGGTATAGCTCACTGTATCTCAATTGTCTTAATTAAGGTTTAGCACCCTGCCATAAGCCTGACATGGTTACAAGTTCCATTTTTATTTCTTTATCTTTATTAACACCAAGTCTGAGCCACCCATCAGTACTTTATACTCAGTTCCTGAGTAGACATTTGTTACCCAGAACTTCATTCCCAGTTTCCCAGAGATTTCATTCCATGGCCCTTGAAATACTTTTAAATCCAAAAATATAGACCTTCAGTCAGAACTGACACTCCCACAATGCGAGCATTGGTTGGCTGGGTTTTTCTTTTTGAAACATCATCAGGGGCCGGCACCACGGCTTACTAGGCTAATCCTCTGCCTGCGGCACCGGCACCCCAGGTTCCAGTCTTGGTTGGGGTGCCAGATTCTGTCCCAGTTGCTCCTCTTCGAGTCCAGCTCTCTGCTGTGGCCCAGGAGTGCAGTGAAGGATGGCCCAGGTCCTTGGGCCCTGCACCCGCATGGGAGACCAGGAGGAAGCAACTGGCTCCTGGCTTCGGAGCAGCGCAGCGCGCCGGCCGCAACATGCCAACCGTAGGGGCCACTTGGGGAGTGAACCAATAGAAAAAGGAAGACCTTTCTCTGTCTCTCTCTTTCTCACTGTCTAACTCTGCCTGTCAAAAAAACAAACAAACAAACAAACAAACAAACAAAACAACATCATCAGACAACGGATTTGAGCAGGAATGGGAAATTCATCCACCCTCCTGGGTTTAGTTCTGTGATGTGTTGTCATTTAATGGGCTCATTTAGCAGGACAGAATTTCCCGTGGGCATCAGAAGCCCTAGGACCAGAGGCAGAGTTATTGCTGAGGCAGGGGATTATACAAAAACAATAACAAAACTGGAAGCAAGGCATACAGTGTTGGGAGGGTGTATGATAGGGCGGATAGCTCACGGACGGCAGAAGCAGGTTGCCTCTCTCTGGTTACGTGTCTTCACACAAGCACGGTCACCCCTCGGCATCCATGGGGGATTGGTTCCGGGATCCCCTTTTAGATATCAAAATCTGGGGATACTCAAGGCCCTGATAAAATGATGGAGGTAGTATTTGCATAAAACCTAGACCATCCTCCTATAAACTGCAATTAATTAACTAATTTATTTGAGAGAGAGAGAGAGAGAGAGATTGTTAGTCCGCAGTTGGTTGGATCTGGGACATGGAACCCAGTGGTATGGAGACCCACTGCACATGTGTGCGTGCATCTGTATATATCTGATGGCTGTTAAAAACAATGGAACAGCAGAACTAAATGATAAATGTACTTCACTGCAAAATGTTTCAAATCAATGCATAGTTTTTTCATAGCATGTGTTTTCCATGAACTTTCTGGAGATTTCCCACATGCATGGATTTCAAAACTTTTTTTCACCAAAGTAAACATACGTTTAGATTAAATTTTCCATGAATTATTGGCAGTGCCTTCATATAATTTATGTATGTTTGTATCATCCGCAGATACTTCAGTAAGAGCTGAGCCAACCTTTCTAATAAATAAAAAGGCAAGCAGGGCAGTGGTGGAAAGAGGTGACGGGGGTCTCCAGGGTTGCAGCACACAGAGCTCAGGTTGCACCAAGGAAGAGAAGAATCTCCCAGATGAAACAGGACAACGACATCCCTGGGCTCCCTTATGGGCCTACTCTTGTAGGAGACCTTTTAAAAATATATTTGTGGCCGGCGCCGCGGCTCACTAGGCTAATTCTCTGCCTGTGGCGCCAGCACATCAGGTTCTAGTCCCAGTTGGGGCGCCGGATTCTGTCCCGGTTGCCCCTGTTCCAGGCCAGCTCTCTGCTGTGGCCAGGGAGTGCAGTGGAGGATGGCCCAAGTGCTTGGGCCCTGCACCCCATAGGAGACCAGGAGAAGCACCTGGCTCCTGGCTTCGGATCAGCGTGGTGCGCCGGCAGCACGCTGGCCGCAGCGGCCATTGGAGGGTGAACCAACGGCAAAGGAAGACCTTTTTCTCTGTCTCTCTCTCTCACTGTCCACTCTGCCTGTCAAAAAAGAAAAAAAGAAAAAAAGAAAAAAAATGTATTTGTTTGAAAGGGAGGGAGGGAGGGAGGGAGAGAGAGAGAGAGATCTTCTATCTGCTGAGTCTCTCCCCAAAACAGCTGAAGCTGGGCCTGGCTGAAGTCAGGAAACAGGAATTCCATCCTAGTCTCCCATGTGGGTGGCAGGGGCCCAAGCACTTGGGCCATCATCCGTTGCTTTCCCAGGCATATTAGTAGGAAAATGGATCGGGAGCAGAACAACCAGGACCCAAACCAGTGCTCATGTAGGATGCCAGCATCACAGGTGGCACCATAACCTGCGGTGCCACAACACCAACCTCATGCCCTGTTCTTGTAGGAGCTTTAAATAAGCAGTGGGACATGCAGCAACTTCAGCAGCATGTCTTCCTGAGCTTGAGTTCTCACCTAGAAACAGCTTCACGTTCTACTTGCCCAGAGCCCACCCACCCCATGGACACTCTTGAAACCCATGCCAAGGGCACCCACCACTCCAGCTACCCACATTCATGGCAGATCCCCACTCTGCTCCCAACAGTGGCAGCGCTGTACTGGACAGCAGCTGTTCATCAGGCACCGCTGAATGCATGAGCCATTATCGCCTCTCATCCTCGTACCTCTTCTACTAGGAAGGGATTTGTAGTCCTATGCTTCATATAAAGAGAATGAGACAAGCCATAGTTGGCCAAGGTGCAGGGATGTACATGTCCTTGACCGAGATTGCATTCCAGCTCCCCAGTGCTATGCTGCTTCACGTAAGTGTGCCTCTAAGGTCAATCAATCCTCTTCAATGCTATTTTACATACGTTACTACTTCAGAAACACTGAAAATAAAGGTGGTGCATTCTTTTTCACCAGTATTTCTCGCAGCATATAACACACAGCTAAGTTGAGACCAGGGACCAAAAATGCTGACTGATAGGGCCCATCAACCCCTGAAGACATGGTACCAGCATTCTCCCCACCATCAGAGTTAGAAAGACAAGCTGGATGCAACTTTCCTGCTCCTCCCACAATAGCCCACAGGGAACTCTACCCAGAAACCCCCAGTGAAATGGCATTTGGGTACAACTTTTCTCTCTGGCCCTGCTCTTGGAAAGTGTTGCTGGAGGGTATTTTTAGAAGCCAGTGGTCTGACAGCAGAATAAACAACATGCTGTAATCACTTCCACCTCCCAGTTTCCAGGGTGCTGTTCTCATTCAGGCCTTTATTTTATTGGGACTGGGCACGGCCCCAGCCTCTGAAATGGTTTCCCTCCCTCTGTCTTTGCTGGCCACTCTGCATGATGTTGAGGCATAATCTCGAGTCTGACACCCCTTGGCCTACAATTCTGCAGCTGTTTGCCTTTCATAGAGCGAGGGGTCCCTTCCTCAGCACAGTGCAGACAGCTCTCACGGTCCAGCTATGGCTAACCTGTCCAGCCTTGCTCTCACTACACCGTCGGAGACCAGAGTGCTTTTGTTTCCCAAGACTGGTCCTGTGCTTTCTCACTTCCCTTGCTTGCGTGTCATGGGCCGAATGGTGCTCTCCTACCTTCATCCCAACTCTGTGTTTACAGCCTTGTTGCTGGGACCTACAAATGCTGCCTTAATTTGAAGAAGGGTCTTTGTAGATGTAATGAAGTTAAAGCTGCTGAGATAAGGAGATCATTCTATATAATTAAGTGTGCCCTAGGTTCAATGAAAAATGTCCTTATTACAGTGAGGCAGAGCAGAAGCTGGAAGAGGCAAATAACGGATTTTCCCTTGCAGTCTCTACAAGAAGCATAACCCTGCCAACACCTTGATTTTGGACTTCTGACCTCCAGAACTGTGACAATATAACTTCCTGTCTTTTAAGGATAATTTGTTATTGTAGTAAAAAAAACAACAAAACTAATATGCTGCTTTACTTTCTCTGCCTGTAGTTCCCTTGCCAACCTCATTTACTGGCTGCAGTCTTATCTTATTTACCCTTAGTGGCCCAAATCACACATGCATCATCCACAAAGCCTTGCCTGATCTCTCAAGATGATAGTTATCTCCTTGTTTTTGGGTGATAATCTGTGTTTCTCTCATAGAGGTGAAGCCATCCAACATAGCTGAGTTAAAGATCCTAAGGCTGTTTCTTGTTGCTTGTAGATAGGAAAAGCAATTTAATCTCATGTCTAGAACATGAGTATGAACATAACACCGATTTCTCAGAGTTTTGCACACATTAATGCTGTAATAGAAACAATATGCTTGGTATAAAGTGAGCATTCAATTCCATTTGTTAGTATTATTGCTGGCTATTATCATCATAGCCCAACTTGCATGCTCCCATGTCATTAATACATGTCATCCATTGCAACAGTCTCTCTACTGAACCACCTTCCTCCTGACAGACCTGATCAGGGCTTGGTCATCTTTGTGCTCCCCACTCCTATGACCATCACAATTCTTTGCAGGTGGTCCATCTTCCTGAAACATTTAATAAGTCTGAATTCACAAAAGCAGACTATATCTCTTTTTTATCACCTGTAAAGTGAAAAGAAAACTGTCCCTAAATCATCTCTAAGGTCCCCTTCTTGCTCTAAACACACCAGCCCATGAGAACGCATTTCAATAAGGCTTCCCTGAATTTGGGGAACACAAATATTGCCCACTGATCATGGTACAGCATGATTGTCTGTGTGTGTTGATACATAAGAAACCAAGGCCAATCAGCCAAAATAGAACAAAATCTGTAAAAGAAGTGTCTGAATTCAGCTTGACATGACCACAGCCATTTAGGATGTAACTGCTACCCTGCCCTTTAGGTAACTCAAGGTCACCCTAAGCCTTATAGGATACAAAAAGCCATTAAGATGATTTGCTGGGGCTTGTCTTAATCGTTGGACCCTGAAATGTTCCATATCTAATGCTTGGAAAGCTAATATTTCTTGGAGAAGTCTGGGTACACTTAGAATAGCTGCAGGATACCTTTGTCTATACTACCTTTTCCTTTGCTTCCAGGCGTGGAGCTCCATGTCTTGTAATACCTGAGACCACACTTCTGCCTCAAAGCACCCTAATAAATTTCACTTTATGTAACATTAAAATTGTCCTGTTTTTTGTTTTTTTTTTTTTTTTGGTCTCACAGTACCTTCTGCCTGTGGTGGTAGATTCTTGTATCCTGGATTTTTCTCTGAACTGAGTGGACTGTGGGGTCTTGGATGCTGGTGTTCTGTTCTGTGTCTCTGTTCTGGCTTTGCAGATGCTACTTCGGAAGTGACTATTTTTCTACATGTGAAAATAAGAGCTTTTCTTGAACGTCCTATCAAGAGCATTTCCTCTCTGTTTGAATTGCTTTGGTTTGCATCCTGCATCTGCTGCTTATTGGTTGTGTGGCCAAAGAAAAATGACTTAAATGTTCTCTGCCTTAGTTTCCCCATCAATGAAATGGAAATCACAGCAATTGGGGTGGATTAAATAACCTATTTTGGTTATTAACACATTAACAAGCATCCATGATCATCTTTGTTACCACCATGACCATCACCACCACCAATGTCACTCCAAATCCAATTCTACTAAGACCTGGGAAGGGTCAACACTGCTTTTTGTTCACAGCATTACCATAGCTCATTGTAAAGATCTGGTTTCTCCCTTTTCCATTCTTAACTGTCTTTTCCTAAGCAGCTCTCAATCTATCATTTTTAAGAAAAAATTATTGATTTTTATTTATTTGAAAGGCAGAACAATGGAGAGAGAGAGAGAGAGAGAGAGAGAGACCTTCCCTCCACGGTTTCACCCCAAATGTCTTTAAGAGCCAGGGTTGGGCTAGGCTAAAGCCAGGACCCAGGAATTCCATTCAATTCTCTCACTTGGATGGCAGAGGCATCATCTAGCTGGATGGTAATGGATCAGGGACTGCACCCAGGCACTCTGACAAGGGATACGGGCATCCTAAGAGGCAGTTTAACCTGCTGCACCACAATACTCATGACCCCCTCAAGCTACACCTCTGGAGCTCATCTCTTTAATTGGAGAGAAAGCCTTAACGAGGGGGTGGGCAGATAGGAGGTGCTCTTGTCATTAAGAACTTGCTTCTCAGATGTTCTAACAATACCAAGTGTCTCCACTTAAGAAACTGAAGCTGTCTTCTGCTTCCTGCCTGAGCTGGAGACAGACGGGACTGGCAGCAATGCGATTCAAGGGATCTTGCACCCACTGTCCCCGCTAGAGAGCGCTGCACCCACAGTTTTAGATTCCTCAACCTTAGCATGAGAGTGGCTCAGGAAATACACAAAGAGGTTTCTCAACAGGATTACTTGGTGTGAAAAGGTACCCCCCAGGATTAAATTAAGAGTTTTCAGAAACAGTTGGTGGATGGAACAATTTAAGCCTTTTCTGTGTTTTCTTAATTCCCAGTAAGATGATTAGCCAGCAAGCCGAAAATTGGTGAAATTCCTGGGAAACAGTGCCGTTGCTGCCTTAGTGTTCTTAGTGAAGCAATGATCATTCTCTTCACCATCTCCCCTATCCCCTGTCTTTTAATCCTGAAATACAATCTTGCCACCTGGGCAAATGGAACCTGGCCATTTTTTTAAAATGTCTCATTAGTGATATTAAGAAAACGGTATGGATTAGAGCAATACCTAAGCAGCTGAAATGAATTCAACAATTAAAGATACTTTTCTTCATTCTTTACCTTTTGGATACAGGGGATTTAGTCAGAAGGAACACCTGGAATTTGTGAAGTGAGAAGTCATTATCTGTGAAAGTAGCTTTTAAAATACAAAGTGTAATAAAAGCAGTAATGCAATCTTTTAAAAATATTTATTTATTGAAAGGCAGAGTGACAATGAGGGAGAGGGAGAAGGGAAGGGAGAGGGAGAGGGAGAGAAGGGGAGAGGGAGAGGGAGAGAATGAATGTATCAACAGTATCTCCAAGTAAATGAGGCATTTTGGAGAGAAACGAGGAAGCTGATGGAGAAAGGATGCAGCTTTGATTTCTACCCTAGGGAACTGATGCTGTAAGAGGAAAAATAAATCATCACTGGCTACAGGGAGGAATTTGCTAAGACACACTAAAGCAAATGTCAATTACGCAAAAGCACAGAATGTACTTGTTCCTAGAGGGCTGCATTTTGACGGAGAATGTCGGAGGATGAATGATGTTCAAGTTTGGTAAAACAGTGTACATCGGGGAGTTTGCTGAGGCCTAGGTGGACAGTTTGTGGAAGGAATTTGGGTGCTGGGAAGACCATGCACCTTGCAGACATGGTGATGTAGGAGAGCTGATGGGAGCGGGTGTCCTGTTACAATTGAGTCTCCACAGTGGATTCTACCTTTCAGGTGGAAACTGTCTTTCCCAGAGGATGCCACTTCACTGTTAGAAGTAGAAGTGCTGCTCACCACTAAGGCAATCTTGGTCACGTTTTGATTTTCAGCTCTTATCTTCCCTCCAAATTCTGCCTTTCTAGAAGCACAATGACTTGCACATCAGAGCTCTCACTCAAAATTGAGTAGTTGGCTGAGCGCACAGGGGCTGTGTAACATAGATTTTCTTCAGAAACAAGTTTCAGGGTAATTCTTTTCCGTGAATCCATTCCTCTCATTTAGGAAAATCAATGTGAGGAGTCTCCACAAAATTGAGAACCAGGGGTTGACATACAAATTGTCACTGGAAATGAAGTGTAGGAGAGGAACCAGCAGAATCCAGGGTGTTTCAGCCAACTCCGAGACCATGATGTGTCTGTTGACTCCTCTAGCCCTTAGCTTCTTCATCTGTGAAACGGAAATAACAGAACCTGATGGTTCCAAACACGTGACTGTGGAGTGCTAAAAATCAAAAATTTTATGGAAATGACTTCAAAAATCTTATGGAAATGATAGAATTAAAATATTTTTTTGGTGCAAGCAAAATTGAAATTCATCCATTTGAGTGAGCCTTCCAAAAGTTTATGGGGAAATGCAAATTATGAAAAAAATTGGGCATGGATTTCAAATTTTTTGCACCAGAATAAACTTATTCTTTAATTCTACTTTCCCGTGTACTTTTTGGAGCACAATCATATAAGAGAAAATTCTCTGAGAACTGAAAAAGTGATTTTCTTAATAAAAATCTATGATAGATATTAACAATGTCTTCATTTAAATGCTTACCACCACTATCTGTAAAAAATACTCATCTCAGCATTGAATTAAATGCTGTATTTTCATGTCCCTTGGTTCATAACACAAAAAATTTTATTAGAATGTTTAAGCTACATGGTGGGAGCCAGATTACACAATGAACCTTTCATTTTCCAACAAAATGAATTTTAAAACAAGCATTCATAACTTAAACCCAGAAAAAGAGAACAGTAAATGCTGATATGTTATGTGAACAAAATAAGGAACAGTTGAGAAGAAGAGCAGTATTTTAAAGAAAGAGAAATAAAACAACTTGGACTGGCCCGTAGAACACTAAAAATGGGACTGAGAACCTCAAAAAATAATTTGAAACAGGTAAATTCATTTTTTATAAAATTGTACATTTCTAACTTTTAATCTTCTTTACATAGAATGTCCTCTTCATGTAATATATATATATATATATTATTTTTACCTAAAGCAAATCAAAACCAGTATTCTAAAAATGAATTATGATAGGTCTTGCTAAATGTATTGATTATAAATACTGCACTTAATGACACTCAGTGCATGTTTTCTGAATAAAGCATGGAAATTGAATGAGTGCAATTACACACACAAAGGTTAATTTAGACATATTTATATTAAAATTCAGGCTAGATAGCTGTGAAACTATAATAAAATTAGTTTTTTATAAAGAAATTTTATTTTCCAACGTTATCTTCCTGTACTTAAGAATTTGGTGGGGGGGGGGGGTTGCTGGCACTGTGGCATAGCGAGTAAAGCTGCCGCCTGCAGTGCCGGCATTCCATATGGGTGCCAGTGTGAGTCCTGGCTGCTCCACTTCTGATCCAGCTCTCTGCTATGGCCTGGGAAAACAGCAGAAGATGGCCCAAGTCCTTGGGCCCCAGCACTTGTGTGCGAGATCTGGAAGAAGCTCCTGGCTCCTGGCCTGGGATTGGTGTAGCAGCCATCTAGGGAGTGAAGCAGCGGATGGAAGACCTCTCTCTCTCTGCCTCTCCTTCTTTCTCTGTGTAACTCTGCCTTTCAAATAAATAAATCTTAAAAATAAAAAAGAATTTTTTGTCCTCTGATGAATTTAGCTGTCACTTGTGCAGTGACCATGAAAGACACAGATCTTGGTGCTTTAATAGGTTTCTTTCTTCTAAAAGTTTTTTTTTTTTAAGTTTCTGCTGTTAAAGCTTTTAAACTATTTTTTTCTCAAAGACATGAGACCAAAAGCTTAATGAAATTTGTCACTAGGCGGGAGAAAAGCAGAACAACACCCAAAGTCATCTTTCTGGAAAAGAGAATACATGAACATCACAAGATGAAATGCTGATCATGCAGCTTTCCCAACTAAAGGAGGCAGAGATGCTACCACAGAAAAGGAATTATGAGGTACTTTTATTTAGTTGTTTTCAAATGTGCATGTGTATTTTTTTTTTTTGACAGGCAGAGTGGACAGTGAGAGAGAGAGACAGAGAGAAAGGTCTTCCTTTGCCGTTGGTTCACCCTCCAATGGCCGCTGCGGCCAGTGTGCTGTGGCCGGCATACTGCGCTGATCCAAAGCCAGGAGCCAGGTGCTTCTCCTGGTCTCCCATGTGGGTGCAGGGCCCAAGCACTTGGGCCATCCTCCACTGCACTCCCTGGCCACAGCAGAGAGCTGGCCTGGAAGAGGGGCAACCGGGACAGAATCTGGTGCCCCAACCGGGACTAGAACCTGGTGTGCCAGCGCAGCAGGTGGAGGATTAGCCTAGTGAACCGCAGTGCCAGCCAGCATGTGTTATGTTTTCATATGTGTATGTATGTACTGCTTGTGTCACTGAAAGTATAAAGCACTTCAAACCCAGCCACATATATGTCTACAATGATGGTGATATTGGTATATGTGGCCAATTGGATAATATAATGCAAACTCAATTCCACTAGTCTTTAACTTTAGAGACATTCACAACTGCCTCATTTAAAGGAAAAGCTTTTAATGTTTTCCATAGAAGTTGATGATCTTTACAGAATTGCAAAGCCCTTGAAAGTAACAATGGTTATTCTAGTTTGGACAGTGATTTCCTTCCCATAATATACTTTATTTACATTTTTATCAATATAAAGAGAACAGATGTAATGTAGTTCATAGAATTCTAAGAATATAATGGTACTTTCCTTAATCCCTCCCTGTTTCTTTCTTTCTTTCCCTTACAAAATTAGTGCTTATTTAGTACGTATTATATGCCAGATGCTTTCCTAGTTTCTTCTTCCCCAAAGCAAGAGATTCAAAGGTATGTAAGTAAGCTCTTTCATTTTTATTATTACACAATTAATTAATTAATTGTCCTGTTTAGAGGTGGAGAAATACACTGGTGGTAAGAAAATCATGATTATAAAATTTTTTCAAAAGTATATTTGGGTGCTATTAAAGATATCCAGTGAAAGTGAGATACACAGCAGACCCATAGAATGGCAGATGTCCTAAACAGCACTCTGGCCTCAGAATCAGCCCTTAAGGCACGCAGATCTGGCTGAAAAGCCCATGAGAGTATTACAGGCATGGAAAGTCAAAACACTCTGGAAAAAAAAAAAAAAACTACATGAAAGATCTCCGCGAGTGAGATCCCAGTGGAAAGATCAGGTCATCAAAGAAGGAGATGCCTTTCTCTGAAGGGAGGCGAGAACTTCCACTTTGACCATGGCCTTGTCTAAATATGATCAGAGTTGGTGAACTCAAAAGGCTTCCATAGCCTTGGCGACTCATGACAAGAGCCTAGGGTGATTACTGATGCCATAAACAAGAGTGTCAATTTGTTAAGTCAACAACAGTAGTCACTGTGCACTTACTCCTCATGTAGGATTTCTGTCCTTAATGTGCTGTACATTGTGATTTAATGCTATAACTAGTACTCAAATAGTATTTTTCACTTTTGTTTCTATGTGGGTGTAAACTGTTGAAATCTTTACTTACTATATGCTAAACTGATCTTCTGTATATAAAGAGAATCGAAAATGAATCTTGATGTGAATGGAAGAGGTGAGGGAGAGGGAAAGGGGAGGGTTGCGGGTGGGAGGGAAGTTATGGGGGGGGCATTGTAACCCATAAGCTGTACTTTGGAAATTTATATTCATTAAATAAAAGTTAAAAAATAAAGATATCCAATGACACCGATAACAAATGAGTCAGCTCCTAGCTGCATTGGGTTTCCTCTGGCATCTTGGGGCTGCTTATGGTCCTGTACCGCCTCCTGCTTGCTGTCTGGGTTAACCCCTTTAAGCTGTCTCTGCCCACTGGAGCACTCAGAGGCCATGGTGACAGCAGAGGTGGCTGCTGTTTTAGGTTTGGTTTTTGTTTTTAATGAGACTGCTGGTGGATTTTACATATTCTAATTAATTTCCCTTTTTCATTTTGCAAGTTCTCCAGGGTTTCTGAAATGAACAGCACTGGTTTTGGAACAGTACAATCAACCAGCAGCTGTTCATGTGTTCTTTCTGTTGTTCAGATGTACATCGCTTTGAGGTGGTGATAAGGTAGGCATCAGGCAATTGAGTTCTCAGCCTCAATAGGGAGGGTTATTCTACTTGTGGTAGAGTCCAAGGTAAGGAAAAAAAGACTGAATAATCAAACACACAAGCAATCAAGAAGTAGGGTTTGGGGGTGTTGGCAATTCTGAGGAAGCCACCTAACATCAGGAGGTAAGTACCCAGAGCACCTGGGGACTGTCACAGCTCAGGCTGTAGGGACAGAAGAGGGTGAGGACCTAGATTCAGATCAACTGAGAGGTAGCCCTGGAGCTCTTGAGCATCTGCTGGCACTGGTGGCCTTGGCTGGCAGTTAAGTTTCTGCACGTGTCCTCCTGCCCACCTCTTCCTCTTGAGCCCACTTCATAGGAACAGAAGCTTTCAGAGGCAGAGGGGTTGGAAGCAGTACCCTGTACTTCTGAAGCTTGGGATGGGTGAATATCCGGGGATACCATCCTTCTCCCTTTCCTGTCAAATTCCTATAGATGCTGCTGGACTCAGTGTCCATGTTTCCTCTTTATGATATGTATTTATATATATATATATATATGATCACTTTAACCATTAAGATGGCATTTTTACCCCCAATTTTAGTGGGACTTGGAGTCCCATAACAAGTTTTTAAACTGTACCCCAAGGAGTAAGTCTGTAGGACTGTATGCAGAACTATGCAGCTTTATAGTTACAAACTTCCTCCTCTCTCTCTTATTCCCGCTCTTATTTTTTTACTGAGATCTATTTTCAATTGACTTTATATATATAAATATATATATGATTAACTCTATGTTAAGTAAAGAGTTCAACATATAATATGAAGAAAAGAAAATAAATTAAAAATAAATAAATAAAAAACTGTTCCTTCAATAGGTCTGATCTGATTTCATCATCTAAAAAATCATCTATTATTTTTCACTTTATGTTTCTGTGTGGGAGCAAACTGTTGAAATCTTTACTTAATGTATGCTAAACTGATCTTCTGTAGATAAAGAGAATCGAAAATGAATCTTGATGTGAATGGAAGGGGAGAGGGAGTGGGAGAGGGGAGGGTTGTGGGTGGGAGGGACGTTATGGGGGGGAAGCCATTGTAATCCATAAGCTGTACTTTGGAAATTTATATTCATTAAATAAAAGTTAAAAAAAAAAAGAAAAAAAATATGCCATGGTTGTATTGTAGGGGTGGTTGCGTAAAAAAAAAAAAAAAAAAAAAAAAAAAAAAAAAAAAAAAAACAACAACAACAAAAAAAATTGTTCCTTGACAGTCAAGATGAGGGCTGTTCAAGTCATTGCTTTTCAGAGTCAATTTCACTTTTACAGCTTTCATTTTAGGTGCACTGTTAGTTTTCACAGATCTGGGAGAACATATAGTGTTTTTCCCTTTGAGACTTACTTATTTCACTAAGTATGAAGTTTTCCAGATTGATCCATTTTGTTGCAAATGACCGGATTTCATTTTTTTTCTGCTGTGTAGTAATTCCATAGTGTATATATCCCATAATTTCTTTATTCAGTCTTCGGTTGATGGGCATTTAAGTTGACTCCATTTCTACCACATCACTTTTCAAAAACCTAACCTAACAAGGCTTGCTCCACTGGCAATGATTTTTTCTGGTATACATGAACATGAATGCGTGCAAATTAAAGCTGCAAGTTCCATCTGCGTACTCATCTTGCACATCACTTAGGCTCTGTGTTCATACTACAGGATCCTTACTGGCCCCAGCTGGCCAAATTTCCCTGTTGCTGTCCTCACTGGCAGCATCATTGTCACCTGCTGCCACAACTGCCATTGGCTTCATTGTTACCCCAACTGCGCACCTGCCTGCCCTCAGCTTTCCCTGGTCTCACAGACTTCCTTCACCTTCTGTCTAAAACAAATCTAGCTAGCCTCCTCTTCTCCCTGTAGGGCCATGATTCTCTATGTGCATAGTGGATTTTAATCTCTGACAAGGCACTACAGATTAGCACAGTGATGCAAATGAAAACCAACCTTGACTTCAGTCAAGGGGATTTTGGAGTAAAAGCGACATATTCATCAGGGAAGAGATTTGGGGGGGAGGGAACTTCTGTCATATCATGTGTTTTGGTATGATTTGTCTTCACCTTTTATTTAATAAAATATTATTTTTTGCATGTCTGTAATTGTCTTCATTTCAGGATTAAACCATCCTAACTTCCTTAGGTTTTCAGTCCATTAGTTATTTTGAATTCCACTTTTCTGAATTCTCCTTGTTTTCTTTCCTGAAATTTTCTTGGCAGAGATAGTAAATTAATCAATGACTTGTAGGGGAAATAAAGGGCTCAGTGCCTAGGTTTGTGATCAGACTGTGCCTGCTTGCTGGTCACACATCTCTGTGTACACGAAACACAACCAACTACTCTACTAAGGCTGGCGTCAGAAAGGCTAAGGGGATGAGCATTTTCTTTGGGGTCATGGGAACAGGTTCAAATCTGCTTCTGTGGATTCTTAGCTTTGTAACTTTGAGTAAACCATTGATCTTCTACTTTGCTTTTTTATGTGGAGTGGCATTGTAGCATTTTCCATATTCTGTCCATGCAAGGTTATTATGAGGTGAGAGACAGTTATATACTCCCTTATCCATGCCAGCTTTATCTCAGAGAGCTTCATACAGAGACTGTCTATGCTTGGGCTGAAGTATTTACTGATCCACTCAAGGGTGGTTGGTCTCTCCTCTCTCAGACCGAGGTCCATCCCACCATGACTGTGCTTTTTATTGGTGTTTCAGATACCATTTGAAATCTAAGGGGAGATCTCCAGGATTCCAGAAAGCCACAGACACTTAGAGCAATTGTACATGACACATAAATGTATGCAAGCTGATGTTGACTACAATATTTCTGTTATCCTTTAGACTGGGTGAACTGAACCCACAATGTTTAGCCACTGCATTCTAAGGTCTCCTTGTGTTGGCTCTATTGCTTTAACAAGTCTGCAGAGCAGGCTGTGAGCCAAATCTTGGGCAGTGTCTGCCAGGATTGTCTGAAAGCCAAATTAGAAGCCTTCTGGGCCAAGAGTGGTTTTGGCCCAGAGAGACCACAACACCTCGTAGCCAACAGGGAGGGGAACCCACTGCCCATAAAACTCAATGGATAAGAACAAAAAGAGACATTGAAGTCAATGTAACTCAGAGGGAGTTTCAATGGAGCCTGGCAGATAAAGGCTCAAATTCTGGAATCTGAGGTCGGATTGCTGCCTCGGAGCACAGAGGTGACACTCTCAGGGATGTGGTGACCTCATTTTGCTCTGGAGAGACATGGATAGGGATCACAAGACTCTCATCTGACCAGGTCTGAATGGCAGCCTCTGTTTAAAGACAGATGTCTGACAGCACCAGCCAGGAGGATGTAGGATGTCAGGAGCGCTTTGACAAGGACACAGGGAGCCATTCAAACAGTGCTGTCCTCTGTAATGGCTAGAGCCACCCCATTGCATCCAGAAGCCCATTTTGCAAGCTTCTTGATCCCCCTTCCCCTGCCCCAAAGCAAAGTGATGTAACTGTGATAAATAACCGCAATGAGCATCCTTGCCTGCATAAATCCATCCTTGCTGTTTTCACTGGGTTGGGAACCTTTATCATCCCACATCACGCCTTATCCAAATACATGCCTGAACTCAGTTCTCAGGCTGCAACGTTATTAGTGAATTATGCTGATCTGAGATGAAGGTAATATATTGTCAGCAGGCTAGTCAGCTGGAGGAGGGAGCCCTGAGTGTTCCCATAGGACCTGAAAGAAAACATGAAGTCTAATATTTCAGCAAGTGCTCTCTCTGGTCAGAACCATTGCAAAACCCAACTATTAGGGCTGCTCCTGGAATCTTGGCACATTCTTTCTGCCTCAGTGCCAGGAATCATTTGTGAAGTTACATTGTGGCAATGTGCTACAATGATACTAATCAGCTCCAACAGTTATTTCTTTCACACCAAGGACTGTGTGTTAGTTACCAACTCAGAGTCTATCACAAAAATCAATTTAATTATCTTGGTGACTTTAAGATCAGATTTTTTTCTTTAAAAATCACACATTTTGATTATAGTTGAGTCTTCTTTAGTCTAGAGATAAACTCAGCCCAGAAACCATCAGTCTGAGAGATACTTCCAGGATAATTTCTTAGCTTAAATTTGTCTATATAGAAAGAATTGAATAAGTATAGATGCATGTGCTTTGAAGTAGCATTAAATCTGAATTAATGTAAAATCTGAATTAATGACATGAAATGTCTACTGCTTTGTTTAAAATAGGGAGAGAGATAACTCTTGAACATGGTAAAAAATTCAAACACTACCAAAAGTTGAAGTCAAAGTGATCTCCACCTCATATTGTACCTGCTGTAGGCAACAGTTGTTTCCCAATTAATTTTGTCCTTGCAGAGATAGTCAATACCTATGGAATGCATTAGAGCATAAGCACCTTGTCCTCTATTTTACCTTCTTCAGTGCTATACTTCCAGTTTTCAGAACACTACCTGAGATATAGAAAGAGCTCAATAAGTGTTTGATGATTGAGTGAATAAGCAGAAACACACATCCAGCACATATAGTGTGCTGTGTATACCACTCTGCACCTTGTTTTTTCCCTGAAAATATTTTATAACTATAACAGTAAAGCTGCCTCATTCTGTGGTAACCACCTAGTAATCCATTGTATGAATCCACACACCTGTTTCTTCCAGTGCACTAAGAATGTACATCTAGGTTTTGTCCATCCTTTCTCTATGACAAATAAGTGGTAAACAATATCTAGAATCTATGGCTTCATGTATATTTTGAATGTATCCATAAGACAGATTTCTGTTTTAGCTGTGAAAGTATCTGTAAAGTAAATTCTTACTTAGTTAAAATATATGTGTATGAAGTGGCTACTTTCTAAGTAGTTAATCATTGCAAACTCTAAGGAGAGTTTCCATTTTCATACAAAATCTTTCTCTGATGTTATCTTTGCTTAGAATCCCTTTCCCATGCTCTTTTTCTAAAGAGTTTATTTACTTGAAAGACAGGATGACATAGAGAGAGGGAGAAAGAGAGAGAGAGAGAAAGAGAGAGAGAGAGAGAGAGAGAGAGAGAAATATCAATCTTCCATTCACTAGTTCACTCCCCAGATGGTTGCAATGGCTAGGCTAAAGCCAGGAGCCCAGAACCTTCATCACATTCTCCCATGTGGGTGGCACAGGTCCAAGTAATTTATACTCCTCTACTAGTTTCCCAGATCAACCAGGGCTCGAACCAGCTCCCATATGTGATATTGGTGTTGAGGGTTGCTGCTTCACCTGATATGCAAGAACACTGGCCCCCTTCCATGCCCTTTAATTAAACAAGTCATGGTTTTTCTAAAATATCCAAAGTTCACCACTTTTATAAATTTCCTCATTGATCTCTGCAGGCCCAATTATTTCTAGTCTCTTTCTTTCTATCTACTTATCACCATGCACATGTCTTTATGTTCTCAGTTATCACATTAAAGGATGTTCACAACAAGACCCCAGCAGAAGGAACAGGCCATCAAGGAGAGAGGTGCCTTTCTCTGAAGGGAGGAAGGAACCTCCACTGTGATATGGCCTTGACTAAACAAGTTCAGAGTCGGTGAACTCAAGGGGCTTCCATAGCCTAGACAGCTCATGGCAAGAGTCTTGGGTGATTGCTGATGTCATAAATAAGAGTGCCAATTGTTAAATCAACAACAGGAGTCACTGGGTACATGCTCCCCACGTAGGATCTCTGTCCTTAATGTGTTTTACTATGAAACTTAAAAACAACACTACTAGTCGAACAATACCCTATACCTTGTGCGGTTGTGTGAGTGCAGCCTGTTGAAATCATTGCTTAGTATATACTAAGTTGATCTTCAGTATATGAAGGTAATTGAAAATGAAACTTGATGAAGGGCAGGATGGGAGAGGGAGTGGGAGAGGGGAGGGCCACGGGAGGGAGAGAGGTTGGGGGGGGAGCCACAACAATACAAAAGTTGCACTTTGTAAATTCACATTTATTAAATAAATAAAAAATAACTATATAACAAACAAGCAAAAAAAGAAAACAAACAAACAAAAAAGAACTTAATACTTTACCCTTTTAGTATTTTTTTATGTTCTACTTAAAGCTATTGGTTGAACTCTGTAATTAATACACAATTACTCTTAGGTGTTTAATTAATGCTATAACTAGTACTCAAATAGTATTTTACACTTTGTGTTTCTGTGTGGGTGCAAACTGTGGAAATCTTTACTTAATATATGCTAAACTGATCTTCTGTATATAAAGATAATTGAAAATTAATCTTGATGTGAATGGAAGGGGAGAGAGAGTGGGAGAGGGGAGCATTGTGGGTGGGAGGGAAGTTATGGGAGGGGGAGCTATTGTAATCCATAAGCTGTACTTTGGAAATTTATGTTCATTAAATAAAATAAAATAAAAAAAAATAAAGGATGCTCACAACTCAGGACCTCAGCAGCTGAGAGCCTACACATCAGCATTGGAGAGTGAGGTGAGACCAGACTGCAGCAGTCCAATCCATTGGCAATAAAGCTGCAGGAAGAGCCTATGGAGAACCTGGCTTGGAGCCCTGTGGGGATAGTGTACCTTCCAAACAAGAGGAGAAAAAAAAAGGAAGGACACGTTTCTTTCTCCCTGATCACCTTAAAATGGCATCTTGTGGCAAGCCGATAGAGTGGGCACCACTTCGGACATATGTGTAACATCTGCACCAGCTAGTGTCCACACCCAGCAACCAGCCGAATGGAGACTCCTTACTCTGATGGGAAGAACTAATAGGGGGCTGGGTGCTCGTGACTGTGGGAGGCTTGTATGCTGGGACTGTGACAAAAACTGAGGCTGTGTGGGAGGACTCATGGTATGGCTGGGACTTTGGACAGTAACTGTGGGAGATTATACACTCTCAGAGCTTCCTGGTTACCAGGTGAGGGACATTGCTGGGGAAACTGAGCTTACACTGAGGACTGCACAGATCCTTTGTGTGGTCCTTGGAGCAGAGTAGACAAATATTATACCCACTGGGGCTAGCACTTAGGCCCTGGTCTCCTTTGAGGAGAGGAGCTCAGCTGAGCAGAATAATTCTCCCTTCTGATAAAAAAAACAAAAAGAGGAGATTTACCTAGCCAAACCTGGCTGTTACCTTAGAGACACCCTTCACCCTGGAGAACTGAACTGAGCTCCTTGGCCACACCCACGATATGCCTCTAGATATTCACTGAAAGCAGACACTTCATTTATCTACAGAGGAATAATACAAAGATAAAAGCTGCCACAATGACAAACAAAGAGAAACCAATGAGTATCTCCACAAATGCCAAATAACAAATGCGCCAATTCAAGAAAAAAGAATAAGGAAGACAACATGATGCCCCTAAAAGAACATAACACTTCAATACTAGACTGTGAAGATGATGAGTGAGATTGAAGAAATGCCAGAAATGGAATTCAAAAAATTGATCATAAGATTACATGGAAGTGATCAGAAGCAAATGCACGAACTACTGAAATCCATACATGACATGAAAGAAAATTTCTCCCACGAAATTGAGATCTTAAAGAGAAATCAAAATGAAATTAAGAATTCAATCGAACAAAAAAAAAAATGCAGTGGAAAGCCTTAACAACAGAATTGGTAAAGCAAAAGAAAGAATATCCAACTTAGAAGACAAAGCAAAGGAAATTATACAATCAAACCAAAAACAAGAAGAGGAAATTAGAAAACTAAAAATCACTGCTGAAGGCATGGAAGGAGAAAAAGGACTAGAATGCCTTTTTAGTGAAATAATAACAGAAAACTTCCCTAATTTGGAGAAAAAAATGGACATCCAATACAGGAAGCACATAGAACTCCTAAGAGACATGACTAGAAAAGATCTTCACCATGACACATTGTAATCAAACTCACCACAGTAAAACATAAAGAAAAGATTCTAAAATGCACATGAGAGAAATGCCAGATTACTTTCAGAGAATCTCCAATTAGTCTCACAGTGGATTTCTCATCAGAAACCCTACAGGCTAGGAGAGAATGGTGAGATATAGTCCTAGTCTTAAGAGAAATAAAACTTTTAACCCAGAATACTATACCCTGAAAAGCTCTCATTTATGAATGAAGGTGAAATAAAGACCTTCCATAACAAACAGAAATTGAAAAAATTTGTCACCACCCATCCAAGCCCTACAAAAGATGCTTAAGGATGTGCTGCACACAGAAACACAGAAACATGGTCATCACTATGAAAGAAGGTAAAGGAAGAAAACCTCCTAGTAAAAGATTATAGGAAGTTCAAAGCATATATTAGAAATACCTTTGGGAAAATGGCAGGGCAAAATTACTGCTTATCAATAGTCACATTGAATGTTAATGGCCTCAACTATCCAGTTAAAAGACCCAGACTGGCTGAATGGATTAAGGAACAAAACCCATCTATTTGCTGCTTACAAGAAACACATCTTTCCAACAAAGACGCATGCAGACTGAAAGTGAAAGGATGGAAAAAGATATTCCATGCTAACAGAAACTGAAAAAGTATTATATGTAGCCATCCTAATATCAGACAACTTTAGACTTTAACACAAAAACTGTTAAAAGTGATAAAGAAGTGCACTATGTAATGATTAAGGGATCAATTCAATAGGAAGATGTAACTATTATAAATGTATATGCACCTAATTACAGGGCACCTGGCTATTTAAAAGAAATGTTAAGGGATCTAAAGGGAGACATAGACTTCAATGAAAAAGTAATGAGGGACTTTAATAGCCAACTTTCAGCAATGGACAAATCAACAAGACAGAAAATCATCAAGGAAACAATGGAGTTAATTGACACTATAAACCAAATGGATCTAACAGATATCTATGGAACTTTTCATCCTACAGTTGCAGAATACACATTCTTCTCACCAGTGCATGGAACTTTATGTAGGATTAACCACATACTAGGCCATAAAGTACGTCTCATCAAATTAAAAAAATTGAAATCATACCATGCATCTTCTCAGACCACAATGGAATGAAGCTGGAAATCAGCAACTCTGGAATCTCTAGGACATATGCAAACACATGGAGAGTGAACAACATGCTCCTGAATGAACAGTATGTCATAGAAGAAATCAAAATATCTCTGGAAACAAATGACGTCGACAAAATATCAAAACTTATGGGATACAGCAAAAGCAGTGTTAGATGGAAAGTTTATAGCAATTGGTGCCTACATCAAGAACTTGGAAAGGCACCAAATAAATGAGCTATCAATGCATCTCAAGGATCTGGAAAAACAACAGCAAACCAAACCCAAAACTAGTAGGAGTAAAGAAATAATTAAAATTAGAGAAGAAATCAACAAAATTGAATCCAAAAAACAATACAAAAGGTCAGCAAAACAGTGAGCTGGTTTTTTGAAAAAATAAACAAAACTGATGCATCATTGGCCCAAGTAACTATAAAAAGGAAAGAGAAGACTCAAATCAATAAAATTAAAGATGAAAGAAATTATCACATTATTTATTTACATACCTATTTCCTTAATGAGACTGAAAATTCTTTGACAACTAAAACTGTTTCTTACTTCATCAGTATATTTCAAGTGACTAGTACAATAGTTGCCATGACAAAATTTGTTCAGTGGTTGACTATGACAGTGAATTTTAGAAAGTCACTGTGAAGGATAAACATATAAATATCCCTCTAGTCTGAGACTTTGGCAACAGTAGAAAGAGCAGACATATTTGAAGTTAGTCCTGTGAGACTCAAAAAGAAGACTGGTAGTTAGGTGGGCACTAGATCTAGCTCCACCAGGGGAATACCTGGACTGGCAGCTCAGCTGGGGATTAGGAGAAATTCCAAGGCTTGACAACAGGTTAAAACTGGACAACTGGATGGAAACCTGGTAGATTCAGATGCAAAGAAAACAAGGTGAATCCAAACCTAGGCAGTTATTAGAGCAGAACAGATGGGGTGACCTCAGAATTTGTAATTTATGTGGATTGTTAGGACTACAGGCATTGTTACCTGCAAGGACTGGGTGTAGTGGCTTTAGTCCAGTCTGGTCCTTTCAGACAGAAGAAACAAAAGCATCCTCAAACTTGTTCCAGGAGCTGTAGGCTTTTTGAAAGGAAACTCATAGGGCACTAGGTAAAACAGACATGTTCCAGGAGCTAAGAAAATTATATTACTTATCAAATGCTGTATAGCAAATCACCCCCAAACTTACTAGTTTAAAATAATAAAAATGTGTTATCTCATAGTTTCTGTGGGTCAGAAATCCAAGAGCAGCTTAACTGGGTAGTTCTGGTTCAAACTCTCTCGTGAAATGGCAGTCAAGCCATCATTTCTAGGCTCAGCTAGCAGGATTTGCTTCCAAGTTCACTCACATGCTTGTTGGCAGGACTTAGTTCCTTCCTGGATGTTGGCTGAAAACCTCTTTTCCTGAAGGTGGTCTTCTCCATGGACTGTCTGAATATCGGCATCACATGGCAGCTTGCCTCTCTGAGTGATTTTAGGAGAGGGATCCCAATACAGAAGCCAGAGCTTTTTATAACCCAGTACTGATCTTAAAACCCAACACCATTATATGACTCCCCAAACTGACATAACATTGCTTCTGCCAGATTCTCTTATTACACACACCAGGCCTGTGGGAGAAGACCCCCTGAAGGTGTCAGTTTCAGGAGGTGGGTGTCATTGGGTGGCATCTCAAATGCAGACTACCAGAAAAATGAAATATACAACACTGGAACTAGAACTGAAACCTCAGAACTCGTTGGAACTAGAAGTGAAAGAGTATAAAGCACCACATCTACTTTTTCATTGATTCTTTCAGGGACTTTATGGTCTTTTCTTTGGGACATCACTTCTAGTTTCAGCACATCTGTCCCATTCTCTTCTAGTTTGGCTCACTGACTTATTTTCTGTCTTCTGACAGTTGGATTACACTGTACTTGTGCTTATATAACTCTATTCCTCCTTCCCAACAACTTAGTGTCTCATGTACTTAGTTCTAAATTTTGACAATAGAGGTCTAATTGTTACATCTCACCTTTTTACATCAAGCTACATTAGATTGGGGTCAGCCTCTAATGGAAAAACACTAGGGCTCAATACCTACCTCTAAGCCACCAGTTATTTTTAGAAACCCTGAGGCAAGACAGTCTAAGACTGGGGCCAAGACAGGAACCCTGAGGTCTGAATTTCAGAAGTTGAGTTGAGATTTCCAGAAACTTTGTGGACAAGGCCAATATTGGCTGATGTTTTAGTGATTAAGAACATAGACTCTGGAGCTTGCCCAAATAGGACCTTAATCTTGGTCCTCAATATGCTAGCCAAGTTTCCTTGGGTAAAGTCCATAAAATGGGTGTGATAATAATAATGTAGTACTTGATTGCATTGCCATGAAAACTGAATGAGATTATGCCTGTAAAATTCTTGGCACAGTCCTGAAAATATACCAGACTTCAATAAATGCTATACATCATTTCCACTGATACAGCTTATTTGGAGTCATGTTTCTGGGAGCCACAGAATGGAGGGAGAGGTATCTCTATCAGTTTAATTTATTCATTCAACAAATGTTTATTAATAATTCTTCCTCTATGTTTGAATTTGCTTCTTGGTTATAACAGATGCACTGAAATTGTACCTATTGTTGACTCAGTATCATATTACTCACAAAAAGTGTTTCAAGCTTTTTTTACTTAAAAAATTCTCTACAGGTACCCAGGTCCTCTGGAACATTCTCTCACTTTTCATAGATGACATTTTTGTCTCGTTTACTAAGAGGTAAAAATGGGTAATGGAAATGATCCTGGACTTGGCGGAAGAAGATGTGGATTTAAATCTTAGCTGTGTCTCTAAATGGTTGGCATGTTACTTGTCTTCACTGAATTGGGTTTCTTCTCTATAAAATGGTAATAATAAAATTTATCTAACCTCACATGAGAGGCCATAGAGTATGGAAGTTAACAACACCAATTTTGAAGCCAAAGCATTGGGTTCAAGTTCTAGATCTGCTTTCACAAGTTGACTTGGCATGTCAATAAGCTTTAAGTGCATTAGTTTATTTATCTACAATGTAGGATGAAAACACCACCACTGTGCCTATAGGGTTGAGCTGGGAGGACTCAATAGGCTAATGTAAGCATAATCCTGTTGTGGCTTGAACAGGATTTGCCTCCCCAGATACATGCAGACATTTAAACCCCAAAGTCTCATGTTAACAGCTAATGGATAAATGGATGATGGATTATGGGTAGAAGCTTGATTCAATTATATTGTCAGCAAGTAGGGCCTTTTGGAAGTGATTGGGTTGTCCGAGGTTGCTAGGATGGAGTCCACATAGAAGGTAGATGGATAATGCATTTACTGTGTGTCTCTGATTCCTGACTCACTATATGGTCAGCCCTCACCATCCTCTGGTCTCATCAGATGCCTCGATCAATGGGGCTGTCCCATCTTGGGATATGAACATCCAAACTGTAAGCCCAAACTTTATTTCTTCCCAAGAAGTTTCTCTCAGGTATTTTAGTTAAAGTACTGAAAAGCTGACTGATACAAAAACATGGAATAACTCAACAAATACTAATTGTTTCATAAATGTTTATTTTCATATAGCTGTGTTCCTGGCTCTAAGAACCAATAACATTTTAGTAACTCCACAAGAAACAGCAGCAAAACAAAGGACAGAGATGTTCAGAGTTTGGAAGATGTTAAGCTCCTTATGCTTACTTTTGTCTCTCTGAGAAACGTTTTGCTTCCTTGTGACCTCTCAAATGTCAGGAAGAAATCTCCTATATTGCTGTTAGCTGTCTTTATCTCTTTGTCATCAGCTTCATGAAAAGGGAGTCACAGTTATACTTCTTTTTTTCAACAATTTCTGTCTCCATTGACACTCAAGTCTGGCTTTCAGACTGCTCCCACTCTCTCTCCTACTTCGGTAGAGCCACTCCTTATAGGACAAGGTCCCTCTTTTCTGGCACAATTTAGTTCATCTAAATTGTGATTTAATTGTAAGTTTTGATTCCTCTGAAGGCCCTCTTGAATTCCATCCTACTCCACACTCATATGTAAAATATTTGAATCACCCTCTTTTTTTTTGTCTTCCTTTAAAAAATACGTGGCATGCTTTTCCTTTGCTGTGTCTTAGTCCCAAGTCTGTCCTATGCAGTTATGTCTATCTTCTCCAATGTCTTAAATTACCTTCTCTCTGAAAGGGACTTCTAAGATGAGAGAGAGAGCTAGAACTTGAGGTGGAAGAGTATGGTGAGTGTGGCTGGGGCTCAGAGGAGTGGTGGTCAGCTCTGCAGAAGGAAGGGGAATCTTCAGTATGCAACAAGGAAGAGGTGAAATGTAATATTAAAGGTGTGAATATTTATAGAAAGGGGTAGGAAAAGTTAAACAAAGCAGAGTTTGAGCCAAAGCAAGGGAAATGCAACAGCCAAAAGCTGTCAGGACCTAACCACCTCCCTAGCCAAATGCTCTGCCAGAGGCCAGCCTCCCTGCAGGCCTGGACAGATATGTCTCTGGCATTTGTTCTTGCCTTCTATTCCTTAGTTCCCTATTTAATTCACTTCAATTCTCCATTGCTTTATTATTGTTTTGATTTTATTATCAAACATTTAAGACATATGCAAAAGAGGAACACCCATGCACTCATCACATTTTCAATAATCTTCAGTTCTCCCCCCAAGTCCAGTTCCTTCTCACTAGTATTATGTTGACTCAAATCTCATGCAGTATGTTATTTTATATGCAACCATTCTAACAGATGAGAACTTTCAAACAATATTTTTTAAAAATTTATTTGAAAGAGAAATAGAGATACACAGAGAGATCTCCCATCCTGTTGTTCACTTCCCTGTAAATCTTGTCTATAGCCAAATGCTGCATCAGATTGAAACCAGGAGTGAACAACTCAATTCGGGTCTCCCACATGTTTAGCTGGAACCCTAGTACTTGTGCTAGTACCTGCTGCCTCCTGGGGTATGCATTAACAGGAAGCTAGAATTAAGAACAGAGCCAGGACTCTAATCCAGACATTTTGATATGAGATGTAGGTGTCCCAAGAACAGTCTTGACTGCTACATCAAATGGCCACCACAAGGTCTAGGTCCTCTTAAGAAAGATAACCTTAATGGGCTATTTATAGCTCAAAAAAGAAATTAACAACAGTTTCTTGGGGCCTCTGTTGTGGTGCAAGGGGCTAGGCTGCGATCCTTAACACTGGCCTTCCATATGAGCACCAGTTCAAGTCCTTGCTGCTCTACTTTCCATTCAGCTTCCTGCTAATGAGCCTTGGAAAGCAGTGGAAGAGGACCCAAGTGTTTGGGTCCCTGCCACCCATGTGGAAGACCCAGATGGAGTTCCAGGCTTCTGGCTTTGGACTGTCCCATCCTTGGTTCTTGCAACCATTTGTCAAATGAACTAGCGGATGGATTATCTATCTCCTTATCTCTCCCTCTGTGTAACTCTGCCTTTCAAATAAATAAATAAGTAAATAAATAAATCTTTAAGAATACAAAGTTTCTTTTACTTATCATATACACAAATCTCATGCATGGCTTTCTTTTTCTTTTTCTTTTTTTTTCTTTTCTTTTTTTTTTTTTTTTTTTTTTTTTTGCCAAGTCCAAATACTAGGATACTTTTGAAAAAAATACGGAAAAGCAGAATTAAAAGTTTATTTTAGTGCTGAAACTTTTGAAATTTGTGACTAGCTTTTTCATAATACGCATTTTTCACAAACATTTTGAAGACCCTTTCCTAAAATCCACATTTGGGATTAGTTCATCTATTCTACATCTATCTCTTATTTTCCTTCTCTCCAATTATTTGCTAAAGATACTAGGTCTCTCATCCTTTGATTTTTCCTGCTGTTTTGGATCTTCCTAATTGTATCCCTGTGATGTCATGGATATACTCTGCTGTCTCTTATGTTTCTTATAAACTAGTTGATAGGTCTGTAGATTTGATTTATAGATTAAATTATCTTTTGGTAAGGCTTTTGTCATGATGGCATAAGAGGCATATATAATCTACCTAGCTCTTCCTTATTAGTTACTGGTATTTAGAATCATTCATTCCTGAGGAGTGGCAAAATGGTGCTAATTCAGTTGTGCTATCCCTTGTTTATTTATTAGCAATAATACTTCCATGCAGTTCAAGGTTTGTTCACTTAACATTTGGGTTTCTAATAGTACAAAACAATCTAGGGAAGACAAAATAAATGAGTGATACTTTCCCTTATTCATTGGTTCTCTAGCATCTTCCAGTAGTGACCAACCAATAACTTTTTTTTTAACATTATGTGAAACTGTGGATTTAATATATGTGATGAGTTTCACTCCACTGCACTATTATACTGACTTGATACTCTCATCTTCTGTGTTTAGTCTGTGGTAGCTACTCTGTGTTGGCTCTAAGTTCTTTTATACCATCTAGTTCTTTTTGATTGCTTCCTTGTTATTTGACAAAGATACTCCAGGCCCCTCTGTTATGTCTTCTGCTACAAACTGAAGCCTGCTATGTCTACAAGGACTTCTGGTTTCTTTTAGTGGAAATGTATTTCAAGACCATAATTTGAGCACTAGGTTCTCTATGACTTTGAATTTTGTTAGAGCAAACTTGACCCACAATCTCCTGATTCCTATATGTGGTCATGAGTTATTTAACAATGGAATACATTCTGAGAAATGTGTTGGTAGGCAATGCTCTCGTTGCATGAACATTGTTGGATATACTAACAGACTAAGGTGCCACAAACTCAGTCTTACAGAACTACGATCATATATCCATCATACTTAGAGTCATTGTCTGAAGCATTGTATTATGATTGTACTTCTGCAGATGCTCTTTGAAGCCCAGAGCTAGTCATGTCCTACTGGCATGTGGTCATTTTCCCCAGTCTCCATGACTGCTCAGCTCTAGCTGATGGGCATTCTAGTTGTGTTTCCCAGCCTAGTCCAACATGATGTCCTCACTGCAACCCTGCTTCTTCCTTGTACACCCTGCCATGTATAAGCAGGACTGACTCAATAATTGGTTTATGACTCTGTCTCCTGTTTTCCTACTTCTCTGCTTTTTTTTTTTTTTTTTTTTTTTTTTTTTTTTTTTTTTGGACAGGCAGAGTGGACAGTGAGAGGGAGAGACAGAGAGAAAGGTCTTCCTTTGCCGTTGGTTCACCCTCCAATGGCCGCCGTGGCCGGTGCGCTGCGGCCGGTGCACCGCGCTAATCCGATGGCAGGAGCCAGGTGCTTCTCCTGGTCTCCCATGGGGTGCAGGGCCCAAGTACTTGGGCCATCCTCCACTGCACTCCCTGGCCACAGCAGAGAGCTGGCCTGGAAGAGGGGCAACTGGGACAGAATCCGGCGCCATGACCGGGACTAGAACCCAGTATGCCAGCGCCACAAGGTGGAGGATTAGCCTAGTGAGCCATGGCGCCGGCCTTCTCTGTTTTTGTTAATGTTCTTTCTTCACTTGGAACACCTTTCTTCCCTACTTCTGTTTTTAGATGTCCTTGGGGGACATGGCTGATTACAGATTTGATTAGGAAAGATATGAGCCCTCGCTTAAATGTCATCTCTACACTGGGGACTTGCCTAATCACCTCCGAATGAAATCACTTCCTTTCTCTGAGCTCCCCTGGCTCAGATATGTATAGACATATCCATATTCCCACTGGGATCATGAATTCCAAGAAGGGTGACACCCTTGCTTATTTGTTCTTTAAATTCCCAGTCCTAATAGTGACCTAACATATATCAGATTCTTCAATAAATGTCTATGGAATGAAAGAATACATAAATGACTAAATGAATAACTTCTGTTTTTCTTGGTGTTGTTGTTAGATTTCTATTCTGTTCTAAAGAACCCTCAATCTCACCAGACCACAACCTCCTTGAAGACAGGGATAAGGCTTCCCCTCTTTTATTGATTTTTAAAAATCTTTTAAAAAATTTTATCTGTGGTATACAAATTTAATGTATTTTATGTATACAGGTTAAGGAACACAGTGATACTTTCCACCCTACCCTCCCTCCTGCCCATGCTCATACCCTTCCCCCTCCTTACTCTCCTAATCTTTCTCTTAATTTTCACACTGATCTATATTGTTTATTTTATAATCAAAAAGTAACCGTACACTAAGTAAAGAGTTCAACCAATAGGAAAAAAAGAAAAGCAAACAAAATACACTATTCAGGGCTGTAAACAATCACTGAAGCTCAAAATGACAGTTTCACTCCTATACATTACATTTGTGGTACTCTATTAGTTATCGCAGATCAGGGAAAACATATGGTTTTATTGATCTTATAGCCACTGACACAATGCCTATCTTAGCTTGGAGTCACCGCTCCCTACACATTGGTTGACTTGAATTTATAGCAAGAGACAAAACATTTTAAATCCTAAGACATTTACTTCAACAATGATTTGAGCTTTTGACCCGTTCTGTTTTACTTTAGTGCCATGTGGATTTGAAGCCAAAGGAAGACACAATTCTGTTTCCAGTTTTGCCATTATATAGTTTGGTATAAGTCAGCTTAATATCACAATTTTTTTCTTTCCTCCCTGGCTTTTCTTTATTTCCCTCTGAGGTATCCTGTATGACTGAGGCTTGTTTATGCTGATTGCAAAGACCCAGTGTGGCATTTAAAAAGCTTCCCAGAATACAGTCCAAGAACAAACAACCAGTGACCCTGGGGAATGATAGCACAAAAATGTTATTGACAAAAGATGGTCAGAGTGGCTGCCTTTATTTGGACAGAATAAGGACAGAACTACAAATGAGTCTGTTAGCCAAGCACACCCTGGGTGTTCTATTGCTCTTTTGGGGAATGTCACATGCCTGTAATATCTGGAGCCAGGCAAGGGATCCAGAGCTCTTAGTGATGTCACGTGGGACGTCTCATGGCAGGTCTGCAATTGGGTGACATACATTTCATGTACCAAGTCACACATCCTGCTGGTTAGATTTGGGCTTAAGACTGTTGGCTGAATTTATACGGCCCTTTCTGCCACACCAACCTCTGCTTCCTATTTTTTAAAGTATTTTTTTTTTAATTTATATTAAAGACAGGGAGAGAGGTAGAGACAGAGAGATAGAGGGCGGTCTTCCATGTGCTGGTTCACTCCCTGAATGGCTGCAAAGGCCCAGAGCTGAGCTTATCTGAAGCCAGAAGACAGGAGATTCTTCTGGGTCTCCCACGTGGTTACAAGGGCCCAACCACTTGGGCCATCCTTCACTGCTTTCCCAGGCACATTAGCAGGGAGCTGGATTGGAAGTGGAGCAGCTAGGACTTGAACCAGTGCCCAGATGAGATGACAGTGCCCCAGGCTAGGGCTTTAACCTGCCACACCACAGGGCCGGCAGTCTCCCCTTCCTTTCATGAGGAAGCCTGGAGTTGGATTTTTTTTCCTTGAATAAATACAGAAGTTGCAGGAGGTAATGGGACTTGGATTTTTCGAGATCTCCTTTCCAGTTCCTGTTCTTTCAGTAACTAGCTATGAGAACGCGGGCTAGTGCTCTTACTTCTTTGGTCCTATATCTTTAACTACCAAACATCTAGTCCTTTCTAGCTCTGAATATTTTTATGACTGTAATATTGTTGGAAATTCTGAAAATTCAAGTCAGTTCTAGAGGAACTCTTACATTCTGATGGTTGATCTTATTTATTTATTCTTATTTATTTTTTTAACTTTTATTTAATGAATATAAATTTCCAAAGTACAGCTTATAGATTACAATGGCTTCCCCCTCGTAACGTCCCTCCCACCTGCAGCCCTCCCCTTTCCCACTCCCTCTCCCCTTCCATTAAGAAGCAGAAAGACAGAGGAAGAAAGCTCTCATTCCTTTGGTGGGTCACTCCCCAAATTTCTGCTGGGAGCCAGAAATGAAACCCAGTTCTACATCGTGAGTGGTAGGAACTCAAATGTTTGAGCTATCACTGCTATCTCTCAGGGTGTGTATTAGCAGGGAGCTTGAGTCAGGAATCAAACTCAGTTACTGATCGTTAAGCTCAACATCAAGATCTGTGGTTGATGATTTTAATTCTCAATCCAGAATTCTCAAAATGTAGGACTTTGAACACAAGAGGCTTCCTAAGCAACAATTCATGATCTATGTCCTGCTGTCTTGGGAAATCTATGAACCCTTTTAGTTTCCTCTTCCTTTCCAAATACAGAGAATACCCATTTGTGCTAAAGACATTCAAATTGCTTGCATAAAGAGAAAGTTGTCAGACTCTTAGGGCTAATATGAAAACGGCATTTTTTCTCCTAACTCCTTGAGTACTCAATTCAGCTGACTGAGGTTGTTATATACAGAAGGCTGCAAGTTTCCATTCTCTTTTCGATTGCCTCCTCTGCTGGGAGGAGTGGGTCTTCATGAAGTTCACAGAAAATGCACATTATGGAACAATTATGCACAAATTCCAATTGTTTACACAAAATAAACATTTTAATTCTATTTTCCACAAACTTAAAATACTCTAACTGAAGTCTTACAATTCTTTCACATAGTTATTATTTCCCTCAATTTACACAAGAAGGTGCTCACTGAAATGTTGCTATGAAAGAAGAAAAAGAGGAAGGTTAGAGGAAAAGAGGGGGAGCAAGAGACTTAATGTGAAGCAATTTACACAAAATCACATTGAATACCATGCTTTGAAACTAGATTTGTCCTATTCCAAATCTAGCATTTTATTTCCTCCTAATTGATACCTTTAAAATAGCCCAATTAACTCACTCCTTCCGCTTACCATTTTCTGTGTTAAGTCATTGAAGGAATATGTGAAAAATACAAATATTTCTTGTGAGAGGATTAAGACAGGAGGCCTACAATTGCCTTTCCCACTTCACACTGGATTATTTGGTCAGATTGGCCTTGTTGTCTAGCTGGGTTTGAGGCAAAGTCACCCAGATAAGGCAGATTTTGAGAATGGATGGGAAGAAAGGTACGTCGTTCATATGCCTGGAGGAGTAGCCTAGGAAGGGGCATTATCCCAACCTTGGAGGGATGGAGGCCTGGAAAAACTTACGATGAGTACCGCCCCCCTCCCCGTCCACACACTATTTCTGCTTGCCTGCATACTGCTTTGAGGGTGATGTACTGTACCACAATCCTGCACTGCTAATAAGCTGGATATAGTAATTCTCTATTATTTGATAAAATCGAACTATTGGGGGCTGGTGCTATGGCGCAGCGGGTTAATGCCCTGGCCTGAGGCACCAGCATCCCATATGGGTGCCAGTTCTAGTCCTGGCTGCTCCTCTTCCAACCCAGCTCTCTGCTGTGGCCTGGGAAAGCAGTGAAAGATGGCCCAAGCCCTTGGGCCCCTGCACCCGCATGGGAGACCCAGAGGAAGCTCCTGGCTCCTGGTTTTGGATCAGCGCAGCTCCAGCCATTGCGGCCATCTGGGGAGTGAACCAGTGGATGGAAGACCTCTCTCTCTGTCTCTACCTCTCTCTGTAACTCTGCCTGTCAAATGAATAAAATAAATCTTAAGAAAAAAGAAAACTAACTATTGACAGAGAAGTATACTTTTGATTGACAATTCTGGACCTTGTTCTAGTAGTTCTCTTTCTTCTATGTGCTGCCAATAATAGACAACTTGATTTTTCTCAGAGTTCAAGTCTCCACTTAGAAGAGGAAGACACGAGTACTCCATTACAGGTCATGTCCAGGGTAGCTGGGTGCATATTACTGAGCCATGTTTAATAATTGTGGTTTATGCTGTGGACCAGAGCTTGTGGGTTCAATTTTAGTTGAGAATTGGTCAACTTTTTTTTTTTTTTTTTTTTTTTTTTTTGTGACTCCGGGCTATAGTTTTAACTCTGACCATCTGGTTTGCAACACCATGAGGTATACATAGGACCAGAATGCTAATGACTCAACACAAACTCTTCATCTCTACAGATGAAGTCATTTGTTTCACACGCTCTCCTGATACAGACTCTCCACCCCACATTCCTCTCACACTGATTGACGTCTGTGAAGGAAATTCTTTTTTAAAGAGAAAACTGAGAATGCTGAAGATAGTATAGTATTAAAAGCAGTTGAGGGGCTGTGAGGCCAGATGGCCCATAACCCATCCCCAGTACCACCTCTGGCTTGGTCTTGAGCATAACTGAGAGGCTAGTGGTATTTAATGGACAAAAACTCTTTATACCCTACCTTCTTGTGCAGCTTAGAGATTTTTAATGATTTGAGTAAACAGGCAAAGGAATTCTGAAAAGTTGTTTCCTATATGCTCCCATACACCCCTGTTGCTCTGTGTGTTATCAGACCCATTTGGCTGTGGATCAGGGCAGTGGACGGAGCCCTGTTTCAGCTGCTCTGCCTTGGCCTGCATTCAGTTCAGCTGTTTATCTGTTTCTGACCTTGTTGTCACCATGTCCTGGGGTTGGCTTTCTAGCCATGACTCTAATCTTTTCGGGTTTTATGTACCTTAGACCACCTCCCAGAAGCAGACTTCCATCATTTTAACTGATGCCATTTGACACAGTACAAACATCAACCTTGGACCTCTTGTGGCCTTCTAGAGTTGGGTCCACCTATGATCACACATTTCCACTCATTCCTGTATTCCTACATTTGAAATTTTGGTAGCTGATTTTTCTACTCTTTCAATCTCTATGAAGGAGACTTAATAGGGTTGAACTGGTTGGTCCAGTGCTATAGGATTGGATTGGAAAATAAGAAGCCTCCTTAGATACAATGTGGCATGTAGGGTTAGAGGGTGAATAATTATAACCAAAGTTGTAAGAACAAGGAGATCTGAGGGAAATTGAAGGAGCCATTGGATACTGTCAGGCTGGGCTAGTGTCTCAGAGGAAAGATGATGGAAATCAGAAATAGTGAGCAAGAATGAACCGATGGCACACTCCCTAAGTCTTTCATTTTCCCTCACCCTTGGATTTTGCATATTTCTTTCAGCGTTTGTATGAATGAGATGGATCCATTCACCATGGCTGGGGCAGGTTATGTCTTCAGCAAGCAAACCCACACTTCAAAAGTTGGTTTTGACACTGTGGTTTAACAACAGTAACACTGAAGTCATAATGAAAGCACAAACAACCAATTTTCTTAGTCTAGGGACCTTAAAGAACTAGATGAGAGGAATATCTTCTCTTCCTTTCCTAGATGTCAAAAGTATGGCTGTCGTTTTCTTTAGCAGTTGACTTTGTCAAGCTTACTCCAATAGAACAGCCTTTTGTGTATTTTTTTTCTGCCAAATCCCCTTGGCCTCTGAACTAAAGCAAACTCCACTGAATGTTATTGCTGAATAGCTTGCGGCGTGTTTATGATACATATGACTTTCTCTGGCTGACCTCACTGGAGGGGGCTGTTGCTTAGCCAGGGACCCATTTAGAGTGGCAGGGGATGAGAAATTATAGACCGTCCAGCCTAACCTCAGAGGTAGGCAGATCTGAGAGACATTAAGAAAGAATGAGATCACAAAACATCTGGAGAAATATGAACTGACAAAAACTAGCCATTGTGGTTTCATAAAGGGTAAATCTTGTTTGACAAATGTGGTGGGAAAAAAAGTGAGAGAGAATGAAGGAGATAATGTGGAAAACAGAGTGTTATGAGACAGTGGACATAAATTATTAGAATTTCCAAAAAGCTTTTGACAAAGTATTGCTAAATGAGCACACACACTGGGTGGCACCTCTAGGCTTCCCAAAGGTGTGAGCCTCAATCGTTGCAATAAAGAGCTCAACTCAAGCAGTAATTATCCTTTTTCTTTTCCTGAGGGCACTCTCTTAAATCTTCAATTATTATTCACTTGGGTAATGAAACTAGAGCCAAGTAAGACATGGAGTTTAAGACCTCCAACTTTCTCTGTAAAGCTCTTAGAGTATCTTTGGTATGTCTGCAAAAGTTGTTATGGAAAGACCACTGGGTTGGTTGAAATAGCCATAAATGATAGATTTTTAGCCAAGAAGCAGGACAACGATGGCCCACAGGCCAAATCAACCCGTATTTGTAAATAAAGTTTTATTGTAACATAGCTGTGTTAAAATTTTTCCACATATTGTCTACAGATTCATGATGGAGTTAAATAGCAGTCACTAAATAGCTCACAAAACCTAAAATATTTACTACTGAAGTATTACAGAAACAGATTCCCTATACCTATTCTCCTTTATCTGCAGCCTTTGTCAACCAGCCATTTTGAAGGTAGTGATTCTCTATCACCTCACTCTTTCTTCTTTTGTTCATGATATGTATCACTATTGAAACTATCTTGCTTGGTTATTTGCTTGTATTTTGACTGTATCCTCTACACAGGAATAAGGTCCTGGAATGTAGGAGGCCTGGCTATTGTGTTTATCATTGTGTAATCCTAGGTCCTAATATTTCAAAAGTTTGTAGACAAATGGAATTAAAAGGTACATTTATTTTGGTGCAAAATTTTTTTGAAACCTGTTCATTGTTACTCACTTAATAAGCATTCCTAATAAGCATTCTCCATGAACTTTTTGGAGTAACTTCATATCATTCAGTCATTAGTTATTTCATGAACAAATGCATGAAAAAGAATATAAGAAAAATGATGAGGCATGGAGGTGAGAATGAGGCAGCAAAAGCATTTATTGCTTAGTGACTGATCATATATTTGTGCTTTCTGTTTAACTGGTGAGACAACATTAGTCCCACACTCACTGGAACAAATATTCAGGTGGAGCTATGTGCTCAATCCCTTGTGTCAAATTATAACACACCTGAAGCTATTCTAGACAAGTATTTCTCTCTGTAGTTAGTGAATTTTAAGGATATTTCACACCTATCAGCCACTGCTTGACCTCTCTCTTAGATGATTCCTTTGTCTTCCTGTTGTTCTGTCATTGTTGGGACTCATGCTCAGGATCGGACTACACACGTGTCTCCTAATGCCTGGGCCATAGCCTGAGATGGGAAGATCGACCACTGCTAAGGGAAGAAGTCAAAGACAAGTCTAGTCCATGAGATGATCTTGATTAATGTTGCTTCCATTTGGAATTTGGGACTTACCTATATTATACTCACTTATCATTTCCACAAACTTTTTATGAGTATCCTTATATATGTGGCTATAATGTAGTATGTTATTTATATTGTCATTAGATTAATATATACGTGATACCCAAATAATTACCAAATTATCATAAGGATCTAAAAATAGTCAGCTAAAATTATTTGCTTCATGTAAAACATATTATCATTTCCTAATTGAATAACACATAAACAAGGGCACTAAAAGTCACATTAATTAATTTTTTCTTTCCTGCCCAGGATTCCCCCATGTGTCAGCACTTAGTCAGGCTCAGATATAAAAATCATTCACATTATGATCTGACTCTGGAGTCCATTTTCTACTGGGGAAAATGGACAAGTGAGAACCACAAAACAGCAGAATAGCAGCTGTGGAGCCATGGTGTCCTGAATGATGTCGCCCTGTCGTGGAAAGCAGGGTTGCCTCAGATAGCAAGCTGAGCCCCAGTTAGGTGAAGGAGGGAGAGAGCAGGTGGGAGGGAGGGCAGCAATAACAGCTGAGGTACTCTGGGAGGGCATTTCCCTGTTTTATTCTCAACAGGATAGAATGTAAAGTATGACAGGAAGAACGAAGAGAGATGAGGCTGGTTTGGTAAAATTTTGTGCTTGAAATTTTGGAGGATGTAGAAGAAGCAGAAGGCACATGCTCTGTGCAGAGTCCTTAACACCTTGTCTCAAGAGTTGCCTGCACCACTCTTGACCATGGTGGTTGATAGGAAGCAAAGCAGCCTTTGGAGTTCCGACAGCACACTCCCTTCTTGCAAAGCTCTGTCTTCTGTAGCCCTCCTGGTCTGTCTGCTCTCCAACTAATGCTTCCCTTTCTTCCCTTTCTGTCTGATTCTCAAGAGGACTAATGCTCTGTGTGACTTTCTTTGACTGCATTGATCTACACTTGGACACTGCTAGAATTGGGCTCATCTAATGGTCTCTGTCCATGTTGAGTGTGCTAACTAGAAGAAACTTTGGAAGTTAAACTATTTGCACTTTATTGTCCTCTCTTTCCCCGTCTCCAGTCTCCATTCCTTTCCTTTCCTCTCTGACTCACTCCCTCACTCCCTCACTCACTCCCTTTCTTCCTTCCTCTCTTTTTTCTTTCCTAGCCTTCTTTCCTTCTCTTTCTTTTCAAACATGACTAATGATCTTAAAGTGTTAGCATATATTATATGACCACTTATCTCTATTGCTTTGGTTTAACTTACCCATTTAACAAAAAAGAGGAAAAAAAACTTAACTAGTCCAATGAGGGCAATTTCTTGACATTCATTGAGAGCTTTTTCTTGGTCAAAGCAAAACATTAGCATTCTTAGCTGTTCACTTATTTATACTACAGGAAACCAACAGTTATGCAAAGTTTCTGCCAACATAATCAGGAGCTGCTGTGTGGAGTCTTAAGTACCTCATGGAAAAATAACTCTGAATTGGAATTCTTCCCAAAAGCCAGTTTCGTTAATTCTCTGACAACTGAGGTAGGCAAAAAATTGAGAAAGTAGTAATAAATACGACTGACTGTTAAACATTTCAGCAAGGTGATTTAGTGTAAAAAAGTTAAGATATTAGCACAAATGCTCTTGCAATGGTGCTGCAGCTGTGTCATGTCTTTAATTTACCTGGAATTAATTGTAGGTATAAAATGCTTTATAGTTTAATGAACAAACAGAATATAGCCTCATGTATGTTTTATTAACCTGCCTGTCCCTTGGATTTCAAAACAGTCTTTGGAAATGTGCAAGACAAGGTACATGTGTGTCCATGCATAGACATATGTGTCCCCACAGAGAAGTAATGTGGGATAGGATGTGCATTGCCAGAGGGTGTGGTTTACTGACATTGCCATTCTAAACATCATACATTTTAATCATATGGCCATTGAGTTTTAGACTCCCACTTTCTGTACTCTTGTTTCTGGAATTTTTTTTTTTGTCCTTTAAAATTTTCTTTTTTTAAAACATAGGTTCGGCCGGCGCCGCGGCTCACTAGGCTAATCCTCCGCCTTGCGGCGCCGGCACACCGGGTTCTAGTCCCGGTCGGGGCGCCGGATTCTGTCCTGGTTGCCCCTCTTCCAGGCCAGCCCTCTGCTGTGGCCAGGGAGTGCAGTGGAGGATGGCCCAGGTGCTTGGGCCCTGCACCCCATGGGAGACCAGGAAAAGCACCTGGCTCCTGGCTCCTGCCATCGGATCAGCGCGGTGCGCCGGCCGCAGCGCGCCGGCCGCGGCGGCCATTGGAGGGTGAACCAACGGCAAAAGGAAGACCTTTCTCTCTCTGTCTCTCTCTCTCACTGTCCACTCTGCCTGTCAAAATAAATAAATAAATAAATAAATAAATAAATAAATAAAACATAGGTTCTTTGGGAGTAAGTGCTGTGGCACAGTGGGATACCCACAGCGCATATAGGTATGCCTGGGATCAATTCCACCTCTTATTTTAATCTACCTTCCTGCTAATGCACCTAGGAGGCAGAGGGTCATGGCTCAAAGTACTTGGGTCCATGACACTAAGGTAGGAACCCTGGCTCTAGCCTGATCCACCCCTGGGTTTTGTGAGTTTGAGAAATGAACTAGTGGATGGAAGATGTGTTCCTCTTTGTATATCTGCCTTTGAAATTACATAAATAAACTCAAATATGTTGATCCCTGAATGCTTCTTAAACACATGTTCTTTAGTTGTATGTAAAAGATAGGAACTATGAGCCAAGAGCAAGAGCTTCAGAATTAAGAATGGTTGGTGAAGTTATTGGGAGGTTTTCATCCTTCCTGGTACTGTGGTCTGAATGTTTGGGTCCCCCCAAAATTCACAGGCTAAAATGTATTCCTCAGTGTGATGGTATGAAGAGGTGGGAACTGTGGGTGGTGATTATGCTGTGAGCATGGAGCTAGCATGAGTGGGATTAGTGCCCTTTTAAGGGAGGTCTCTTGCCTCTTCTGCCATGTGAAGACACAGCAGGAAGACACACAATCCATGAACCAGGAATGAGCCCTCACCAGACCACTGACTCTGCCAGTGCTTGGATCTCAGACCTCACACCTCCCATGGCATTTAGTTATGGCATCCTGAGTGGGCTGACACTGAGCAAGCAGGAGAGTGATTATAAATACCACTTTTCTGAACAAAACCATTGCTTTGTTCCAAGAGATGATGGATACAGTTGAATTTTCAGGACTCAATTGGCTGCAGCACTCTGAGGAATGGCTGTTTAGTTCTGATGTAGAAATTCTTACACTTTCTGTCAGTAGCTATGTGGCCATTATCTCTCATTTGCATGGCCTCCCTTATTCAGTTCTCTGTGTTAGTTGTCCTGGTCTTTCAGCTGCTTCAGATGATTTCTGATCAACTTACAATCTGGAGTCTAAATTGCCAGCAGAAGGGAGCTATGAGAGTTCAACATGACAATGATGACATGGTCGCCAAGACTGATGAGATTAGAATGTGCCAGGCATTGTCTAAAGCCCATATCTCAGATCTTCTTTATTACTGACCACAGTCTCTGGGGTAGGATCAATCCTTATTCCCTTTATATAAGTGAGGAAACCAAAGCTTAGTGTGGCCAGTCAAGTCATCATCCAACAATAAGACATGTCTGTGACCAAGCTGGGCTTGTAATGCAGACAACTCACTCCAGACCTTGACTCTTGGGCCTTACAAGTCTGTGAAACCAGAGGACTCCACTCAGCTTCGACCTTTGCAGGAGATGAATGATTTCTCTCCAGAATACTGGATGCACAGGCAGTATCCAAGCTGTCAGAAATTACGCTTACACGCTTTCAGGTTTTTGTTGTTGTTGTTGTTAATAAAAATCTCTATTTCTAAATCCTTCGGAGAAAATGAGAGAATGTTTTTCCAGATTTGAATTTTTTGTTGTTATCATAATAAAAGTGGCCATGATTGTTATAAAAATTCAAACTTTAGAAAAATTTTAAGAAATGAAATGTTTCTTCCTTTCTCAACTCACTTGTCACATTCCTCCTCATCCAACCACCTAACAAATGTTAACAACAGGGAATCTATGTCTTTACCTATGTGCATATGCGCACGCACACACACGCACACACTACTTGGATGGACATGGTGGGTGAAGACATGTCTAACTCCAGGGTCAGACTCCCTGGATCACACCTTGATTCTGCTGTTTGTTAGCTAAGGGATTTCATGTTAATGGTCTCTCCATGGTACAGCTTCATATTTGTAAAGCAGAGATAATAGCATTATCTACATGTGAAGATCATATGAGTTAATATATAAGGTAGTTAGAATAAAGATCAGCACTCAATAAGCCCTCATTATATGTTATATCTGTATCTCTATTTGTGTAAACAGATGAGTGTACTTCCAAAAATTCATGGAAAATGGAATTGAAAGACAAGTTTATTTTGGTACAAAATTGTTTGAAAACTATCCACATGTGGCATCTTTAAAGTTTCTGAAGGGTATTCATTTGGCCTAGGAGCTAATTCACCAATTAGGATGCCCATATCCCATATTATTGTGTCTGAATTCAATACCCACCTCTGACTATGTCTTCTTACTCTTGCTTCTGGTTCATGTAGACCCTAAGAGGCAGTAGTGATGTCTCAAGTAGTTGGTACCTGACATTCATGTGGGAGACCTGGATTGCCTTCCTGGATTCTAGCTTTGGACCTAGCCCAGCTTCAGCTATTGTGGATATTTGGGGAATAAATCAGTAGATGGGAGTCTCTCTCTCTCTCTCTTTAAGATTTATTTTTATATATTTGAAAGAGTTACAGAGAGAGGTAGAGCCAGAGAGAGAGAGAGAGAGGTCTTCCATCCGCTGGTTCGCTCCCCAAATGACCACAATGGCCAGAGCTGGGCTGATTCGAAGCCAGGAGCCAGGAACCTCTTCTGGGTCTCTCACACGGGTGCAGGGACCCAAGGACTTGGGCCATCTTCCATGCTTTCCCAGGCCAAAGCAGAGAGCTGGATCAGAAGTGGAGCAGCCAGGACTCAAACCGGTGCCCATATGGGATGCCGGCGCTGCTGGCCACAGCTTTAACCCACTGTGCCACAGCACCAGCCCTTCTCCCTCTCTCTTAAACAAATTTAAAAAACCTTTACAAAGATTTTTTTTGGAAACTTCATATCATAAAAAATGTATACATTTGCCCCCAAATAACTTATCTTTTAATCCCATTTTCCCACAAACTTTTTGAAGCACTCTTATGTTAATGCACATCGTTAATACACATATGCCAAATCAACATTTATATTTAGCATATAAATTCTTGTTTCTTGTATTTTTGAATGAACATGTATTATTTCATTAACATAAACTGATTTTTATAAAACTAGTTACACAATATTCTATCACATAGGTGGAACCTGTTGATAGACATTCAGATGTAACTATTTTTCCCTTTTACAAATGATGCACATCAAACTTCCAGCTATATAATTGTCTAAGCATTTGTCTGAGTATTGCTGCCAATTTTCCAGAAATGGAACTGCTGATGAAAATGTGTATGTATTTAAATTTGTGGTTTGAAACTGCCAGAATGCCCTCCCTAAAGGCCACATAAATTTACAATTCAGAACATCAAGATTATATGTCTGTTTCCCAATAACCTTGTCATTGCTAACTACTGGAGAATTTTTGAATCTTTATCAGACAGGCCTGTCTTATTGTTGTTTTATTTGCATTTCTTTGATTAGTAGTAGGCATTTGTAATGAATAAGATGATTACTTGTACTCTGTGAATTGATTCTTACAGTCTGCCCATTTTTCTACTGGGATGTTTTCTCTAAAGCTGACTTAAACAATTCTTAAGATACTAAAGGTTTTAATCTCTTACCACCAAATAAAATATGTTTATTAGTCAATTATTTTATTTCATAGAAATTTGAAATTTACACACAAATCTGTAAATCTTATCTCTGGATTAGAAAATTCTCCCCCATCTCAAATTCATATAATACTTATCCTATATTTTGTTTTATTAGTTTCTGATTTTTTAAAAAACATTTAAACATATGCCAAATCAACATTTAAACATATGCCAAATGTTTAAAAAACATTTAAACATATGCCAAGTCCTATGAGTTCTATTATGTGAGGTAGGGAATTTAACTTCAATTATCCTTACATAAATAGGCAATTTGAAGAGAAGATTAAAAAAAAAGATGAGAGGAAAACTCTGTTTAGGAAAACTGCAGTATACAGTCACTCAATTAAGTAGCTAACATGTACTTCTTAAGTGTTTATCACATGACACACACTGCGTAAGTGAATACTAGCCAGTAGAACGCTGTGATGATGAAGCTACACTGTTAACTACAGTAGCAACCAGCCACCTGTGGCTACTAAAATATGGTTAATGTGATTAATGACTTGGATTTTTAATTTGTAAGTTTCAATTAAGATTAAATTAAAGAGCTACTTAGGGTACGGGCCATTCTACAGGTAATTACAGGTGTAGATGATGATGGGACATCAGAGAAGGGTGAGTGTGTACATGTGACTATGTGCATGAAGTCACATGTATGTGTATATATTCTTGGAAAGAAAGAACTTATGTAAGAATGCAAAAGAGGGTAGCTACAGGCTTTCTGTTGGAGACTGTGTCCAATTTGAGGAAAAATGTTTAATTTTCTATCTCTTCCTGATTTAAGGATATAAAAAAACATTAAGACAAAAAATTGGATGCATATTTGGCCTTGAGATTCTTGGTTCTCCAAATGAGAAAGAATGAGTCAATAGCCCTTCCTTTTCAAGCTTTTAAACTGTATCTCTGCCAAAAATTCTGCACATCCCAGCTCCTTTCTGCAAATCACACAGCTCTTTTTCAGGAAAGTTGTACCAAACTTGCAAACCTAATGAGCTATCTTTGTATTAAAGTCTCCCTTATGGGGAAAATGATGAGTTTTCTTTAAAATATGAGTTGAGTGCATACCAGTGTGGAATAATCTAGTTGTGGATTTTGACATCTCTTTGATCTTTTCTATGGGGTCCCATTCAGCTTTCAAGAGTTTGAGGTCCTGGCTTTTTAGTCTGTTGATCTTGAATGGTTTAGAGAGGACCAAGGAACACACATTTGATGATGTTAACATGCAGATGTGTTTGCATGGTGGAAAGCCTTGCAGATTCCACAGAGGAAACCTATCTTTTCATTTTCAAAAGATAGTGGGCCTATGCCTCTGTTGTGTCACAGTAAGTCCAGGATGGTCGGAGTCATTGCAAAGTTGTTTTTGTGGCTCTGGTAGCAAATGGCTGCAAGAGGGAGGGGGTGATTGTGTATGAGAGGAAGATGGGGAAATGCCAACCTAGGTCCGGCAGCATGAATATGCAGGTGACTGGAGCCATGGGCAAGTTGTCAGGCATACATACGGCTGCCAGATTTATTACTGAGGGAAAAAGCATACATTATATGTAGAGCCAGCTGGTCACCTGTCAGGTGGCGAGCCGAGGCTGAACGCAAGCTGCTCAACACTGAGGAGATAACAGCTTTATGGGGATTCAGTGGTGGAGTGCTTATAGGAAAAAGCACATCTTGCAAGGTACACCTGCATGCTTTTTGGTGATAAAGCTGCAGGATGAGAAGACAAAGGCAAGTGCTATTGACATGTTAGACCTTGAGGTTTAGAGGATGTTTGATGTGGTGTCTCATGAAACTTTAATCATGAAATTCATTCAAATTCATGGAGATATGCGGGATGATAGGAACTGACAAGCTGCAGAAGCTGCCTCAGCTCAGGGAGGTGATTTATGGCGAGGCAGAGACTTGGATGTTCCTGGTTTTTCCTTCCAGCTTCACTTAACAACTTCATTAATAACCCAGATAAACAAGCCCTTGAGTTCATGAATAGCATCAGATACTACATTGAGAGGTGCTGAGAATAGAAAAGAAATCCCAGACAGACAATGAGTCCCGGTGGAGAAAAACAGAGAACAGTGACCACAAGTATAAAGGATCCTGTTTGAATATAGGAGAAATTGATTTTTTTCGGACACTTTTCAAATATATTTGAGGGAAAATGTAAAATCTGCCAAATGATAGCTACTAATGATTATTAAGAGTAACTGTGGCAGACCCTCTCACTGACTCCTTACAGCAAACCCAGGATGTGGCCACACTAACCACTTTTACAAATGCTGCAAACTGTGAGTCAGAAAGCAAAAGCAATTCACCAAGGACCAAGCATATAAATGTTAGAGGTGGGATTCGACAAGTAGGTGTGTTCACCTTTGAAAGCTCATTTGTCTGTGCTCTTGTTACTCAAAGTGTGGTCCATGGATGTGCAGCATCAGCCTTGCCTGGGAACCTGCTACACATGTAGAAACTCAAGGGCTCAATACTGTGAACTGAACTCTGCCTGTGTAGTATGCTCCCCAGAAAGTTCCTTTGCACATGAGGACTTGAGATGCCCTAGACCACACTCAGTGCATGGAAATATGTGCTTTTATTTATTCTTTTAAAGATTTATTTTTATTTATTTGAAAGACAGAGTTACAGAGAGAGGTAGAGACAGAGAGAGAGGTCTATCCGCTGGTTCACTCCCCAGATGGCCACAAAGGCAGGAGCTCTGCCGATCCGAAGCCAGGAGCCAGGAGCCTCTTCCGGGTCTCCCACCTGGGTGCAGGAGCCCAAGGACTTGGGCCATCCTCCACTGATTTCCCAGGCCATAGCAGAGAGCTGGATGGAAAGAGGAGCAGCCAGGACTAGAACCGTCCACATGGGAAGCTGGTGCTTCAGGACAGGGCTCTAACTCGCTGCGCCACAGCTGCGCCACAGCGCCAGCCCCAACATGTGTGTTTTTTTTAATTTGACAGATAGAGTTAGACAGTGAAAGAGAGAGAGAGAGATAGGGCCGGCGCCGCGGCTCACTAGGCTAATTCTCTGCCTTGTGGCGCTGGCACACCGGGTTCTAGTCCCAGTCGGGGCGCCGGATTCTGTCCTGGTTGCCCCCCTTCCAGGCCAGCTCTCTGCTGTGGCCCGGGAGTGCAGCGGAGGATGGCCCAAGTGCTTGGGCCCTGCACCCCATGGGAGACCAGGATAAGTATCTGGCTCCTGCCATCGGATCAGCGCAGTGCACTGGCCGCGGCGGCCATTGGAGGGTGATCCAACGGCAAAAGGAAGACCTTTCTCTCTGTCTCTCTCTCACTGTCCACTCTGCCTGTCAAAAAAAAAAAAAAAAAAAGAGAGAGAGAGAGAGAGATCTCTGTCTCTCTCTCACTGTCCACTCTGCCTGTCAAAAAAAAAAAAAAGAGAGAGAGAGAGAGCGAGAGAGAGAGAGACAGAGAGAAAGGTCTTCCTTCTGTTGTTTCACTCCCCAAATGGCCACTACGGCCGATGCTGTGCCAATCTGAAGCCAGGAGCCAGGTGCTTCCTCCTGATCTCCCATGCGGGTGCAGGGGCCCAAGGACTTGGGCCATTCTCCACTGCCTTCCTGGGCCACAGCAGAGAGCTGGACTGGAAGAGGAGCAACCAGGACTAGAACAGGTGCCCATATAGGATGCTGGTGCTGCAGAAGGAGGATTAACCGAGTGAGCCATGGTGCTGGACTGTGCTTTTAATGTAGAAGACCCTCTGTGACTTCTCTCCTGCCCACTTTGTCATTAGCCCATGTTACCCACAGACAGTACTATATTACTCAAGGCAAACATGAGCCTCACATAGCCAGAGATGCTCACACTTCCACTGTGGCCCAGCTCTTTCAGGAAAGTAGACAATTTCCAGAGCAGATAACTTCATGTGCTTACTGCTACCCCAGCACTTGCCACACAGCATGGGAGTTGTTGGTTTAATTATCAATTTCCCACTAGGGTTTCAACTCCTGGATGGCAAGGGTCTGTTACCCTACACCTCTGTTTCCCTATGAAAAGTTTCCCTAGCACAAAGCCTCACCTGATCCAGAGGTGATGCTGAACAAGTGCTGTTGACTGATACCATGAATAATTGAACAAATGAGAAAATCAACACTGGGGAAGAGTTTTGTTTTTACTTGAGCTACAGCTCATTGATGACTTTCCCTAGACACTTAAAAATCAAAGTTTGTTAAAAACATCTGTAACGCTCTTCCATTGCTTCCCCACCATTAACCACAGGTGTATTTTCTTTTAAGGCCCCAACAGATGTTCTATAACCATGAAAACCAAAGAAAGGAAATCGACAGTATCCTCTTGACAGTGAATTTAAAAACAAAACAAAAAAAGGTTGTAAATAAGAAAAATACTTTCACAGATGGAATTTTTATGTTCCCATTTCTGCTGCACAATACAATTTGTGGCAGAAGCTAAGGTCACGACACATTCATTTGCTCATTCAACAAAGATTTATAAAGTCCTCTTCTGCATGAAACATTAGAGACATTCAGATAATCAGATACACATCTTACTCACTCTTGTAGAGCAGGGACACTGAGAAGGGAGATAAGAAATAAACTGGAATAACTAATTCAAATATGCACATGAAGTTCAACAAACACTTCGTATTCTAGCTCTAAGCCATTCACTGTGGTAGCTGCTGGGAGAGAAGGATGCTTAACATGGATCCCTGGCCCAGAGCAGACCACACTGCAGTGAGATGGACACATTAACAGACAGAGACAGGAATGCCCAGGACGCTATGGGAGCACAGTGCTGAGAGAATGGAATGGAGTAGGGGCCGAAAAGGTGGTGAATCTTAGAAAGGTACTTGGAGGGAATGATGACCGTGCTGAGCCTTAAAGCATAAGTTGGATTTTGCCAAGTGAAGGGAGTAGTGAACGTTGAAGTCAAAATCTTGATGACTTGATTGAATGATCAAAATAGCTAGGTGCCAAAATACTAGGGGAATGCAGAAAGCTTATGGAAAATGGAATCAAAAGATAAGTTTACTTTGTTTTTTTTTTAATGTCTTATTTATTTATTTGAGAGGTAGAGTTACAGACAATGAGAGGGAGAGACAGAGAGAAAGGTCTTCCATCTGCTGGTTCACTCCCCAAGTGGCCACAATGGCTGGAGCCAGGCCAATCCGAAGCCAGGAACCTAGGAGCTGCTTCTGGATCTTCTGGGTGTCCCATGCAGGTGTAAGGGCCCAAGGACTTTCCCTGATTTCCCAAGCTATAGCAGGGAGCTGAATCGGAAGTGGAGCAGCTGGGACCTGAACCAGCATTCATATGGGATGCTGACACTACAGGCAGAGGATTAACCTACTGCGCCACAGCTCTGGCCCGACTGTGGTGTTTTCATAGTACTCATTTTCCGTGAAGGCCCATAGTAAATGTTGCTGCTGTGTTGTAGTAATTTTCGGGAGTGGAGGTCATGTGTGTCTCAAAGACAGAGGGAAGGGCACTTATAAAGGCTAAAATACGGGCACTGAGATGGGGAAAGTACATACTGCACTATGGAATGCATCTTAGTAGACCTAGAAATAGCTCCCTTTTTCTCATTCTCAGATTTTAAAATTTGTTTTCATTTTATTTGAAACACACACACACATTCACAGAGAATCTTTCATCTACTGGTTTACTTACCAAATACATACAATAGCTGGGGCATTCTTTCTTGAGCTTTTCATCCTCTGGAACTTCTAGAACACTAAAAATTCAAGAATTAAAAAGAACAGTTGATAAGCTTTAAAATAATAAAAAATAGAAACAGAAATAAAAATTTTAGACAAAAAAGACCAGATTTATTCGTGCATCAATTTGTTGTTTATTGAAGTTGGTATGGTGCAGCCAGTGGACAAAAAGTTACAGGTGTATGATCATCAGTTTCACTTTTCAGTACTATTGCATATCTTTGTAATCAGCTTAATCAGCTGCATGCATAACATACGATACAAAAACCTTACCATAGCCCAAATTCCAGGAGCTCAAATGTGAAAGTTGCCCGCATCTCATGAATCAATGTTGAAATTCCAAGATAATTCCTGGTGCTTTCCTAAGATATTGGTGGATTGACCTTGATTAGAAATTCCAAGGCACTCTCAAGCAGAAAAGCCCCCAGATGAAGAAATGGTAACTAGGGGTAGCAGCAGCCTTGTGGGTATCCTGTTTCTCCACAAGCAGAAGAGGGATCGCTAGACTTTTCTTAGTTTTAAGGTCTGTTGTGAATTCAAAATAGGGTTTTTCCCTGCTCCTGTTCTCCCTTTTTGGTATCCAGGATGTGAATTATGAGAACAAGGAGGATTTCAGGGGTTTATATGACTAATAACTACTCATGAATATGAGCAGGGTGAGAAACTCTTGTGACCACACCTTGCTGTGCACCCCTAAATCACAGCCAAATCCTTTATGTGAGGCTTTTCAGGGAAGCCAAAGGTTATGTTCTCTACTTTCTTTTGTAAATAGCAAACAGTACATTTGAAACAGAGACCAATTCCCCTCACAGCTGGTGGGAGAGTCAGATCTATGGTCTTCATTAAGATTTAAATCACTTAAAATCCTGTTTCTTTTCATAACTCCAAATGTAAATGAGATCTATAATATAAAAAGAGGATTTTCCTATAAGAACCAATGATTTCTTTTAAAAGGGAAAACATTGTTCACTTAAGAAAGTGTAATCTTTAGATTACAAAACCTCTAGCACAGGATGATTTTTACTTTTAAAAAGATCAAGGGGATAATATTTTTCTACATAAAACAACTCCCCAATGTGGCATTTTTTGTATTCAGGTCAAATGACATATAACATGGATAGGTTGGTAAATTTACTTCCACAAAATCAAGTGCACTTGTCTTAGAAGTAGTCGTAGTAGCAATAGATAATGCCCTTAGAGTATAATAGGGTTCACTTTCATGTTATTACTGTAAAAACCTCACAATTTTTAAAACAAAATCCACTTAAGCATAGCTTTAATAGAAAAATACTTGAGCAAATTCCCAAACTGGGTCTCAAATTACCTAGTTGTCATGAATTAGGCATATTTACTATGAAGTAGTATCATAAATACTTACACCACTACTGTCAAGATGAATAAAATACGCATATGACCCAGAATATTTCCTTTTATGGCTAGATTTGGTAGGTACTCATCTTTCAATTTCACTGATCCATAAATCAATTTCCTATTTGATCACATAAAATGAACAAATGCAATATTTTCACTTTTAACAAGTACAATTGTTTCCACGTGTCTGTGCTTGTTTTGGCAAGGGAAGGAGCACGATATTTTCATTCCTTGTGCCTGCACAGTGATCAATAGAGGAACAGCCCTCTGAGTTGCTCACCTGTGTTTTAGAATTGCTCTGGACATATGAACAGGGCGCGGAGTCAGATATACTTGGGCTGAAATTTAGGCTGCATCCTTAACTATTATATAGTCTTACACAAATCGGTTAACCTCTGTGATCCTCAGTTTTTTCATTTGTGAAACGGGATAACTAACTCACCTATCTGTAAGGATTAGAGATACTACATATGATCTCCTGAGTGTAGTGCCTGAGTGTAGTCCCAAATTGGTGCTAAATAAATGTACCTGTTATATGCCAAATAAATGTAGCTATGTTATGACAAGGCAAGAACCCTCTTGGGCTTATTACTAAATCCCGGATATTAATAAACCCAAGAGGGTTCTTGGCTAATATTTAGAGAAGAATTCTAAATACCGGCACAGATAAATGAGGCAGCATGGTACGTTTTAAGCTTTTATTTAGTGAGAAAGATGCATAGGAGAGTGAGAGCTTATTTAAGAGAGAGAGGTGAATAGGGGTTCATACCAAGCACCAGGAAGCAGCCACGTGGATGAGCATCTAGGCCAGGAAGCCTCCTAGATGGAGGCGCGGGGCTACAGCAAGCCCCTTCCTAGGAAGAGGCCAGGGAAAAAGAACCGGCCGGGCCACTCCATGTTCCGGCTTTTAACCCACTTCCAAAGGGGAGTGGCTAATTAACCTGATTGGCTGGTGGGCACCCAGGTGTGGCCAGGTAGGGGAATGAGGCCACACAGGGGTGTGGTGAAGGCATGGTCTTCCAGTTCACTAATCTGATCAATTTTAACCTGTATGCCTGCCTACTTCAGTACCATCATCTATTGTATGCTAGAAACTGGATTTCCTTGGAATTTTTAAGAGGAAAGCTTAGTTCCCATTCTCAAAAAGTTGTGATTTGGGTTGATAGGGGAAGTAGCCTGAGAAAGACATGCATACACACAAATTATAAGCCAAGCAGACCATGTTTCTGCTTCTTAACAGGGAATCAAGAACAGTGCCTGAAAGCCCAGGGAGACCAACTGTGATTGGAGAAAGGGAATGAGGGAAAATTCCCTTAAATGGTAACATTTGAGAGGCATCTTGAAGGATAAACAGAATTTTGATAAGTGGAAGAAGAGAGAGTACTGCAGAAGAACCAACAGCATTAGGAAAGATACACGGACACGCGACATGGCTGGACACTGTTCTCTGGGAACCATGGGCACTCCAGGATGGTAGAGGTAAGCGAGGAGAGTCAATTGTAGGCAAATCACAACAAACTCTGAATTCTTTGAGCAAGGGTGGGTCATCAGATATTTTTGAGTGTGGAAGTGACATCAGTAGATCAATATTTTAAAAGAATACTTTTTAGGGATGTGGTGAATGAAGTTGAGGTCGCTAGTTGGGGGTTATTGTGTTAGACCAGATTGGCAAACTTTCTCTTTAAAGGGCCAGAAGATAATTATCTTTGGCTTCTTGAGTCATATATTCTCCATCAGAGCTACTCAGCTTTGTATTGCAGCATGAAAGCAGCCAAAGAAAACACGTTAATGAACAAATGCTGCTTTGCTTCAGTAGAACTCTATTTATAAAAGCATGCAGCTATTTGGGTTTGGCCTTTGGACCTCATTTTGCTGAATCTTAGACCAGATGAGAGAGGATGAAGGCCTGTATTTGGGTAGTAGCAGAAGAAATAAAGAACATAAGAATTTCAGAGATAGTACGGACATAGTAATTTTTGGATCTGTGTTTAGTATTTGATGACAGCATGAAATTTAAGGACACTGGTCAAGTATTAAAACTTGTATACATCAGTATGGATGTTAGAAACTAAAGTTTTTGAATGAAAAATGTCTATTGGATTAGATAATTTAGTTTGGGCATACAAGTGAGGAAATAAACTACATTCCAACAGATACTTTGGTACATGCATACAGAATGAGTAAGTAGTCTCTAAGGGCAGAAACCATGAAGGTAAAGATTGTTAGATTTAACTACCTAGCCAAGAATACCATAAACAAAATTGTTAGATTGAACCAAATGAAATTTCTAATGGTAGGCTAGTTTTCACATGATAAAGAACAAAAAAGAAAGAATATTTACAGCAAATATGAGACAATGGAATTATGCTCTTAGGTATAAAGAACTCTTAAATACCAATAAGAAAAAGGCAAACTTTATAGACAAAAATTGGAAAAAAGCATTAATGAGCAATTCACAAAATATTTCTGACATAAACATTTGAGAAAATATAAAATCTTAGTAATAATCTAATAGATAAACATGCAGCAATAATTATGCACAAATTCTCACTTGCAAATGTAGAGATTTTTAAAAGACTGTTGGAGAGGGCTGGTGCTGTGGTATAGCAGGTAAAGACTCTGCCTGCAGTGCCAGCATCCCATATGGGCGCTGGTTCAAGACCCTGCTGTTCCACTCTGATCCAGCTCTCTGCTATGGCCTGGGAAAGCAGAACAATATGACCCAAGTCCTTGGACCCCTGCCCCCGTGTTGGAGACCCGGAAGAAGCTCCTGGCTTCAGATCAGCACAGCTCTGGCCGTTGTGGCCAGCTGGGGAGTGAATCAGCGGAAGGAAGACCTCTTTCTCTCTCTGCCTCTGCCTCTCTGTAACTCTGCCTTTCAAATAAAAAAATAAAAAATAAAAAAAATAAAAAAAAAAACTACTGGAGATTCAGAATTTCCAATAGTCCTTTAAAATCTCCACATTCTGAGTTCCCAATCTCAAGGGAAATAGAAACTTAACTTCTTTTTTTTTTATTTTTTTAATTTTTTTTTATTTTTTTTATCTTTTATTTAATGAATATAAATTTCCAAAGTACGACTCATGGGTTACAATGGCTTCCCCCCCCATACCATCCCTCCCACCCACAACCCTCCCTTTTCCCACTCCCTCTCCCCTTCCATTCACATCAAGATTCATTTTCGATTATCTTAATATACAGAAGATCAGCTTAGTATACCTTAAGTAAGGATTTCAACAGTAGAAACTTAACTTCTGATAACAGTGTGTAAAGTGATAGGACAATATGCTCAAAATGTGCATATCTTTAGAACAAGTGATATTTCTAGTCACTTACCTTAAAGGTATAATCTGAGATGTAGGACTTTATGCATGATATTATTCATTATAGAGCTATTTACAATAGCCAAAATTTAGGTATGGGTAATGACATATGAAAATAAGATTAAATATCAAATTGGTGAAGGAATGGATGTATTAATGGACTTGAATTTTTCTTTATTGTATACACAGATTAAAACACCACAATGTACTACATGAATATACACAATCATTATTTGCAAATTTATAAAAATTTATACCTATCAGTGCCCAGATATTTTAACATTGTTCACTCTTTTGGATGAGATTAACATTGAAATGATGTTTTTTGAGTAAAGCAAATTGTCCTGCACATGCAGATGGGCCTCATACAATCAGTTAAAGATATGAATAGAACAAAACTGACCTCCTCAGAGCAAGAAGGAATTCTACAGCATGTAACTTTCAGACCTGAAGCACAGCATCAACTCTTTCCCAACCTCCAGTCTGCAGGCCCAGTCTGCATATTTTGCTCTTACCAGTCTCCATGATTGCATGAGCAAATTCGTTGAAATAAATCTCTCTCTCTCTCTCTCACACACACACACACACATATATATACATGTATATGTATATGTATCTCTACAGAAGAGTTATTTCTATAACTCTATATCTATCATCTATCCATTTATCTACCTATCGTTATACCCATCCTTCTGTTTCTGTTGGATAACCCCAATAAAAGGGGCTTCAAAAAGTTAACGGAAAATAGAATCAAAGTTTGTCGCAAAAAATTCTGAAATCATATGTATTTTTCTTTTTCTTTTTTTGAGTTATTTATTTATTTGAAAGTCAGAGTTATACACACATACACACACACACACACACACAAAGAGAGAGAGAGAGAGAGAGAGGTCCTCCATCGCTGGTTCACTATCCAATTGGCTGCAACAGCTGCAACTGCACCAATCTGAAGCCAGGAGCCAGGAGCCTCTTCAGGGTCTCCCATGCAGATGCAGGGGCCCAAGGACTTGGGCCATCTTGTACTGCTTTCCCTGGCCATAGCAGAGAGCTGGATTGGAAGTGGAGCAGCTAGAACTTGAACCGGTGCCCCTTGGGATGCTGGCACTGCAGGCGGAGGCTTTACCTGCTGCTCCACAGTGCCAATCTCATGTATTTTTCTATCCATGAACTTTTTGATGATACCCTCACACTAGGAAATTCATACTTAATAGTTGATGTTCATTTAACATTGAGAGGGCTTATTTTTACATAGATATGAATCATGTTCATACATAATATCTAGATATGGTATTAGTTTCAGAGTGCCTAAAAAAATTAATTTCAGGGGCTAGCATTGTGGCATAGCAGGTTAAGCTGCTGCCTGCTTTGCTGGCATCCCATAAAGGTGCTGGTTGGAGCCCTGGCTGCTCCACTCCCAATCCAGCTCCCTACTAATGATTTGGGAACATACTGAAAGATGGCCCAAGTGGTTGGGCCTCTGCCACCGACATGGGAGACCTGGAAAAAATTCCTGGCTCCTGGCTTCAGCCTGGCCCAGTGCTGCCAGTTGTGGCCATTTGGGGAGTTAACCAGCAGATGGAAGATCTCTGTCTCACTCCCTCTCTGTAATTTTGCCTTTCAAATAAATAAATCTTTAAAAGAATGTTCTTCATTATTGGACTCATCCTCTGTTTTCTGTGAATTCACTACTTTTTTGTCCCCCCAAACTCTTTCTTATATGGTCTGTAAACAAAGGGTATCTTGGATGTGATAGAGTTAAGGAAGGCTGATGGCACACCTTGCTCCTGAAATGATTGTATCTGTCAGCCTCACGCCTTGCTTTACTGCTTCAGGAGCCAGGGAGAATAGAAACATGTTATTTTGTCGTGTTTTGCACTAGCTGTCTGAATTCCTTAACACCTGGATTTATATTAATAGATTCCAAGGTTTGTGGTCACTTGAACTGAATCATTCTTAAATGAAAGTTGTTAAATTCATGACATCTTCCCATGCTCTGTAAAAGCTGATGTGTGCTGCCTAAAAACCAGGCATAGACTTATCTTTCCTGATACAATTTTTATTATAATAATAACAGTATCTCATAATCCTGGATGTTTCATTTACTGTATTATTTACTTTCATATTTATTTATCTTCACATGTATTAGAGAGGGAAGAAATTCTTATCCTGACTGTATATACTTTTATATGGAAATTGAAGTCTGAGAAATTATATGTGTAAGAATGTACAGCCAATGGTAATTGGAAGAGCTGGGATTCCCACTCAGTTCTAAATACTATATTCTTTATTCTTTTCTCAGTTCTGCCCTGTAACAATACTCATGTATTAAATCAATGTCTATGTATTATTCTACAGTATAAGGCAGGCAATGGGGGACTTCTTTGTGGACCTTCTCCATGGACTATCTTCATGGAGCTTAGAATCTAATAAGGAAGATGGGCATAAAAATTAACTTCAATTGTGAGAAGTGCTATTGAGGTCTTGAAAGCATTAAGTATATTCTTTTATGCAATCTTGTCTCAGAAGCAAATTTTGCTTATGAACAAATATTCCAGATAATTGGATCATGATTTTTAAAACATAATACTTCTATTGTGGATGGAAATCTTTGAATATATTAAAAAAACGTCCTTTAGTTAATAGAGGCATGAAAGATAGCCATTGTCCTTCTGTGGGTCATCCTGCTATACCACCACTGGTCTGTTTTAATACTGCATGGAGTTCATATATCACTCAGTCTCTCAGCAGGAAGTAGCTGGCACACTCAAGCGAGGTCATGAGGGAGGAGTAAATTAAGGGAATCTTTACAAAGGTGTAGGAAAATCTGAGGGGACAAGAGAGGGAGAAGTGATCAGAGCCCAAATGACAAAGCTGAGGGAAAGGGTTGCCTGGCAGGAGCTGTAAGTCTCAGTCAACCTGTGGAGACACATCAGGGACAGGGTCAGAATCCATCAATACCCATCAAACTTCCGTCCTCTCATCTCCTGAGCCCAATCAGGAGTCTGAGGGCAAGGAGCCTTTGGAAGATGTCTCCACAGGCCCTCTCTGGGGCACAGAGCAGGGTGAGAAGTGTGGAAAGGAAGCAAAAGGGAAGATGTCCAGCTTCTTTGTTATAAGTCTGCTTCTAACAGCCTTCCCAATTTTTAACTCAAGTCTCATGAATGATCACCTGACTTTGCATGTGCTGTTGCCTCTTATAATACAATTGTTTTTTTACTCCAGTAGCCAAAGTGATTTTAGAAAAATCAGATGTTTAGAAAAGCCAGATGTTCTCTTCCCCCTTTATTCTGCTACATAAAACTGGCCAGTTACTTCCTAGTGCTCTTAGATTAAAATCCAGACTGTTCCAGGACCTCTACGAGTGGCCTCAAGTTACAGTTCCTTTCTTAGCACATTCCACATTGAACTTTCTGTTGTCTGGGCCAGGTTTGCTCTTGTTTTAGGTACTTGTCTCTTTCTCATTTCTCTGTCTGAGTCCTCTTCAGGGTATCACAGCTGATAATGACTTGTTCTCCTCTTCCTTCTTTCCTTTCTTCTGTTCTTCTCTTCTTCCTTTCTCTCTTTTCCTTTTCCATGAGTCTCCACCTCTTAAACTCCTTTCTCCCACTCTTCCTATTATTATTAAAGCAATCCATTTCTTGAGTGTATCATAATACACCAAAGATTCCAAATTATGTTTATAGCTTCATGAATGTTTACATATGTAAACACCCACAAAACAATTGCCCAGTTCAAGATATGTAGCATTTCCAGCCCCGCATGAGGCAGTTTCATGCTCCTGCCAATCAATAGCTACCCTTTGTCAAGAGGTGAAAAATATTTTGAAACATAATTCTTGACCAGTTGTGCTTGTTTTTGAAATTCATATCAAACAATATGTATTCTTTCTTGCTTAGCTTCTGCTGTTCAACACAATGTCTGTGAGATCTATCCATACTGTTGCTTTGGCTATGTACTGTGCCATTATGTGGGCAAACTAGTTAATTTAACTCTTCCATTGTGGATGTGTGGTTTCTAGTTCTAGTCTTTACAAATAACATTGCAATGGCAATCTGTTGGATATGTGCCTGCAGTGAAATTACTGGCCATAGGATAGGGATATATTTAGTTTTAGTAGATATTGCAAAACATTTGCTTTTCTACTAGCAGTGTTCAACAGCCCTCATTGTTCCGCATCCTTGTCAACACCTGATATTGACTGCTTAATTTTAACTATGCTGATGAGTGTATAGAGGTATCCCATGTTAGCTTTAAGTTGATTTTTCTGGTAACTAACAACATGGAGATCTTTTCATGTACTTGTTGGCCATTTGGATAGACTAATTTATGAAGTACCGGTGAAGTCTTCTGATAGTTTTTGAAATATGTGATTGTTTGCCCTTTTTGTTATTGACTTACAGAAGTTCTTGAAGAATTTTAGGCATGATTTCTTTGTTAGATACATGCATTTCACTATGTTAATAGTGTCTTTTGACAAATGAAGATCTAAAGTTGAAGTTAGTAACCTTTTCGTTTGTGACCAGTGTTTTCTGTGACCTGTTTTCTAACCTTCACTCCTTCATAGATGTGGGTCCTTGGATCTCTTCCAGGAATTTCCTGCATGCAACTCTTCCTTTCAGATTCACCTTTTCTGGACCCACCCAGGACCTGAAGGGATGTGGCTTGGGGGGAGGGGCCACTATGCTCATGGGTATGAGCTACATACCCATGAGTTCTCAATACAGCCTCAGTAATGAGGAACAGGAGTTGAAGTGGTGCACGATCTTATGCTGGACTGTCATTCTTCTTGAATCCAGTGTAATAGTTTTCCTAATGATTTCCCATTCCCTGAGGTTATATTCACCAAGTATCAAATCTGCAAGAATGTGCATAGATAGATAAATGGTGTGCATTAAGCTAGCAAACCATTAAATAAAATATATTCTAACTTCATAGGAGGAAACACAATAGGAAGGCCAGGTTCTCATTGAGACATTTTGGATTCTTTGGAGTTTCATGGCAGAATATGGCCACACAATGAGAACCAGCCCTCACCCATGCCCAGAGGCCACCTGCATTTTCCCATCCCCATTTTCATTCAACTTTATTTTTGTTGGCCCTCTACACCATGTTCCTCTTTTACTCTAGTTTTCTTCATTCTTACCACTCTAAATGTATCTTGTGTATTAATTTTGTTACTGGTTGGGGCTGGCGCCATGGCACAGTAGGTTAATCCTCTGCCTGCAGGGCCGGCATCCCATATGGGCGCCGGTTCTATGCTGCTCCTCTTCCAATTCAGCTCTCTGCTATGGCCTGGGAAAGCTGTGGAGGATGGCCCAAGTGCTTGGGCCCCAGCATCCCCATGGGAGACCTGGAAGAGGCTCCTGACTCCTGGCTTCAGATGGGCGCAGCTCCGGCCGTTGCGGCCATTTGGGGAGTGACCCAACAGAAGGAAGACCTTTCTCTCTGTCTCTCCCTCTCATTGTCTGTAACTCTACCTGTCAAATGAAAAAAAAAGAACTGTTACTGGTTCATTTTCAATATCTCCTACTAAAATTAATATCAGAAGGCAAGGATTTCAGGTCTGTTGCTCACCATTCTGGCCCTGGTGGCTGGCACATGCTTGATGAAACAGATGCCCAGGATTTATAAAAACGCTTGCTAAAGAACCAGTATAGACATTGACAACAAGGGCTTGAGGAGGAATTCTAGTTAATGGAGATGGTGACCCTTGCGGCTTATTCTCTGGCTTTTGTTCCAGAGATTTGAGGTGGAAGGGTGACCAACCCAACCCTAGTATTTCCTGAGTTTACACTAAAGTCATGTGTCCTTCCATTCTTCAGTCCTGGACACATGAAGTACACTGATCAGTCTCCTCACTCAGTCAAAGATGGTCATGAAGTTGATGAAGAAAACAATGAGATTAGATATTGTGGCATAATGGGTTAAGCTGCCTTTTGAGATGCCCACATCACATACCAGAGTGCCTGGGACCAAGTCTCACTTCTGCTTCTGATACAGTTTCTGCTAATCACCTGAGGAGGCTGCAGAGGATGGCCCAAGTACTTGGGGCCCTGCTACGCATGTGGGAGAGCCATATTGAGTTCTTGGCTTCTGACTTTAGCCTGGCCCAGTCATGGCTTCGTAGCCATTTGGGAAGTGAACCAGTGGATGAAAGATCTCTCTCTCTCTCTTCTCTCAAATATATAGAAACAAATAAAACTATTTTTAAAGAAGAAATTATTTTTTCTAATAATTGAAGGGCCAGCTCTGTCTTCTTAGTACCTGTCTTAGCAAATGTCTAAAAAGAAAAAGAATATTTCTCACAGTTAAGGGAGGCTAAAGACTTGTGATTTATTCTCAACATCTCGGACTCAGAATCGACATCCTGTGATGAAAGAGGGCTCTCTTGCAAAGTCTGTCACAGGGTGGTACAAGTGCCAGTTGTGATAAACAGGAAGTCATTGGATGGCATGTCACTATCAGCAGCTCCCCTTCATTATATTCTCAGTGATCCTTTGTTTACTGTCCCCCTTCTGTTTATTTGACAATTTTAGGAAAACAAGTTGTTGACATTTTAGGCATCACCAATAACGAAAACTCATTGCCATTTATCCCACGTTGAAGGGAACAGAAAGTACAGAGTCTGAGGAGAGCCTGGCAGCAGCAACACAGCGCTCCACAAAGCCCAAATTCCAGTGGAAGAAGCAGAGCTCCAGGAAGCTTGACTAGAGAATGCTGTGCCTGGGGGAGTGCCCAACTCAAAAACAACTTCCTGCTTCATCAGTGTTTGGCTGCTGGGACATCCTTCCCTAGGGAGTATCAGTTATGACAACTTTCTCCAGAGGGTTATAGGAACACGACCACTGGTTTCTAAACATTGTGAGGTGTTTAGTTTTCTCACATAAAATTTTAAGTAGCCAATCCAGGCTGTGGTTCCACTGTACCACTATGGACCACTTCTATCTTTGTTTAGCTGTTCTTACCATGCATGTTAGGTTGATCTGTCCTTTCTGAATGATGCCTCCCAAACCCCAGGTCAGTTGTGCCCTCCAGAGAGAAGATACTGGACTGAATTAAGAGATTGGAGGAGGAATCTGGAGGGAAGACTCATTTTGGCCAACCCAACAGAGAGCCCCAAACCAAAGATGTATTAGAGGTGGCCTGCAATGGATAGAAATGGTGACACTTGCATTCCTTGCTTTGTTTGTGTGGCCTCAGCTCAAGAGCTGAGACAAAGCCTGATGGTGCTAACAAGTGCAGATCTTCAGCTCACCACTCGCCTTGCAGCTGGACAGCAACTGTTCTTGAGCCGAAATCCAAGCAGCACCTGCATGGCTCTCCTGCCTTTACCTACATCCCTATGCATTTAACACCTCCCTCCCTACACACCAGTGCTCCCCAGTTAGCGTTCTGGGAAGCTCTCCCTGACACCCTACACGTTTATCAGGCATGGATACCTGCTTAGTGCAGAGAGTTTTCTCCTCTGCAGCTCCACTGCTGTGTGCTGCTGACAGTGAAGCACTGTTTTAAGGTCTCCCAATGTCAGGGCTGGGAGGTAGAGAGGGCAGAAAAGAGAACTTCTACCCTGGCCTCAGCTTATCCTTTGTCAAAATATTTAAAATACAGCACACCTCACACTCTCTCTGCCTGGCTGTCCAGCTTAGAGATGAAGTTCTTTCACAGACCCCTATTCACACAGCTTTAATACTATTCCCTCAGAATGAGAACCTGGGCTGTGTTAGGCTAAGAATATATCTGCTTCCTTCCTAAAGCAGCCTGTGTTCACAGAACCGCAAAGTACACTGTGCCCAGCTCCCAACACCCAAAGAAGCCTTCCCTGGGAAGGAGGAGGTTTTACTCAAGACCTCTCTGACATGCCAGCCTGACCCCAATTCACCCCCACAGTCATCCTCAAGGGGTTGCATTCATTGTTTGCCTCCCAGGAAGCCCAGGTGCCATGCATTAGAGGGGATTTCCTGAAGTTTAGCAGGACCAGGATTTGGACCCAGTCCTACTATTGGTAGTGAAGCCCATACATTTCCTGAAAGTCCATATGCTGCAGAAGATTCATACTTTGTGGACCCATCCATTCATTTGTTCAGTACATGCTTCTCAGGCACTCTTTTGTGCCAGCTGATCCTTGCTCCCTGGCAGTAACACAGGCATGCACTTAATCTGTAAAAAAATAATACGGACCATGCATCACTAGGCTTAGGCTGTGTTGTTACTGCACATTATCTTCTCACAGCACCCAATAAAGTAGGTGATGTTGCTAATCTGCACTTGGCTGCTGCAGAGGTTGAGGTTTAGCAAAGTTAAGCAACTTGCCCAGGGTCACACAGCAGGCAAGTGACAAAACAGAGATTCAGCCACAGGCAGCCTGATGCCAGAGCTTTTATATTCAGTTACTACACTGCTGAAGGCCCTTGCCCAGGAAATGAAGAAGCACAGAGTGGGTTAAAGGGCAGCATGGCTTCTTGAAAGTCCTCTGGAGGAGTTAGGATGGGAAGATGTGCTGAGCGACCACAGCGCCACCCAAATGCAGTGTATGGCAAACACCAGAGGAGACAGCAGGCTAGTTTGTAACTGACTGCTGATGCTGGTCCCTCAGGCGGTCATGGGAGAAGCAGCTGGTGGAACTAACAGCTTTCTGCCTGAGAACTGATTTTTACAGATTAATCTTCAGTTCCAAAAGATTAAAGACCACATTGGAATATTCTTCCAAGTCCATATAATCAGCCACTGGGTTGCAAACAAACTGAACACAGAACTATTCGTCTCAGTACAGGAGATGAGAAACAGGTGTCGCCTCTTGTGATTAGATGAAAAGCAGCACGTGTTGTTTTCTGCAGCCAGGGGTGTGCTGGGTGCTGTGGGTCAAGCCACTCCCTCGAGCCGCTTCTACAGGTCAATACACACTTGCTGTAGTTATTCCAGCTGAATGTGTCACTTTTGTCCAAGTGGCGTTTGCAAAAACTTGGACAGTAGCACAAGCCCAAGAGTTGCAATGGTGGAGGAGGTTCTGCAGCTTCCTATGGATGTCTCTGCTCGTACTGGCCTCTGCGGCAGTGACACAGAACAAGAGTGACAGCCAGGAGGAGAATTCAGGACCCATGTCTGCATGTGAGCAAATCTTAATCTTGTGATACAATAACGCTTTGTGAGCATTTGGTAGCATGGGAAACTGTGGCAGACGTTGGGCAGTGGATAGTGAGTGGCAGGAATGTAAGAGTGAAGAGTGGGCAGTGTCTGCGGCCTGTGTTTACCAGCCTGAAAATGTGCTCCTCCGGGTAAGGCCAGTCTAGCAGGTGGCACTGGGAGGAGAGATGACTTTGAGAAAATCAGTTTTGTGACACACAGCTGTGTCCTTGGGGTGTTTGCACAGGGAATTGAGAGGGGAAATCCCTGTTACCAGTTCAGCCTGCAATTGTGCAATGCTGGTGATTTGTGGGGGTGAGATGATACAGTCCAAACAGATGGTCTGAGATATGCTCCAGTCGTAACCAGTCATAAATTAGGACATGGCTAGAGGTAATGTTTTCCTCCAGTTACAAGACTTGTGCTGTGTATGTTTAATATCTCTGGTTTGGAACTCAGGAAACACGAGGACGCTGGGACTGACTTTTTCATTTTTAGAAGAAGACAGTAGCTCTCAGACATTTTTAGCATTTGCTTTCCTCCCCACCCCTCCAAAAAACTTTCTAGCAGCAGAATCCCATTTTTTTTTATCTTTTATTTAATGAATATAAATTTCCAAAGTACGACTCATGGGTTACAATGGCTTTCCCCCCCATACCGTCCCTCCCACCCACAACCCTCCCCTTTCCCACTCCCTCTCCCCTTCCACTCACATCAAGATTCATTTTCAATTATCTTAATATACAGAAGATCAGCTTAGTATACCTTAAGTAAGGATTTCAACAGTTTGCTCCCACACAGAAACATAAAGTGAAAAATAATAGATGATTTTTTTTAAATGATGATGAAATCAGATCAGACCTATTGTCATGTTTAATCCCAGTGAGAGTCAAGTTGGGAATTGACAATTTCTTCTTCTTTTTTTTTTTTTTTTTACAGAAGATCAGTTTAGTGTACATTAAGTAAAGATTTCAATCGTTTGCACCCCCATAGAAACACAAAGTGAAATATACTGTTTGAGTACTCGTTATAGCATTAAGCCTCAATGTACAGCACATTAAGGACAGAGATCCTACATGAGGAGTAAGTGCACAGTGACTCCTGTTGTTGACTTTACAAATTGACACTCCTGTTTATGGCATCAGTAATCTCCCTATGCACCAGTCATGAGTTTCCAAGGCTATGGAAGCCCCTTGAGTTCTCCGACTCTTATCTTGTTTAGACACGGTCATAGTCAAAGTGGAGGTTCTCTCCTCCCTTCAGAGAAAGGCACCTCCCTCTTTGAAGACCTGTTCTTTCCACTGGGATCTCACTCACAGAGATCTTTTTGCCAGAGTGTCTTGGCTTTCCATGCCTGAAATACTCTCATGGGCTTTTCAGCCAGATCCGAGTGCCTTTAGGGCTGACAGAATCCCATTTTTAAATTGAGTCTTAATTGGAATTCCAGGATTTTGAGTAGACAATGCATGATTTTATTAGCACAGACTTATTTTGAAGTCCAATTGTGTGAGATTTAGTTTATGTAAAGTTAACTGGGGAGGAAGGAAGGTCTGTTCTGATGATCTATATTTGAAACCAGAACTTAATATGGCCAGCGCCGCAGCTCACTAGGCTAATCCTCCGCCTTGCGGCGCCGGCACACCGGGTTCTAGTCCCAGTCGTGGCGCCGGATTCTGTTCTGGTTGCCCCTCTTCGATGCCAGCTCTCTGCTGTAGCCAGGGAGTGCAGTGGAGGATGGCCAAGTGCTTGGGCCTTGCACCCGCATGGGAGACCAGGAGAAGCACCTGGCTCCTGCCTTCGGATCAGCCCGGTGCGCCGGCCGCAGCACCGCTGGCCGCGGCGGCCATTGGAGGGTGAACCAATGGCAAAAGGAAGACCTTTCTCTCTGTCTCTCCCTCTCTCACTGTCCACTCTGCCTGTCAAAAAAAAAAAAAAAAGAATTTAATGTCCCAGTATTTTATCAATTTCAGTATTCAATTTGTTCCAGGTGTTCGTCCTTGAAGCCACAGATTTAAGGACTTGTGGTTTACACAGATAATGGGCTGTAAAAGTTAAGTGACTTTAAGTAGCTTCCCTATTATTCCCAGAACACTTTTTAATAAACCAAAGGTAGCAGAAGATCTTATCCCAAGTTTTGCTTTAGAAAAATTATACTGAGACACAACTCAGTTGTTTCTCATGAGATAATTTAAAAATATATTTATCTGAGAGACAGAGAGAGTGAGTGATGAAAGAGAGTATTCCTATCTGCTAATTCACTTCCAAAGCACAGGCCTGGGCCAAGGTTGAGGCTCAGAGATGGAATCTCAATCCAGGTTGCTCACATGGTGGTAGGGACCCAATTACATAAATCATCACCACTGCATCCCAGGGTCTACATCAGCATGAAACTGGAATCAGGAGCCACAGCCAGGTATCAAACTTACCACTCTGATGTGGGACACAGGCATGCTAACTAGCATGTTTATCACCAGGCCAAACTTCCACCACTTGCTAATTTTTTTTTTTTTTTTTTTGACAGGCAGAGTTAGACAGTGAGAGTTAGACAGGTCTTCCTTCCATCGGTTCACCCCACAATGGCTGTTGCGGCCGGCACGCTGCGCTGATCCGAAGCCAGGAGCCAGGTGTTTCTTCTGGTCTCCCATGCAGGTGCAGGGCCCAAGCACTCGGGCAATCCTCCACTGCACTCCCGGGCCACAGCAGAGAGCTGGACTGGAAGAGAAGCAACTGGGATAGAATCCGGTGCCCCGACTGGGACTAGAACCTGGGTTGCCAGTGCTGCAGGCGGAGGATTAGCCTATTGAGCCACGGCGCCGGCCCCACTTGCTAATTTTTGAAAATTAAATTTTAAAATTGATTCCTTAGTAAGCTATGGTTGTGGTACTTAGTGCTATTATTTTCTTCTGAATGATTTCCCTGTCTCATATTGCACCTATTTCTCTTTCCTGTGTGTTCTGGAATCTTCTGGGACAATCTGGGTGCCATTAGTAATCCACCATTCCTGAGTTTTCTAACTGACTTCCATGTATCCCCAAAGTTTGACTTAAGTTTGATCTTAAAATCTGTGATCTATTTTCAAGTGTCATCTTAAAAAAGCACATGTATTTTATCACATTGGCAACATCTGATGCACTATTGTCCACCAGCCCAGCTTCCTTGCACAGACTTTGCATAAAGCATCTGCTGCCCACTGTTGTTAATAGAAGTGGGTGCTGAGATTAATCCAGGACTTAGACCCTATGTAGCAGAGATTGCTAGTTGCCTATGCAATATCAGTTTTCCCATTGTTTCTTTTTTTTTTTAATTTTTTATTCATTTATTTATTTATTTATTTATTATTTATTTTTTTTTTTGACAGGCAGAGTGGACAGTGAGAGAGAGAGACAGAGAGAGAAAGGTCTTCCCTTGCCGTTGGTTCACCCTCCAATGGCCGCCGCTGCAGCCGGCGCACCGCGCTGATCCGATGGCAGGAGCCAGGAGCCAGGTGCTTTTCCTGGTCTCCCATGGGGTGCAGGGCCCAAGCACCTGGGCCATCCTCCACTGCACTCCCTGGCCATAGCAGAGAGCTGGCATGGAAGAGGGGCAACCGGGACAGAATCCGGCGCCCGGACCGGGACTAGAACCCGGTGTGCCGGCGCCGCAAGGTGGAGGATTAACCTATTGAGCCACGGTGCCGGCCTCCCATTGTTTCTTAAAAATGGGACCTCATGATAATGCACCCAATTAGAAGACATTTCCCAGTCTTCTGTACAATAAGATATGACCACATGACCCAGTCTTAGTCAATGAGATACATGCAGAGTGTTATATGGCATTTTTAGGGAACTCCTTTTGGGAAATTCTCTTCTGTCCTCCCACAGTCTTCCTCTTTATTTGTCTTGTCTTGGAGTGTGAATATGAAGGCTAGCTCTCCAATAGTCATCCTGGACCATTAGTGATTTTAAAGATGCCAACTTAAGGATAACAGTGTAAAAAAAAAATCAAAGCAAGTTATTGATGATGGTAGAACCACATCATATGAGTTTTGCAGTCCTTTCTTTGTAATTTTGTTCACTTCTACTTGTTTAGGCTAGGTGTATATACAGCCAAGCAAAATTCTGCTTAACATGATCAGAAGAAAGTCCTGTTCTAGAAGGAACTACGTGTCTTTAGGTTGGTAGATGTGTCAGTTAAAATTTTTTGATTGTATATAATAGATGCTCAAGTAGTGGTAGTTTGAAAACTATAACATGTAACTATTATATATAGCAGGAAATTGGAAGGTAGGTGGTTCCACAGTTGATTCAACAGTATGATGACCGCATCATGGATCCAAACTCTTGCGACCCTTCTGTTCTCCTAACCTCAGCATTTAGGAAGTTTCCCTTGTGGTTTCAAAATACTGACACACAACCATATTCAAGAAAGCTAAGAGACTGACCTCTTCTTGAGAATCTCTCTCTCTTTTTTTTTTTAAATCAAGGAATTCATGTTGTTAAAATATCCTCAAGTCCACTTCCCCACTATGAGAAATGGTAACTTGATCAGCATAGCCCTGACTGCTAATGGACAACTTAATACATTATCCCTCATAGTATTTTTTTTTGTCTGTTCTACTTAATATGACTGGTTTAATTCTGTAATTATCACACAGTTATTCTTAAGTGTTGAAAATTAACTGAAATGTGATCCCTGTTAAACATAGAGTGGGAATAAGAGAGGGAAGAGATGTATAATTTGGGGCATGCTCGGGCTGACTTGCCCCAATTGGTAGAGTTGGAAACATACCAGGGGATTCCAATTCAATCCCATCAAGGTGGCATGTGCCAATGCCATCTCACTATTCCAAGTGATCAATTTCAGTTCACAATTGATCATAATGAAAGGACTAAGAGTCAAAGGGAGCACATAAACAAGTCTAGTATCTGCTAACACTAACCGATAGAATAAATAAAGGGGAGAGTGATCCAACATGGGAAGTGAGATACTCAGCAGACTCATAGAATGGCGGATGTCCTAAATAGCACTCTGGCCTCAGAATCAGCCCTAAAGGCACTCGGATCTGGCTGAAAAGCCCATGAGAGTATTTCAGGCATGGAAAGCCAAGACACTCTGGCAAAAAGATCTCTGTGAGTGAGATCCCAGTGGAAAGAACAGGTCTTCAAAGAGGGAGGTGCCTTTCTCTGAAGGGAGGAGAGAACCTCCACTTTGACTATGACCGTGTCTAAACAAGATAAGAGTCGGAGAACTCAAGGGGCTTCCATAGCCTTGGAAACTCATGACTGGTGCATAGGGAGATTACTGATGCCATAAACAGGAGTGTCAATTGGTAAAGTCAACAACAGGAGTCACTGTGCACTTACTCCTCATGTAGGATCTCTGTCCTTAATGTGCTGTACACTGAGGCTTAATGCTATAACGAGTACTCAAACAGTATATTTCACTTTGTGTTTCTATGGGGGTGCAAACGATTGAAATCTTTACTTAATGTACACTAAACTGATCTTTTGTGAAAAAAAAAAAAAAAAAAAAGAAATTGTCAATTCCCAACTTGACTCTCACTGGGATTAAACATGACAATAGGTCTGATCTGATTTCATCATCATTAAAAAAAAATCATCTATTATTTTTCACTTTATGTTTCTGTGTGGGAGCAAACTGTTGAAATCCTTACTTAAGGTATACTAAGCTGATCTTCTGTATATTAAGATAATCGAAAATGAATCTTGATGTGAATGGAAGGGGAGAGGGAGTGGGAAAGGGGAGGGTTGTGGGTGGGAGGGACGGTATGGGGGGGAAAGCCATTGTAACCCATGAGTCGTACTTTGGAAATTTATATTCATTAAATAAAAGATAAAAAAAAATAAAAAAAAATATCCTCAAGTCCACTTCCCCTTACTAGCCAGTCCTAGAGATCTTGCCCATTGCTATAACATTTATTAATCCAAAAATGGGTTATAATGAACTCAAACAGATTATTGCTTAAGATTGTACACTGTTCAACCTAAAAAAATAAGGTCCTATAAGCTAGAAGAGAAGGAGTAAATGGCTTTTTGACAGGTAACTTGGCAGACTTTCCTAAGAAATTCTGCAAAGGCATTAGAGCTGGCAGGTCATCTGAAGAGCAGTTACCTACCTATGGTTAGGGCCTTCTAGGACTTGTCTCTGTCCACCAGGGGGCACAGACTTAACTCCAGGCTGGCCCCATGGAAGTCAGAGAACCCCTCCACAAGCAGTACTGTGGGCCTGCAAGTTACCCTGGGTGCTGCAGAATCCATTATCCATCAGCCTCATTTCTCTAGCACCGTTAGGAAATGAGCTTGACCATACTAACAAAATATCCACATCATTTCCTAAAGTATTAACTAATTTTTCCTAAAGTATTAACTAATTTTTCCTAAAGTATATTATTTTACCTTCCTAACTAAAATATATGGAATATTTTAGGTTGATGTTGTTGTATCACCGTTGTCCTTAAGAACATCAATTTATAGTGGCTTTACTGAGATTAAATTTATCAACCATAAAGTTCAGCCATTTAAGTATACAATTCAAGGATTTTAGTATATTTACCATTATTACAAATTTTAGAATGTTTCATCATCCCCAAAAGAAATCCCCTCTCCATTATCAGTAACTCCCTATCCTTTCTCCTGCCCTAGTCCTAGAGAAGCACTACTTTATACGTCTATGTGACTTTGTCTATTGCAGAGATTTCACATAAGGGGGATCAGGAAATAAGTAGCCTTATACACACGACATATGTATGTAGCTTCTTTTACTTCCTATTGTGTTTTACAACTTAATCCATATTGTAGCACATATCAGTGCTTCATTCTTATTATCAAAAACATTATATTGTATGTCTATAGGACATTTTGTTTATCCATTCATCCACTGCTGGATGTTTGGCTTGTTTTCATTTTTTGGCTATTATGAATAATGTTATTATATAAACTTGTATATATGGTTTTGTGTGGGCACACATATTCATGTGTAAGAGTACCAATTTTTATAGGGTTTCTAGTGTTTTGTAGAAAATGATGTCAAATAATAGCAGGCAAGAATGCTATGAACGTAAAGTTTACTGCTTCCTGATATTGTTTATTTGTGTGATGACAGATTACAGTCAACTGTCCATAACTGCACGTTCTACATCTGCATATTCAATCATCTGTGGGTAGAAAATAATAATAAAAATTAAATTATTGCTGATACGTACTATGTAGTTAGGCTTACAATGACTGCATTTGAACTAAGTGGATATGGCCTTTTTTCCTTGCCATTTCCTAAGCAATACTGTATAACAAATATTTATATAACATTTACATTGAATTAGGGTTTGTAAGAAATCTAGAGAGGATTTAAAGTACATAGGAAGATATGCCTAAGTTATACACAAACACTTTGTCATTTTATAGAAAGGACTTCTTGAGCATCCATGAATTTTGGCATGGGAGGGTCCCAGAACCAAGCTAGGGATACCGAGGGGCAAATGCACTGTCATGAAACAATGAGAAGGGTTCAGAGGAGGGCAGTGAAGGAGGCAGAATTCCAGTGACTGGTAGATGGGCAATAAGAGGAGCTTGTGTCTGAGATGGCATGTGTGCATCTATGTATCTTGCTTTAAGCCATATTCATAATTTGCTAATCAGTCTTTTCCCACTGGCTTACATCATAGTGTCAACTCAGTTTACCAAATAACGATTGAGCCCTGACACATGCTAGCCATTTCTATAGTACTATACTTTGTCTGAAATCTTTATTTTTATGTCTATCAACCTTCTAATGTTCTCTGACAGTTGCCTCGTCTTTAGTAAATGGATTCTTGATGGGGTAGGATGTGAATGTAGGCAGCATAATTGCACAGTGTTCTTGCAAAGTGCATACTCCTTTTATAAATCAATGTTTTTTTTCTTTCTTTGTGGAATTGAATACATGTGTACATAGGCAGAGAGTATTAATGAATATCTTTTAGTGAGTTACCCCTGTTATCAGATAAGTGATTTTTTCCATTCTAGCTGCATATTAAAATCATTTAGGGGGGCTTTTGGAAATGCCGTCGTGCTACTCTTACAGATTCTGATATAACTGAATGGGGGTGGAACAGAGGCATTAGTATTTATTAAAATATTCCCAAGTAAATCTGTTACATTATGGCTTTGCAACCATTCAACTCAGACAGTATGATGGGAACTTTTCATGCTTTATCTCAAATTTTCATCATAACCAGCATGGTGGATGTCACTATATCCTGTCACATATTTTGGAAACATGATTCGAGCACTTTCTATGTGCCAGAAACTTCTAAACATTAATGTGTATCAATACATGAATAATTGCAATGCCATTTGGAGTCATTGCTCTTACCACCTACATTTTATAGATAAAGTTGTCACATCTCATGGTAGTTAAGTAGCTTGTTTCTTTTTAATTAATTATTTTTAAAATTTTATTTGTTACACAAGTTTCATATATTTCATATATATATAGGTTTAGGAACACAGTAATAACCAATATGAGTAAATGAGTAAAAAAGCCTTTTTGGGGCTGCTACAAGAAAGTACTATACAGTGGGTGTCGTATAAACTACAGAGACTTATTTCTCCCAGTTCTGGAGGCTGGGAAATCCAGGAGCAAGATAACAGAAGATATGGTGTGTGGTGCATGGATGATGTCTTCTAGCTGATCAAAGGGCCATGGAACTCTCTGGGGCCTCTTTCATAAAGGCACTAATCATGCTTATGAGGGACCCATCCTCATGACCTAATTACTTCTCAAAGGCCCTAATTCCTAACACTATCACATTGATGATTAAGTTTCAACATACAAATTTGGGGGAGACACAAACATTGAGACCATAGCAATTCCCATGCTCTATTTCAGAAGAAGAAGTGCCACTCAAAGAGTTGTCCTAGGAAAATAAATTATTTGCAAAGTTCATCTGGAAACCAGGTTTTCTGATGTTAAATAATAACAATATTGCTACTATTACTAGTTATAATAATTTTAACAAAATGATCATTACTAACATTTTGTTAGCATTTATTGAGAGATTACTATGATCCTGACACTATGCTAAGGACCATATCATTTAATTCTTATACCAACTCACTGATGTAGCTACAGTTATCTCTGCTAGTTTTTTTCAGATAAGGTCATTGAAACTTAGAAGGATCAATAGGGCTGGGACCCAAACCTAGGTCTGGCTGCCCGTAAACTCCCACCATTTCTGTGGACTTCATGTATACAAACAAGAAGGTAAACACACTAGGCTGTCAATATTCCGTCCAGTCCTTCCAGTTATCCTGTTGTGGGGAAATTAGTGTTCACAAATAAAAAAGTATAATCAAAAGCATTCATTCTTATTTGAAAAATATTTCTGGATAAATATTGGCCCCATTTGGGAAACATGGATAGAGGGTATATCTAGGGAAAAAGTTATAGATTTAGTGTAGGCCTGTGAAGTTAAAGGATGAGTTTCCCTGGTGTGTGTATAGACCAAATTCAAAGCTTAAGTGCACAGTAGGGCAGGAGCACTTATAGGAGGGAGAAAGAGAAATGAGGGAGAAGGCAGTGTTCCAACCAAGAGGATGAGGAAAGACTGGAAGATTGTTACATTGGACCATAGCTCCGACTCAATTTGCACTGTAAACTACTGATATCTGTTCCTGGCAGTAAATATAGAGGAAGACTTGTGACTTCATGGGGTGAGGGTGCAAGATTATGTCATGTCCTGGAATTAACAGGCTGGAAGTCTTTAAGAGAACAATGATAAGAGTAAAGGGGGCTAGTGGTGTTGGCTTACAATTCATGATGGCAATTTCAAATATGTATCAACAGCAAGTGGGACTCACACTTTTGTTACTTCAGGAACAGGAAAAACTGGGAGAACTGATGGAATGAAAGATTCACAAGCGCTTCTTGGAAGTATTATGAAACAGCTACAGGGTACATGGCTTAGGATGAACTGATGAAATGGACTAGGCTTCAAGAAGTTGCATTGTGGACTCTCTAGTCTGCATAGGCTACAACCTTCAGCGGATGAAAGATGAGCTTAACCTTGTAGAGAAAGGATCTGGTGTATAATTCTGATAGTCCCAGGCAGCGGGCCCCTGATGACTCTCAGCTTCCAGTGGGGAACTTGAGAGACTTTGTGGTATTCCTGACCACTTCTATGTGCATGCGTTTTGGCAGCAGTGTCGAATTCCACGGACTTCCACCCAGAGGTGATGAATTTATTGAACAAATGTGTTCTATCTCGAGAACAGGTCAGCACACAGTCTGCCTCATACTGCCTCTGAAAGCCAGTGTTATTTCTCCTCTGGGTATGTGCGTGTGTGGGCACACACGTGTGAAGTTTTAGGTGGGAGCTGGAGGTGGGGGAAAGGGGAAGGTCAATATTTATGAGTGAGTTTCTGAGATTTTATTTTATTTTTCTTATTTCATTTCCATGATCAACATATGCCTTCTGGTATCTAAGGCCCCATGATTTTGCATTTATAAGTGACTAAAAACAAAACCTTATTATAGGAAATTAGATTCTTTTGCTTTAGTTTATTTTTCATTTTTGACTTCATAAAAATGGAAAGAAATTCTATTACCAGAGAGAAGCCTTTCACTTAGAATGTTATTAAAACAAATGCCCCAAGTGCCTGCAAGACAGACTGGACCCCCTCTGTAAAATTGGAAATGCGTTCACCACGTTGCCCAGGTTTTCTGCACATCTCTCTCTAGGCCCAGCCTGCAGAGCACGGCCATTCTCTCTGGTCTCCAGGCTGTGGTTGTTTCTTAATTTCTTCTTTCCTTTAATTCTGTGCTGTCAGTATGAGGATCTTCTCCTCTTTCCACATGACTAAACTTGGCCTGGAACCTGTAATGTTTCACTGGGGGCAATCTCACACTGGCCTTCAATTCTAATTACTTAAACCACATGACTAATCCACGGAAAATCCCCAGGTTTTAGCCATTTTCAGACATTTTGGCATCTTTGCAACAAAGATGTAATTTGTCCAAAAGTGTAAGTTGTGCATGTGTGTGTCTGTGTGTGTGGTTATTTTACACCATTCACAGATCCTATCCTGATGAATCAAAAGGCCTTTGCCAAATAGATGACCTAGTTTTCCATGTCTGCCATGGGCGGGGCCGTTGGTGCTGTCTGAGTGTTGAATGTAGATCAGCCATGTCTGTCAAACACCCACTGTGCGCCTAATACCACAACTGGCAGCTGCAACAAGCAAGTTGGAAGGAAAGCAGAGACCTCATATTAGACCGCCAGGAGCTCACCCTGTAGTGGGGAAAATGAGGTGAAAGACAAACATTAATGCAAACATTATAAAAAGATAAAAGAATCAAATACGAATGACTTAAAGTGCCCAGTGTTGGCCTCTGCCCCAGGATGGAACAGCCCCTTCCCCCACCCAAACTGAGACTAAGTGAGAAAACAGGGAGCAGAACAGAGATCTAAATCTTAGAGATGTTTCAACAAACTTCAGTTACTTGGGGGTGCTCACCATTTCTGCCACATCTAGGTCCTTATAATTTTTATTTTTCCCCCAGAAACCTTTTATTTAAGGTATAAAAACTTCATGCGTTTCATAAATGCAATTTTAGGAATATAGTGATTCTTCCCACTGTACCTGCCCTCCCACCCTCCTTCCTCCTCCTCTCCATTATTTTTTACTAAGATTTATTTTTAATTAACCTTATACACATAAGATTAACTCTATACTAAGTAAAGAGTTCAACAAATAGTATGAAAAAAATGTTCCTCAACAGTCGAGACAAAGGCTGTTCAAACATCATACTTAGTGAAATAAGCCAGTTCCCAAAGGACAAATACCATATGTTCTCCCTGATCTGCGAGAAGTAATAGAACACCTAAAATGTAATCTATAGAAGTGAAATTGTACTTTGAGATGTGATGACTTTGAACTGTCCCTATAATTTTTAAAGATTTTACTCACTTTTTCTGTAGCTCACATTTATTTAATTTATTTGAGAGCCAGGGGAGAGAGAAAGAGAGGGTAAAAGGAGAGAGAGAAGGAAGGAAGGAAGGAAGGAAGGAAGGAAGGAAGGAAGGAAGGAAGGAAGGGAGGGAAATCTTATCTACTGGTTCACTTACCAAATTACTTCAGTGGCTGGGGATAGACTGGACTGAAGCCAGGAAAGCCAGGAACTAGCAACTCAATCCAGATCTCTCACATGGCTGGCAGGAACTCAATTACGTGAGCCATCACTGTTGTCTCCCAGGGTCTGCACTTGCTGGAAGCTCGAATCAGAAGCCAGAACTGGGGTTTGAAACCATGACTAAGATACAGGATAAAGGCATCTTTACTGCTAGGCCAAATACCTGTCCCTATTTATTTTTTGAAAACATTTTAAAAAACAAAAGAGAGATTAATATCAATAGAGTTACCACAAATGTAAATAGGCAACAGTGAAGGAAAATATACCTTTGCATTCATTATATACGAACACAAAACATGGGGCTAGCATTGTGGCACAGCAGGGTAAGCCATGGCCTGGAGCATTAGCATACATATGGGTACTGGTTTGAGTCTCAGATGCTCCATTTCCAATGCAGCTCCTTGCTAATGCACCTGAGAAAGCAGTGGAGGATGGCCCAAGTGCTTGGGACCCTGCAACCATGTGAGAATCCCAGAAGAAGCTCCTGGCTCCTGGCTCCGGCCTGGGCCAGTCCCAGCCAATGTGGCCATTTGGGGAGTGAACCAGGGATGGAAGACCCCTCTCTTTTTCCTTAACTCTGCCTTTCAAATAAATAAAATAAATCTTTAAAAAAAAAAGAACACAAAAATATTACCTCTTTATTTAAGATTTACTTTATTTGAAAGGTAGAGTGACACAGAGAATGAGAGGGAAAGAGAGGTTTTCCATTCTCTAGTTCATTTTCCAAATGGCCACAGTGGTTGGGGATAGCCAGACTGGAGCCAGGAACTGGGAACTCCATCTGGGTCTTCGATGTGAGTGGCAAGGGCCCAAGCACTTGGGCCATCTTCTGTTGCTTTTCCAGGCACATAGCAAGGAGTCAGATTGGAAGCGGAGCAGCCAGGACTTGAACTAACACTCTGATATGGGATGCCAGCATTGTGGGTGAGAGTTCAACCTGCGGAGCCACAGTGCCAGCCTTTTGATTAGTGTTGCTAGGGACAATGCTGAGCAGGAGTGTAGTAGTTTTGTCAGAAAGACAGAAACCTCTGTTAGGGAAGCCTTAGAGATACCTCAGCACTAAGTCAAGACTGTTTCTTTGAGTAGGAGGGGCCTGAAAGAAAGGAAAGGGAAACAGCATTTCTAGTGAGAAGTGCTATCATTCCCTCTCGGAGCCCCTGAAGGAATCTGGTCTGAAGCCTTGGAAGGCACCCTTTGGAGAACCCTAGTCTAGTTTAGGAGACAGCACTTGTGATGAACTGCATTTCTGTGTCCCAGAAAACTCATCTGTTGAAACCTAGTGTGATGGCATTAGGGGTGGGTTTGGGGAGGTGAGTAAGTCACAGGATAGAAGAGTTCCTGAATGGGTTAGTGCCCTTAGAAACAAGGGCTTAGAGAGCTCTTTTGCTCCTTCAGCCACAAGGAGATTCAGCAGCAATTATCTACGAACCAAGAAGCCAGCCCTCACCAGACACCAAATTCACCTGCACCTTTACCTTGGACTTCTCAGATTCCAGGATTATGAGAAATAAATTGCTTAAGACATTTTTAATAGTTTGTAATCAAAATATTTATTTTTGTTTTATATGAAGGGGAGGGGAGGAGAGAGAGAAAGAGAGACAGATCAATCATCCATCCACTGGACCTCTCCTCAGATGTCCTCAACAGCCAGGTCTGGGCCATGTTGAACCAGGAGCCAAGATTTCAACTTGGATCTCCGACATGGGTGGCAAGGATCCAAATACATGAGCCATCATCCACCGTCTCCTATGGTGCGCATTAGCAGGAAGCTGGAGTGGGTACAGCACTTACTTGGTTATATGGACCCAACCATTGTGCCAAATGCCTATTCTGCTTAAAAAGTTTTTGCAGACAAAACAATACTTTAGGGAATCAATCACAATCTGGGGGCTGGTCCTAGTATGACATCCTAAGCAGTCCAGTTGTGCTTTAAAGCGCATTAATTAGGGAGTAATAGTTAGGCTTTTGTGTAGCAGAGCAACTCACAAGTTAGACATTATTGTTACGGTCTGGGCAGACGAATCTCTCCTTAGGATCAGAAGTGTACGGAGGGGGATCCAGTCTCTGTTGAGGAATGAGGCAGTGATCAGGGGCTTCACAGGTATTGGAAGTTTTCTGTGAGGACATCTGATCCTGGACACTACACCAATTCAACACTTTTCTATTTCCTCCACATGAGCAGGTAGATTCTGTCCCCCTACCCAAGCCCTTTATATCCATGTTCTTGCTCTGTCTCCAATTTGGGCTTCATTTCTGAATACCACCTTTGGATAACTTCAGGTTCTCTGCTGTGCTGCCCTCACAACACAAGGTCCTGTAGGGTTATTATAAAAAAATGTTGAAGGAGCAGAACTAAACATGTGATAGCATCACTGGTGGTCAGACCTTGGGAGAATAGGGAAAAAAATGGGTTGTCTAGTGGGAGCCTTGCAAATGAAACTGGCCAAAGATTAACCAGAGAAAATAAATAGAAGTTAATTAGCATGTTCATTGTGCTTTCCCAGGGGGACACCAGATATGAGACACTTAAAGAATTTGGGTTTATATATTATCTTGGGCTAAAACAAATGGAAAGGGTTTGGGGCTTCTTGGGTAGGAGAGGTTAAGTTCAGGTGGCCAGGAAAAGTTTGGTAAGCAAGATTATTTAGCAAGTTTGATATGCAGATTTCAATGTCTTCTCCATTGATAAGAGTTGTTAAGGGCCCTCCATTTCCTGGTAGGGCAGAAGGAGACACCTTTGATGAATGTAAATTTCCCTTACAAAAGGAAAATTTGCTCCGTTTTTGAACTTTTCCTATGTCTTCTGGTACCCTGCTGCCTTTAGCTCAAAAGAGTCATATGCTAAAACGCATGTTGAGTGGTAAAATATCCTGGTTCCCCTCAAGAGGAAAGTGTTTAAAGGTGCTTTCTTCAGATATTGAACCCACTCCCAAACAACTACTTAAGCCTCTTACTATGTGACTCAAATTAGAGCTGATTGCTTCTGAAGCTAGAAGCTGCCTGTACTAAGGAATTTCACTCTCCCTGCAAAGCCCCATCTGAGTCACCACAGTTCCCTGCAGTTGTGTCTGTCTACAACACAACAGATGCCAAGTACAGCTTCAATCAGCAGGAAGATAAGGCAGGCCAACAGTTGAGGCTATACCTGTGCATCCTTTGATTGGGCTGATGCCTATCAGGTGACAGGATGACAGTATCAGGCATCTTATACATGCAGGTTTGGGTGAGCTAAGACTTCCATAAATACAGAGAGCATGTTCAGAGGCCACTGGCAAGGTACAGCAGGTCATGTGCCTCCCTCTACAGACCCTTCCTTCCCTAAGTCCCACTGCCTACTTGTGTACCCACTGCAGGCTGATCACATGTCACACACTGGGCTGGGGTATGCTTCCGCCTTTCACCTGTGGAACCTGCGATGCTCCCTTTGTGTCTTGTTTATATCTTTGCATCTCCACACTCCTATGTTGTCTATACAATGTATGCAAAGAAGTCAGCATTCTTAGTTGGAAATATCAGATGCTTTTCCAGCTAGTTTCAGCAGAAAATATATGAATAAAATATAGTAATGCAAGGGTTCACAGAATTTATGAAAGTATCAGCATTAGGCATGGAGTCCATGCAATCAGGTGTAGTGCCCACACTATCCCATGATACTGGTCAGTGAAACCTAACTGCTTCCACAACTGGGCACAGTCACACAAGAGCCCATCACTGATGCTAGACATTGGGCAATGGCCTCTGCCACCACTGTCACCTATCAGGACGTCTCACGCACTACCACTGGCTGGGAAAGCATTGCCAGTTATTGCTTCTTTTCCTCTCTGTACATCAGTCTCTCTTATGAGCCCATCTGATTTTTGAAATCCAAAGCTGGTAAAGAGAGGTGACCTTAGGTTCCACCTTGGCGAGGGGAGCTAGAGCTTAGATGAGGCACATTTTCCAAATACTGAAAGGCTGATTAAATGATGATAAATGCCACACACCTGCTATATGCATGTTAAAGGCATGAAATAAAAGGCTTCATTTACTTTTTCAAGTTTCTTTAAAATGAACCCAAGCCCTACTTTTACATTCATGCCAATTTGGCAAGGAAATCTATGTACATACAGGGGAATTTCTGTAGCTATCAGAGTGACTGATTTTCAGAAGCATCTGTTGGGTATTTAACGGGGCAGAGTGTCCAGAAGGCCTATCCCATTTTCACAGCCATAATCAATAGACATTTATTAAGCACCCACTATGAGCCAGGTTTAGCTTTGGAAGGATTCCCACCAGCTTGCTTAAACACTAAGCCCCACACTGACAATTTTGCACACCATAAACGAACAAACGTGAAAACCCAAGAGAAATTATAAGAGGTTTTCATCTGCATTGCATTGTGATGTGGGAGCTTGTACCCTGGTTATATGACAAATCAACTGGAAAATTACTCTAGGCTGACCTGTCTTAGGAAATGTTCTAATTTACATCAGTTCTGGAAAAAGGTCCTTGTAAGCTGTCTCCTTCTCTGTGGCAGTGCTGGAGCTTGTATTGCAACCAGACAGAATAAAGTCTTTTTAAGGTACCAGTGCTGCTAGGAATGGCTTTGCCCCGTCAGCTTACCAGGTTTTCTTTGACCCTAGACACTAGATAGACTATCAAACAAAGACAGTCAATGCTGATATCCCAAGCCCAAGAATTTGCACATAGCAATGCCCATAGGGCTCTGTGATTCTGAGGTTTATGACAGTGACAAAAGAATTTGTTGAAAGTAACTAAAGGCAGGCGCCATGGCTCACTTGGCTAGTCCTCCGCCTGCAGCGCTGGCACTCCAGGTTCTAGTCCCAGTTGGGGCGCTGGGTACTAGTTTCGGTGGCTCCTCTTCCAGTCCAGCTCTCTGCTGTGACCCGGGAGGGCAGTGGAGGATGGCCCAGGTGCTTGGGTCCCTGAACCCACATGGGAGACCAGGAGGAAGCACCCGGCTCCTGGCTTTGGATCGGCACAGCGCAGGCCATAGCAGCCAATAGGGGAGTGAACCAACGGAAGGAAGACCTGTCTCTCTCTCACTGCCTAGAACTCTCTCTCTCTCTCTCTTTCACTGTCTAACTCTGCTGCTTGTCAAAAAAAAAAAAAAAAGAAAAGAAAGAAAGAAAGAAAGAAAATAACTAAAACCAAATTCTGGACCTAAATGAAAGATCTCCGCGAGTGAGATCCTGGTAGAAAGAACAGGTCATCAAAGAAGGAGGTATCTTTCTCTGAAGGGAGGAGAGAACTTCCACTTTGACTATGACCTTGTCTAAATATGATCAGAGTCGGTAAACTCAAAAGGCTTCCATAGCCTTGGAAACTCATGACTGGAGCCTAGGGAGATTACTGATGCCATAAACAAGAGTGTCAATTTGTTAAGTCAACAACAGGAGTCACTGTGCACATATTCCTCATGTAGGATCTCTGTCCTTAATGTGCTGTACATTGTGATTTAATGCTATAACTAGTACTCAAACAGTATTTTTCACTTTGTGTTTCTATGTGGGTGTGAACTGTTGAAATCTTTACTTAATATATACTAAACTGATCTTCTGTATATAAAGAGAATTGAAAATAAATCTTGATGTGAATGGAAGGGGAGAGGGAGTGGGAAAGGGGAGGGTTGTGGGTGGGAAGGAAATTATGGGGGGAAGCCATTGTAATCCATAAGCTGTACTTTGGAAACTTATATTCATTAAATAAAAGTTAAAAAAATTAAAAAAAAACAAATTCTGAAATGAGAATAAATCTTCTGTTATCTGTATGTGTAGTATGTGGGGGGGGTGGATTACAGATAAAATACTTGCAGCATATTCTCCTAGTTTATAATATTCTTTCTCTATTTCTACACAACCCCCTATCAAAATATCACACCCCATCACTAGGACAAAATAAAAAATATAATGGCCATGAACCGCCCAAACTGTGAAACATAATTGTGCATGAAATCAGCTACCCAAATTGTGAGATTTGCATTTCAGTTAGATTTTTTTTCAAGGACATTGTACATTTTAAAATTTCATGACAGAAATAAAAAGCAGAGGTGGGGCAAGAATTTAGCTTAGCAGTTAGATGCAGGTTAAGATGCAGGTGTCCCATTCTGGAGTGCCTGGGTCTAATGCCTGCCTGTAGCTCTTGATACCAGCTTCCTACTAATGCAGACCCTGGGAGACAGCAGGTAATGGCCCAAGTAGTTGGGTTCCTGCCACCCACATGGGAGACTCAGTTTGAGTTCCTGGCTCCTGATCTTGGCCTGACCCAGCTCTGGTTTGAGGTCTTTGGAGGTGTGAACCAGTGGGTGAGCACTCTCTGTTTTTGCCTCTCAAAGTAAACAAACAAACAAACAAAGAAACTAAATAAAAAGCAGGGATAGTGTCACATTTATCGGAACCCATAACTGCTGCTTCTGTTTACGCTTCTCAACTCACAAATGCTGCACCCCTGTCAAAGGTGAAAGAAATTTATCTGAATTCTACAATAAATGGAACCTAAGTAATGTTTTTTAAAAAATGTATGAGCACCATACTGTTAAAAAGAAAAAAAGTTAAGACTACCCAGGCGAGCTACTGGACACTTCTGCATCCTACTAGCTGCTCTTTCTGCTCTGCCGTATTAGCCATGTTTGGAAACCTGGGTTCTTACCTGGTCCTTTTTGTTTTGACTTCCATAATGAAAGGTGTTTCTTATCTTGTGGCCCTTCTGTCTGATTTGTACCCTGCCTGGTGCTCAAATTTCCAGAGACCTGGGAATGTACCTGTTTTCAGCAACTAGGGAACACAGATCTTGTGTCTGGTGCCAGTGCGTTGGCAGGACCCCTCTACCTGCTCCAGACCTCTCACAGCCCAGATGTCTGCAGTAACCACTGCCAGACTCTTTCTGCTCTTGAACATATATTTGGTGTCTAGTCCTTGCCCTAACAAATCCTGTCCAGTCAATTTCAGGCCAGCTATTTATGGGAGAAGATTAATATAGGAGATTGGGAAAAAAGTTAGCCCAGGGTGTAGGTTGGTATCCGTCAAAGAATTGAGAGTTTATTAAGGAGATGGTAAGCAGTGACTGCCTTCTGAGCAAGGTAACGTCAGGGCCCTAGCTGTACTTCAGAAAGTTATGTTAGACTTATATCTAGGACAAAGATGGGACTGGGCATGAGGGTATTTATGTAGATAGAATACAATAAAGGTCTGCACTAGTGGGAGGCCTCAAGACTGAAGGTGGAAGGAGAGAGAAGTACAAGGAAGGATAGTGCATTTCCACCTGGGTCCCTAAGGCAGAAATCATTGCTCAAGCTGGTTGAGGGGTATGGTGTAGAGACAGGATATATGTGCTTGGGGACATCCCTGAGGAGTGGCCCAGAGTCACTGAGAAAAGGGCATGGAATCAGGGAGGTAGCAGATCCATATGTCAATGGTGATATGACATGCTCAGGAGCTCTGGGAAGAAAGGTCTTGCATTCCCTGTAGTTGTAATCTTGTACTCCAGGACAACCTCAGGGGCTTGGGAGTCTGACACAGACACAGCAAGGCACAGTGGGAGGTGTGCAGGCGTTTAGGGAGACAAACTAGGTGCAAACTTTGCTCACTCATTTATGAGCTACATGACCTGGGGCAGGTTACCTAACACTCAGGAGCTTTCATCTCTCATAAAATGAGATGAATAAGGCTGCCTTGCACAGTCACAAGGCTTAGTATTGCTCATTTGCAGTGTTTCCTGTTTTGCCTGCCCCAAAGTAGGTGCACAGGAAATTGTAGTACTCATCATTACAGACTTAGGCTTCACAAATGATGACAAGATCTGATGAAATGTTCTAACTTTTAAATCACTGGGCAAGTCCCCTTCATGTTTGCAGTGATCTTAAATTTACTTGTCCAATGAGGCTCTCGTGACCTAGAAGGACTAGCCTTTTTATAGGCAAGGATCATGAGGGAAGAGAGGGGTGAGGTGGGAAGTGACCTCTTGGGCTCAAGCCTGTCCTTCACACCATAAAACTGACCAGTGATGTACAGCAGCAGAACAAACATGCAAATTTTGCCAGGTTGCTAGATTTGCCCTTCTACTTTCAATTGGAAAATATTGCTGGGAATACAAAATAATTATTCCTCCAATAACCACCTGGGTGTGATTGCTTGCTGTCCCCTGCTGAAAAAAAGCAGCTCCATCCCCCAGCTCTTATCTTCCTGTGTGATTGATTTGTCCTAATCCTGCGATGAGTTTGCTGATTGGAAGCCTTGTCCTGCATAGTACAGGATCCCACCTTCAACCCTGTCACCATCTGGCTGGACTGCATGGAAATGGGATGGGGAGGGGCAGCCAGCAGTGGCTTTTTGCATGAGCAATTGTGCTGGGCCTTTACTTGCAGAGGGCCAGAGCGTCCCTGTCTTGTGCACAGTACACAGGTCAGTGGGGCAGGTCAGAGAGAGGGTGCAGGAACCTGGGAACAAAAGCCTGTCCCTCACGGCTGTGCATTGTCCCTAGTTGAAGCCATCCATCACAGGGCCTCCCCTCCTCAGCTGGATGGGCCAGCTGCCTCCCCATGGGATCTTTTCTTTCTCTGGCTTGCCTGAGGAGCACTTGATGGCTGTCTTTTCAAAGCTATTTCCTCTTAAGACTCCTTATGCACAATAACCATGGTGGACCTCAGAGTGCAAGAGGGACAAATGTTTTGAATACTGTGAGGCTAGTTCCATTTCAGACTCTTTGAAGTTTTTTCATTGTGGTAAGTGGAGGAATAAAAAGTAGGAATCATCTTGGCTGATCCCACAGAAGTTATGCACAGCAAAATCGGGGAGCTTGAAGTCAGGGTTTTCACTGCCAGGGCAAACAATGCTTTCAGATTCCACAGTGTCATGGTTAAGTTGGAAATAGCAGCAGCATATACCAGGTTGCCTGTTGTTTGCATGTATCAAATGGTCCTGCCCTGTTCCCCATTAGTGATGTGATAATATGAGCCCTGGGCTCCCAAAGTGTCTGCATGCAAACTGTTATTTCGGGTTCACATCAGCCAGCCCTTGGTTATTGATGTTATTGCAGAATTATTCCCAGAGCCACGAGCAAAGTCTGGTTATGATTCAGTCATGATGGAAATGTGCTGCGTGTGTGTTGCAAGGTAACAGATTAGATTTAGTGACTCAATTGGGCAGTTAACCTAGATTTAATAGGACTGTAATTGTACAGTGAATTTTAAATGCCCTTTTGATTATTGCATCAGTGTGATATTGAAATACAGACTTGTCATTATGTCTTGACGTTTTAAAAACAATTACATCAAACCTAATGAGAGGGAACCCAGTAAGAACATCCAATTACCTTCAAGGGTGCCAGAATTTCCATTGCAGCTCTGTGTTTTTCATTGACCTTGACATTTTTCTTCTAATTGTGATATAAAGATAATGAATTTGGTTGGCTTAATTAGCAATAGTTGTCATCACAGAGTTTTCCTAATAAGCACCCCAAATTATCCAGTCTAGTTCTCTTCCTTCAATGACTTCCTACCACTCACATCTGTGTCTTCTTTAGTCCTCCAAGTCTGGTAAAGATAAGAAACAAATATACCCCCTGATCCTTTGAGATAAATACATTATTTCACTTAATTAATTCAACATATACCTTGAGTGCTTACAAGATGCCAGCCTTCATGCTTGATGCTGGAGTGTAAACATGAATTTGAACACTGTCCTCATTTTCAAGCTTTCATCCCTTTTTGTTTTCCTCTTTCCCTACTCTTTTATCATCACAGCCATTAACGTCATCCTCATCATCCGTTGAGTACTGTTTCATCTTAATTGCATCTTGTAAAAACCGCATCATTAGTTACCATTTTTCAAAATTGGTTTCAAAGTCAGAGCTACAGAGATAGAGCGTGAGCAAGTGAGACAGAGACACACACACACAGAGAATGAGAGAGAGACAGAGACAGACATTTTTCATCTTCTGGTTACTCCCCAGATGGCTACAATAGCCAAGCTGAAGTCAGAAGCTTCTTCTGGGTCTCCCATATGGGTGGCAGGGGCCCAAGAACTTGTGTGTTCTTTTGCTGCTTTTTCCAGGCCATTATCAGGGTACTGGAAGTGGAGTACCCAGGACTCAAACTGGTTGCCCGTATGGGATGCTGGTGTTGCAGGGGATGGCTTTTCCCACTATTCCATAACACTGTACCATTATCATTCCCTTCTTCAGATGAAGAAAGCAAGATAGAAAAATTAAATACTTCAGTGGTTAAGCTGAGGTTTATAGGGGCAGAAAAGTTTCATACTTTTTCTCACTATCACAAGGGTTATGGCTGACTCTTGTTACAAAAGACAGGCTAACAAGGAAAAAGCATAACAAGCTTATTTAACCTAAGTTTTATGTGACATAGGAGCCTTCATAAATGATGGCCTCAAGACTCAAGGAAAACTGCCCATTTTTAGCTTTGATTTTATGGAGAATGGACAGTCATGTTAAATGTGATTAGATAATAGCAGTAATAATAGACTGGAAGAAAAACCTGTCCATTCAGGTTCTTCTTGGACTCCCTCTGTAGCATTCCTTCTTCTGGGGTCTATGGCAGGATCCCTTCTGAAATGAGTCTACGCAGCAGAAGGCAGAGTGACCTTTCTAGGGCTTATGGCTTATTTTGGGGGAGAGAAGTTCTAGTTTCTGTAACTAGCTTTGAGAGAGAAACAGTAGACATATGATAGGAAAATGTTAACGTGATATTCCTTTTTTTTTTTTTTTCAAGCAGAGTTAGTGAGAGAGAGACAGAGAGAAAGGTCTTCCTTCCGTTGGTTCACCCCCAAAATGGCTGCCACAGCCGGTGCTCTGAGCTTATCTGAAGCCAGGAGCCAGGTGCTTCCTCCTGGTCTCCCATGCAGGTGCAGGGCCCAAGCACTTGGGCCATCCTCCACTGCCTTCCCTGGCCACAGCAGAGAGCTGGACTGGAAGAGGAGCAATTGGGACAGAACTGGCACCCCAACTGGGACTAGAACCCAGAGTACTGGCACCGCAGGTGGAGGATTAGCCTAGTGAGCCATGGCACCTGCTTGTGATCTTCCTTTGAGATTCCTCAAATATCCTTCAGTTTAAAGTACTCAAGAGATATGTACTGTGGCACAGCAGGTTAAGCTGCCATTTTGGACACCCACATCCCAAACAGAAGAACCTGAGTTTGAGTCCAGTATCTCCTTCCCATCCAATTTTCTGCTAATGGGTCTAGGATATAGCAGATGATGGCTCAATGCTTGAGTCCCTGCCACAAACATGGGAGACTTGGATGGACTTCTATGCTCCTGGCTTTTGCCTGGACCAGCCTCCCTCACCAAACTTGCTACGACCTTTCAAATCAATAAAATTTTAAAAGCCTCAGTGGGTTCAAGAGTTTGGTTGCAGATTATGCCCTCAGAATCATAAATGTGTATGACTTTACTTATCACTGTGATTCTCAACATTTGAAATGACTTTCCAGGACACTCAGAGTAGGATGAGGTTCCTAGAGTGTCGATCCCTGACCTTAGTTACTTTTCTCAACTCCAGCTCCACGTATGTGCATTGAGATAACTTGGCAGGCAGAGCTATTCTGCTTCCCTTCTCCTAGCTTTTCTGCACAGAGCTCCGTTTGCCAACAATGACAGCAAGGCCTTTACCATGCCTATGCCATCTGCCAAAGCCCTCGACCTACAAAGTGGCTCCATTGCCCTACCTCCCTGAAGATCCCTCTGATCCTCTATGAATTAGCCATATTTTCCTCCAGAAACTTGGTATTTCTCTAGCAGTCCACAGCTCATTCTGAGATGAATTTCTTAATTGTTCACTTTCAATATTTTTCACCACTCCCATGTATTCAAGTTGTACTTGTGCATCTTGGAAGCCTGAATAAATGCAGTAAAATGTCTTATAAGTGTTCAGTTCTGAGAGAATACTTGATGAACCGAGTATTCAGCTGCAAGAGATGCATGGCAGAAGTAGAGATTCCATATGTAGTGAGGAAATGAGTTCTGTAATCTAAAGCTGTAGTTACCAAAATTTTCTCTTCATGAGATTTTTATTAGAGTATGGTCATTTGGAGAGAACTCAAAATGCTTTCTATTAACTAGATAACTGCTAATATTCAAAAGAATCATACGAAAGGTAAAAACAAATGGTTTTTGTTCAAATCTGAAGCTATTCATAGAAAAGTTTTAAATAAAAGTTAAGTATAAATATGAAATAAAACAACCAAACATAGTTGTAAATAACTCAACTGACCTTTGGTCTGCAATAATGGAAATTCATCAGGATGGACTTATACATTTACTTTTGATAAGTTTACAGCTACCTACCTGCCTATCTACCTATCTCAAGATTAGTATCATGGGTCTTGTCTTTAGGGTTTGTACCTCCCCTGTACCACATACCATTGATTTTTATCTCCTGATTTATTTATCATATATTATTTGTTTCCTCTCTTAAATACAGAGCTTCTTGAGTGGGGACTCAGTAGTACATGCTCAAAGAAATAGTCATTTGAGATGAACTGAGATTTGAATCCATGTAAGTAAATGCAATAACCTACAGCTGGGCCAGTATGGCACCTTTTATTACATAAATAGGCACTGAACTCTTGGGTTCCTCCTAGACCACCTTAATGTTTGGTAAGCCAATAATACACTCAGATTGGGGGCTTGTTGTGTACCAAATGTTGTTTTCAGTACTTCCATTATTCTGTTATTTTTCACATTTGAGGCAACTAAACCTAAACTTAGAGTTTAAATAACTTGCTCATGGTTAATGAGGTAGCCTTCTCTCAAAGCCTCAGCATACTAAGAATGCCCAAGACATTACCCTACATGTGCTTATGACTTAATTATTCACACATGCTTTAAAAAGAGTCTCTTATTTATTGAGCAAACTTACCTTAATTGTACTTTTTCTTGGAGGAAAAAAATTAAAGCGTCTAGACAGTTTCAAAGATCTCAAAATCCAGTGGGAATGACTTTAGAACACTTAGTATCTGGACTCTCATTCTGATAATCATCAATACATACTGGGACTTCAGGCAAGCTGATCCATTTCTCTGGGATGACCTGGATGGTAGGGTGAAAATCAAATGATCATCAAAAGCTTAAAGATCCTTTTCATTTGCAAAATATAATGATTCTTCAGTATGTTTAAGATCTTGGAAAGTATTAGTGACAAAGGATAAATTTCACAAATTAAATAGCTTATTGTTTGTAAAAGGGCAGTTTCAAAACTGATACTAAGCCCTGTTGATTTATAGTTTATTTTTGTTTTTTTATTCAAAAACAATTTAAAAAGATAAAGCTGAAGTCTAAAATGAATCTCTTATTCTCTAGGTCATGATGGTTGTGTATAGCTTCATATATTGTATGCTGAACAAGTCCAGAGGGTACAACTCACATAAATTGTGAAGGAAATGATACCCTTAGAATTGGACAATATAGTGGCCCTGTTCTTGGCAACTCAATTTTCTATAAAATCAGCCAATTTTCAAAACATATATTTATTTAGAAGGAAGAAAGAAATACAAAGAGACAGACACAGAGATCTCTCATCTCTTGGTTCACACCCCCATTTACCCCTGATAGCCAGAGTGTGCCCAGGCAGAAGTCAGGAGCTAAGAGTTCAATCTGGGTTTCCCACATGGGTGGCAGAGACCTAAGTACTTGAGCTATCACTTGCTGCCTTCCAGTGTACATGTTAGCAGAAAGCTGCAATACAGAGTACAGCCAAGACTCAAACCAAAGCACTCATATGGGATGTAGGCATCCCAAGTGTTGGCTTAACTGCTATACCCAGGGCCCACATGTGGTTGCATGTGACTAGCATTGCCTCCTTCCTTTGAATTAGTTGAAAACACCACTGCACTCGGACCAGCCCTTCCTTTGAATTCAACAAGGAAATCAAACTTAGGCCCACAATATAATTACATCAGAAATGTCAAACTATTAGGAGATGCTATGGAACAGAGTAAGTCCTCTGGCTCAAGGTCAGTATCAAGGGATGAAGAGAGGGCAGTGTTGAAACTAGGGATGGAGATGAGAGCCCAGTATGAAGAATGTTGGGCAAATTCATCCTAATGGTGGGAAGACACAGAGCAGATGATACAGGACTTGTATTTATTTGAGAAAATTAACTTTTCAAGCCATGACCAGTGGTTCCAAGATGCCCTTTTTTCTCTTTAAGGCATCTAATTACTTCTTTGGTTGTGGTCAATGTGAGGGGCCTGAAAGTGACTGTATCCCTCTTATTACACAGATATTTGCATTTTAAATATGTACAAGGAGATACTGTCTCTACCTCTCTGTAACTGTCTTTCAAATAAATAAAATAAATCTTAAAAAAAAAAAACAAGAAATATTTTTCTTTCTTCTGAATAGGTGATAACACATAGTCTGTGTAATATAGGATTCCTTCATGTCATCTTCTAAAAACATTTTTGTTCTCACCTTTGGATATTACCACTTATTTAGAATCTTAAAAGCAGGAATAATAACAACAATAATGATTTTCCTCACCTTCCTGGAGTGCTTTCATGGCTGTCTTTCATTTTAAATGAAAGCATCTAGTGAGTTACTCAATTCAAGGCAATTATCTATGTCATTCACCTAAATAGAGTCATTTGGATCTCATAATATGTCATAGATAATGCTCAAAATCGTTCTAGTTCTCTAATTCTAGATAACTAATTTTTCTATGTAAGCCACACAGATGCAGCCCTTATACCACAATTTTTTACCATGCTCCCTGACTTCTGGTATAGGTTTAAATAAGCACTTCTTTATTCTTCATAATAAAAATAGACAAAATAAGCTTCTTGGTTTTGGGGAAATGCATCCAAGGTTAGAATACCTTGGTGTTCCATGAAGGACCTGGGATTTTTCCCATGCCTGGAATTCTCAGTCCTACTATTCTTGGTACATGTGGCTAATTATTTTCCAAGAAGGGACTGGAAGTGGTGTTTCTGGATCCCAGGCAATGTCTAGAAGGATGTCCTTTTGTACTTTCTCATTCTTTTAGCCTTTCCGGTAGCTGCTGGCAGCATGTCACAAGTTCTCAGTCACTCTAGGAGCTCATACTAGGTTCCTCCACAACCTTTCCTTTCTGAGCAGTGAGTAATACCTCATGATCTTGAGTTTCCTGACCCTGGCACAACACCCGTAGATCTGTGATGTAATGAACAGCAAATCTTTGGTCTTTCTCCTCTGTTCCTGGCACTGAGCTCCTAAATCTTTTGGAATCTCTTGAATGTAAGAGTGCCTTCTCTATGACAGTGAGATGAGTCAAGTGTGGTGGGGATGGAGAGGGGCTCAGATAATTGCTGAATGGGGGGCTGGTCCCCAGAAATATCAAGGCACTAGAAGAAGTTTAGAATGATTGATCCACTCCCCAGCCTCCAGAGAAAAGCTAGAGATTGAGTTCAATCACCAATATCTAAGGATTTTATCAGATACGCCTATGAGGCTCAAGGAGTTCCCAGTTGGCAAATACACCAGGTGTTAGTATATTCTAACTCCACAAGGACAGAAGCCCTACCTTTGTACCCTTCTGCACCTTGCCCTCTGAATTCATCATCTGGCCATTTATTTGTATCCTTAATAATAAACTGTAATAGTAAATAAAGCACTTTCCTGTGTTCTGTGCATCACATGGTGAACTAGTGAACATGAGGGGAGTATGGGAACACAGATTTGCAGTAGACAGGGTGGAAGTGTGGGTTACCTGAGCACTGCATTTGCAGCTGGCATCTGAGGTAGGACAATGTTGAAGAAAGGCACCCATATCCTCTGCAGGCTGAGATAATGCCATGATTCAGAACTGAAGTGAATCACTGGATTCTCAGTGGATGTTGCTGAACTGGTTGTTGTCAGAACAAACTGGGCTCGTTTAGTGTCAGAAATGGTGTCTATGTAACATCACATGGACCTTGGTCTGTGTTAGAGCCACTCCAGTTTGTATTAAAATTATACAATCTCACTGTGGAAACTGATCTCTTCCCAGGAAACACATTGGGGGCTTAAGTAGAGATTCCCAACTTCTTACTTCAAAAGTGTTCTTGATACTGGGATGCATCCGGAGGGGCAGGCCAGCACAGAATATTAATTTGGACAGGCACTTCAGCAATGCAGAAATCAGAATACAATGGCAATGGGCAGAATTCTAGGATATGCCATTTTAACATTGTTGACATCCACAGTGAAATATTTTATCAGTTGATCACAGTGGTATGCCTTCAGTGCACATTCCAAGATGACAGTTGATGATAGTGATGATGAACCCTTGAATATTTAATGATTCCTTTCTGTGGTCAACTCCAAATGTCCCATGAAGTCAAATACTGTGAACAGAGGTACAACTAACTTTTTGGTTTGGAGGATGGAAGGTGCATTATCTTTCCCCATTTCAGTGGGGAACTAAAAGTTCCCTTTTCTTGTGCATAAGGAAACACCATTCTGGTGGATTTGTTTGTGTCAGTTTGGAAAAGCTGGAAGCACATTTCTCAGAATTCCTTTCCCTGCTTCCTAGTCAGAATAGACCTCAAGAAAAATTTTGCCCATAATTTGGAAGATGGAGTAGAGGTGGGGCAATACACTCCTGTGGCTGCTCATCTGCTTCTCCACCCAGCTTGTGTGGGACAGGGCCAGGCCCTCAGCCTGTTTGAGTCAGGCGCTGACTGCACATCAGCCCCTTGATGAACAGCATCAGCTTCCTATTCAGAAACTTGCCATCACCTGAGCAGGGGCCTGGAAGCGGTGAGACAGCTGTGTTCCAGTCTTTCTTAAGACTTTTTAGGAATTCAGTTTAGCCCCATAGGTTCCCACTTGTTCTTACTTCCTCCACTCTGTGCAATTTCTCTTCCCAAGTGCATGCACTGTGACCTTCAGACCTCTAGTAGTAGGCACAGAAACATCTGCCGCACATAGTCCCTGTGACTAGCTGCCCCATTGTGTAAGAAGAAATTCTAATTAAATGTTTCATAATGGTTCTGAGCCCCTGAGTCAGGTCTGTAAACCTGTTTCCTCCTCTCCATTTTAGCTACTATTTTCTTAGAACATGCCACCTGTGTCTCATTCTCTATTACCACAACTTCCCTTTGTCCATTCCAGCCCCTGCAATTCACTCTCCATGCAACACTTACCAGGGATCACTTTATAATACAAAGAGAATCTCATCACTTCCCTGAGCAAAAGACCACTCCCCTAAGGCTTTCCATCGCAAAATCTATCGCAGCCATCCCTGGCCCCTCCACCACCTTCCTCTCCATTTTCTGCCGCGTTCCCACTCACTACTGCCTTATACACACATATTTTTTTCCTCATCTTTCTCTTTCAGTGGCAGCTTAGAAAAATGGGTGAGAGAGGGGAATTTTAAGAATGGCTAGAACCAGGCTTAGAACCACGAAAACATTGTATGATAAATTGAAAAAGATAGAACCATGGAGTTAATACTATCATGATTCATGACAGGAAAACACAGTATACACTGTAACCTAGTACACACACACACACACACACACACATACCACTGATTTCAATAAACAATATAATACAGTCGTGTTGTGGCCAGCACATCAATATTGCTTTTTCATATCAAGCAAGCCCTGTCCCTCAATTCTGTCCTCAGAAAAATGTTAGCTTTGACCTACTAAATTGATATCATGACTCACCAGAGGGCCACAATTTGCACACTGGGTACGAAGATTTTGGGTGGGGATTTTTGGAGATTTTTGGAATCTTAATCTTGAAGACCACTAAAGCATTAGAATCATTTGCCTATGTGGATCCCCGACTAGTGTATGAGATATATGACTCAACCTCTCATCTCCCTTCTGTTTGCTCTTCTAGAAGGGGGTCAAGACCCAAGATGGACATTCTGAGTGCTTTCTGTTAATATGTAGTCCCTGCCACATTACAAAGATATTGTATCTACTATTTGAGGAACTGGAATGAAAGACTTAGCACATGCCACATGGTGTTATAATGTGGGCCAGGTATTATTAGCACTGTTTTGGAGATATTCATACAGTTAATATAAATTTACTCAGGATCCCACAATATTTTAATATTGGGTCTTCCTGACCAGTCAGGGACCACTTAGTGGTAAATAAATGAGCTAGGCAAATAAAGACTGAAATTTCTGAGAGAATACGACTTCAGTGAATAACAGTAGAGTCTTAAAACAGAACTGTAGAATTGGTCAAATGTGTTAAGTCCCCTGGGCCTCCAGAGAAGGGGCAGAGTCCTCCCCCAAGAAACAGGGAAGGAGCACAGCAGAAGCTGTTTTATTTGCATGACAGAGGCAGGTCTCTGGGAGAATGTGATTGGGCTGGGCCACATATGCCAGGCTTCTGTACCCTAATCTATGTGACCAACCAATAATCCAATCTTCCTCCCAAAGAGAGACCAAGAGTGTTACTCCCAATTAATGTCCCTCTAAAAGAGAACAGAGGTTTGGAGAAAAAGAGGTTCCTTACGATATTTCCTCCTTTTTTCTCTCCTAGCACATCAGGATAATCACTAAGCCTTTGGTCCAGCAGGGGTGTGCAGCCAGCCCCTCAGGGAAGTAGATCAGCCTTTCTCAGGGACATCTGCTGCCATCTTCCTGAGACTGATCCCCACAAGAAAAATTCAGAGCTCATTCTCATTGAGTATGCTCCTTGATGCTGCTACAAATCACTTTGTTTGGAAACATAAGTTAGAACAGCAGATCTGGACGTGGGGTGAGCCCCTAGGGGTAAGTAAGCAAGACAATTCAATAAGGTGGTGGTGGGGGGACACTGGACCTCTGCTTACTGCTTTCTACAGAAAAACAGGAGAAAAGAACTATTCTTTACTAATCTCTGATACAGACTCTGTGTGAACAGGTCTTCTGCTTTCATTCAGGCAAGTTGCTGAAGGAAGAAGGTGCTCCGTGACCGAGAGGGCATTTCAGCGTGTTATACATGCTGTGTTATACAAGCTGGACTAGCGGTGATTATATATTGTACTATCTCCTAACAAAACTGATATTCATAAAATGAATCAGTGGCTTATAATGAGTTCTATGAAACAATCACATTAAAGTAACAAATATGCAAACATTCCCTAAATCCAAGATTGCAAGAGCAAGCCAATCAAGTCAAAATAAAATGGAACAGTTGATACTTCTAGGGTGAGTACTTCCTTGCTGACATCGTAAAGAACAGCCACAATGTTACAAGATCTTATGAGGAGTGGGCCAAAGTATTGAAATCTACAAATAGGACTCATTGACAGAATTAATTTAATCTAGGTTTAGTAAAGACAACCCTAAACCTAAATGCATATTTTCCTTGAGATATTAACTACTAGAAATACAAAGCAACTGTTACTATCAAGGTACATGAAAATGCTGCTTATTTCATTTTCATTTAAATGATCTATCTGGTACCTGTGTATATTAGTAGTACATGTATAATAATTTACATTATTATATACTCACAGGATGTTATAAAAGTTAAGAGAATCTATCTACTATGAAAAAGCCACAGCAATTTCAAAATTTTTTTCACCAAAACCAAAACCTTTTTTTAAGAGCTGTATTTTATTTATTTGAAAGGCAAAGTGACAGAGAGAGGGAAAGAGAATGATCTTCTATCTGCTGGTTCACTCCCAAAGGGCTGCAATAGCCAATGCTGGGGCAGGCCGAAGCCAGGGGCCTATTACTATTAAGTCAGAATAAACATTTCTCCAAATGAGAACTTGCGCGCCTGTATATGTGTGCATGTGCGTGTGTAGCATTTCAAAGGATTATTGATTCACTGAACCTTCAAGGAGGTATTGACACAGACAGGCTTTCCTTTTTTCTTACAATTAACATTTTCAAATAATACTGATAGGTCCTTTGAGCAAATGGCACCTTGTTACGAGATTTTCTTTCTTTGAATCTATGATAATCTTCTAACTTATTTAAAGCTGTTTGTGTATTAGGTAAAAGAGCCTGAAGAACGTATTTGAGAATGGCAGCATGCAGATATACTATATATATATATATATATAAATGTTATATATAAATTTTAAGAAGTGGCTGCTTTACATAATACACTTTGAAAGGACTGGGAGCTTACTCATGCATGGGTAGTTCAGCTCATGAAAAGCACCAATCTTTTTAAAAATGACTTATTTATTTGAAAGGCAGAGTAAAAGAGAAAAGGTGAGACAGAAAGACCTTCAATCTATTGGTATGCTCAGCAAATGGCTGGGTCAGATCAAAGCCAGGAGCCAGAAACTCCATCTGGGTCTCTTACGTGGGTGGCATGGGCAAAAGTACTTGGACCACCTTCCTTTGTTTTCTCAGGTGCATCATCAGGGAGCTGGATTGCTAAAGGAGCAGCCAGGATGCCATCATTGCAAACAGCTTAACCCACTACACCACAATGTCAGTCCCATTGCACCACTCTAGAAAATGACCATGACCACAGTTCATTCAGTTAGCCCCTGCGGTATCTAGAACAATGCCCCTCCCCAAAGACACCCCCTTCCTTATTCTCAGAGCCTATGACTATGTTCCCTTGCACAGAAAAAACTACTCTGCCAAAATGATTAAATTAATGGCCTTCCAGTGGAAGATTATCCTGAATTATTCGGGTGGGTTCCAGATGCATGGGTGTCTGGTCTGATTACCAACAGAACCAAAGGGGTCTTTAGAAGAGGAAGAAGGGGCAAAAGAGGAGAGACCGAAGATGTGCCTGCAGGGGCTGGTGCTGTAGTGTAAAGGGTAAATCTGCCGCCTGCGGTGCCAGCATCCCATATGGGTGCCTGTTCGTGTCCCTGGTGCTCCACTTCCTATCCAACTCTCTGCTATGGCCTGGGAAAGCAGTAGAAGATGGCCCAAATCTTTGCACCCCTGCACCCAAGTGGGAGATCTGGAATAAACTCCTGACTCCTGGCTTGGATCTGCGCAGCTCTGGCCGTTGCGGCCATCTGGGGAGTGAACCAGCGGATGGAGACCTCACTCTCTCTCTTCCTTCTCTGCCTCTGCCCCTCTGTAACTCTGCCTTTCAAATAAATAAAAATAAAATAAAAAGGAATACTAACTAAGCAGAGTCTGGTACTGTTATCAGTTTATCTGCCAGTGAGCAAACACATTGACGCTAGTGTGGACGGCCCTACAGAAAGATATGCAACTGAGTGGGCCAAGGAATGGTGCACAAACTGGGGAGGAAAGGGAGGCCGAATGCAGGACTGCAAGACTGAAGGTCTGTCCCCGTTTAAGCCGGCAGGAGAATGGAAACGCTGTGTTCACTTGCCGACCGAAACGAAGGAAAAAGAAAACGAGCACAGAAACAGACCCATAGCACTGCCTGACGCGAGGGGCGTGCGGCCGGGCACGGGTCTTCCACTCCTTTTATAGACTCCGTGAGCGCGCCCAGGATGTAAGGTGCATTATGGGAAGGCAGGCGTTTTGAGTGACAGGTGAGGGTTTGGAGCTTCCGGCTGCCCTCAGAGTGAGGTAGCGCTGAGCCGGCCCAGCCTCAGCCCGAGGCGCCACCAGCCGCTTCCTCATCCGCATCAGGTCTACCTTGGAGTGCCTCAGGCTCCCACACTACCCGGAAGGCCTCCTGCCCTCTCTCACGGTGAGAGCCGAGATGGCTACTTTCTCTGGGGTGGGTGTTTCCATTTCAGTCTGGGGTTCCAGGCAGACAAAAGGCATAATTAAAATTTGCTTAATTGTTCTACTTGTATTTAGGAAATTTCGGTTAATTAGAAAGAGAAAAAGGGAAGTAATGCCTAAGCAGACGAAAACTGATTCTGCGTAATTATCCTCAGGGTTTGGTCTGTTTATGTTATCAAAGTACATCAGTCAGCCTCTTCCCTACCCTCAGTTTCCTGCAGTTTAATTCATTTGATTAGCAAAGAGTGTGTGGGAAGGAATTAGCCAGATAATCGCATCAAATTTTTTCATAAACCGGAAGACTACCTACGTACAATCTTAAAGTGACATACACGCTCTACTTAAGTACTTTACTTTATGAATAATGTACTTTCTTATTGTATTTTAGGAGATTGTTCCATTCTTCCTTGAATATATGATTAAGGTCAGTAGCTTTAATATCCAATCACAATTTTTATAATTACCCTAAATGTAATTGTGTCACCATTTATAATTGTTTTCTTAACGTTTTCTATATTAGAGTTGGAATTGATCTTTCAAAACAACCTTCTTAAGAATTGAAACAGTTGTCGAACACAATGGATTGGTATTATTGGCTTTTCTTTGTTTATATAAAGTGAAATATTGATCTCAAGCTTTAAAAGTGAAATGTGCAGGAATTAAACTTGTTCAATGCTAGTGTATTTGGGGAGAAAGATTTTTGAAGGTTTCTAGAAAGTGGCAAAATAATATTTTCACTCCAACTCCTTTGAGTTCTTCCCGTCTTTCTGCTATCCATTTCTGTATTACAGATTTGAACAGTCAGGCATATCAACAGTATAGTGTCTACTGTGCCATAAAGTGTTTACAATTCTGTTTTGAGCTGACATCTGTTATAAACAGCGCATTACTTATAAGAACAGAAAAAAAGCTTTTTTTCTGTGACACTGATAGCACCTGTATCACAAAGTGAATAGTACACATTATTCCTGTGAATGAAAGCTTGTCTCTGAGCCAAATACTATATACTAAATAATAAGGCTAATAAAATCTATCTGCTGGTAATGCAGAAAAAAAATACACATATCTTGCTTATTTTCTGTTCAAGGAGTAATATAGATGTCTCTTGGTTGCTTGTTTCTTTTCTGACTTGCATACAAATGGGAGAGTTATTGGTTTGGTTTTATAAGGTACTCAGTGAATACAATAGGGCCAAAACAATAAATTCTTGGCTGACCTATTTTAGAAAATCCTGCAGATTCTTGCATTATATGAGAGTGTGCTTTACATCACAAACAAAACTCTGATCAATAAAATTCGATCAAGAGGACTTTTTTCTTTTGCTTAAAAGATCATTAGTTCATAAAACCTTAACTTTTGGGAGTCCTAGGGTAGTACAAAAAGGTTTTATAATTTTTGCTATCCAGATTCCTGACAAAACATGGAGTCAGTTGGGAAATATTTTGGTGGGAAGAAAGTAGTTCATGGAGAAGCACCACCCTCAGTTTCTTCCTCAGGACTTGACAAGTGTGGTGTTAACACTGCCAGTGTTAACACTCTGTGCATGTGCCAGCCATGCTTCTCGGAAGCAGCAGTTTGAGATAATCTGCTCCCTCACTTTCAGCCTAGGTTCTTCATGGTCTCCCCCTTCTATCTCTCAATCTATTTATCCTCATCTCATCACATTCCTCCTTCTCCACTGCTATTGGAGTTTTTTGAAGAGTGAGAATTCTTTTCTGGCAGTGGGCATTTGGCTCAGTGGTTAAGGTACCACTTGGATTCAGAGTCGCTGGGTTCAGTCCCTGCTCCAGTTCCCATCCAGCTTCCTGCTAATGTGCACTCTGCGAGGCAGCAATGTACTTGTATCTCTGTCACTCAAATGGGAGGCCTAGATGGAGTTCTGGGCTCATGGCCTCTGCCTGAGTGTTGTCTGGCTGTTGGGCATACTTGGGGAGTGAACCACCAGGTAGAAGTGCTCACTTGCTCTCTCTCTCTGCCTTTTAAATAAAAATAAACAAATCAGTCAATAAATATTTTAAGAAACAGATTTTTGAGGAAAAGCAGAAAAAAACCTCAAAACATTAGATAGGGTTCAAGCTCTCATTTTATGATTGATAAAGCAGAATTGGTGATTGTAGCTTTGACCTAAGATTCAACTATGGGGAGCTTTTCTCTCCCATCCCCCAAGGTGCAGGACCTAGCTTGTGGGTGGGTGTGCTGACTGGAGGAGTCCAAGAGCAGTCAGGGAAGAACAGCACTTGCTTTGACCTCGTAGTTTTCAATGGAGAGTGCCATAGCCTAAGACAAAAACTGGGGTAGTGATCTATTTCCCAAGGTCAACGTCAGCTCCTTTCTTTGGGAAGGATAGAGGAAGCAGGCTGGAGAAAAACAGAATTTCTCTGCTATTTTATTTTGTAAATTTTAATTTAAAGCATCTTCTCAATATTTCTGTGAAATATTCCTTCCCACATTTCAGACATTGAGATAGCCATCTTTTCGTTCCTGGTTTATAGAAATTAAAGTGCATCCTGGATATGAGCTCTTTATTAGAGAAACATATTGCAAGTATTGATCCCCATCTATGACTTTTCATTTTATTCTCCTAATGATTTGTTGATGAACAGAACTTTTTTTTTTAAAATATATTTCATATATGAAAAGCAGAATGACAGGGCTGGGGGGCGGTGTTGGTGGGGAGAGAGAGAAAAAAAGAGAGGTAGGTATCTTCTGTCTGCTGGTTTACTCCCAAAGTGGCCACAAAAGCCAAGCTGGGCCATCTCAAAGCCAGGAGCCAAGAATGCCATACAGGTCTCCCATGTGGGTGGTAGGGGCCCAGGAGCATTAGTAGGGGGCTGGGTTGGAAGCAGTGCAGCCAGGTTTCCAGCCAGCACTCTGATATGGGTTGCTGGTTTCACAAGTGGTAGCTTAACCTGTTGTGTCACAATGTTGGCCCCAGAGGTTCCTAAGTTTAATGAGGTCCAACTTACCAACTTTTTTCTTATGACCTGTGTTGTATGTTCTGTTTAACAAATCTATCTCCAAATCATGAAAATATTCTCTTTACATTCTCTTTATTAGTTTTCACTTTTATCCATTTGTGTCAGGGTGGGATCTGGAATTGATTTTCATTTGTGATTATAAGGGTCAGGATTCCCCCTGACATTAAAAATGTCCAATTCATAAAGCATTCTTGGGAAGAACTCATTTCTTCCCATTGCATTGTGGTGCTATCATATCATATCATATCATAAAGCAGGTGCTATGTACAAATGGGTCTGATTGGTGGTTACTTTGCCATTGAGGTCTAGATATTTGTCATTGTTCCTTCGACTACATTACTGAGAGTGAACAAACTACTTTGTTTCTCTGGTTCAAGGTGGCTAAGCTTAGTTGTTAGAATTTCCATATAAAGTGTAGAATTTTTGCCATGATTTTAATTGAAAATGTACTAACTCAAGGTGAGTTTGAGGGGAAATGTCATATTCTAACATATATCTCTCTGATTCTTTATGTCTTATTTTCTATTAATAATAATTGATGACTTTTTTTCCAAGGATGTTATGCAACTTTACTTAGATCTGTTCTTAGGTATTTGAGGTTATTGATACTAATTTAAAAAAAATAACTAAAACTTCTCTAAATACAATGTTTCTACTTGCTTGTTCCTAACCCACAGGTTGTTTATTTGTTCTAATATACATTTGTAGAGTCATGTATACATCTGTGTGTAACATCATGTCATTTATAAATAATTATTTTATTTCTAACTATCATAGCACTTATTCTTTTTATAACCCTGTTGTACTGGGAAAGAGCTTGAGAATAATATTGAAACAAGTGGTGAAAAGTGAACATCCTTATGTTTCTAGTTTGTAGATAGATTTTTATTATGAACAAATGTTAAATATTACCAAATATTTTTTCTGTTTCAGTTGAGCTGGTCATATGTTTCATCTCCTTTATGCATTTACTGTGGAGAATTACACTGATTCTTCAGATGTAAACTAGCCATGCATTTCAGGAATAAAACCCAGAATATGTTGTGTTTTACATATGTGACTGTGAAAGGTTGACATTCATTTTAATATACTGTTGTAATGACAGTCCTAAGTTTTTAATTAGATTTTAAAATTATTTTTCATGAGAGAGTTGCCTCTGCGATTGTCTTGTTTTGTAAAATATCTTTGTCCTTTTTTGTTGTCAGGATTATAATGGCCTTGTAAAATAAATTAAGAGGTGTTAGCTCTTTTCCTCTTTTCTATAAGTATTTTTATAAGAATTGTTTCCATTCTTCTGCAATATCTAGAAGATTTCATTGATAACACCATCTAGGCTTGGAGATAGTTTGTGTGAGGTTCTAATTATGAATTTGATTTCATTAAAAGATGTAGATAATATGGGGCCTGTGGCAATGTGGTGAAGTAGGTTAACACCCTGGCCTGAAGCGCTGGCATCCCATGGGTTAACACCCTGGCCTGAAGCACTGGCATCCCATATGGGCGCCGGTTTGAAACCTGGCTGCTGCACTTCTGACCCAGCTCTCTGCTGTGGCCTGGGAAGACAGCAGAGGATGGCCCAAGATCTTGGGCCCTGGAGACTTGGAAGAAGCTCCTGGCTCCTGGCTCCTGGCTTCGGATGGCCCTTGCAGCCATCTGGGGAGTGAACCATCGGATGGAAGACCTCTCTCTCTCTCACTCTCTCTTTCAAATAAATAAATAAATAAAAGATGTAGATGATATTTACAATTTGTATTTTAAGAATCAGAGAGCTGAAAATGAAAATGAAAAAAAAAAAAATAATTGTCATACCAGAGTTCACAGCTTGTTTTGAAAACTTTGGAGAGCTTGAGTCACAAATAACTGTCCCAAAATATTTGGAGAAAGAGCTATCCACAAGGAGAGATGAGATATGAGCTCAGCTTGCCAAGGGAAGACACAAACAGACACTGGTAATAAGAGAACAGTCAGGGTGGAGGTTCCTATGTACTGGGGAGTGTGAGGCCCTGAGGGCCACAGCAGGTTTGAGAATCTGCACTCATCGCAGCCTTTCAGCTCATTGAGTAATGAACACAGAGGAGAAGTCTAAGGATATATAGCACACACACACACATACACATACACACACACAAAAGTGAATAAAACAGAACTGAGAACACAAGAACTGTGGGACACTATAAAATAATCTCAGACATGCATAGCTGGAATCCCAGAAAGAAAAGAGAAAAATAGGGTAGAAGAAATAGTTGAGGAAATACTGGCTGATAATTTTTCAAAATACATGACAGACATCACGTCATAGCCCTAAAATCATCATAGAGCATGAAGAAAGATAAATAACCTTTCCCCTGTAAAAGAGAAACCAAAACCAGGCACGTCATATCCAAATCTCTGAAAACCAAAGACAACAAAAAGCTTTGCAAAGAAAGAGAATGTTATAGATAGTCAAAGAACAAAGATGCATTATCTAGAAAGAAATAAGGACAGTGATAAGATTAGCAGATTCATCATTAGAAACCACACAAAAAGACAATGGTGTGACATTGTGGAGTACTAAACAAACCAGCAGAAACACTGTCAACCAAGAATTCTCTGTTGAGTGAAAATGTCCTTCAGAAATCAGGGAGAGATGAAGATGTCCTCAGACCAGCAAAAACAAGGGAAGTTTGTTGCCAGTAGAACCTCTGTATAATAAAGGCTGAATGAAATTCTTTCGGCAGAAAGACTATAACACCAAAGATGAGCCTGAATTCACACTAAGAAATAAAAAACACTGGAAGTAAAATAATTTTTTTTTCAAATTTCAAAAATATAACTGTCTAAAGCAAAAGGAGTAGCCTGTTTATAACATAGGGAACAATTAAACACAAGGCAATTGTAGCACAAATAATGTAAAGAGGAACTGGGAATGTCCTGTGTTGAAGTCATTAATCAATTTCTGGTCTGGTATTACACTATTTGATTATTGACAGTGAATAATTAAAGTCTAAGGGCAGTCACCAAAAAACCTCTAGAAAGAGGTAGACAAGTCAATGGAGGAATTATAAAAGTTGTATTGAAATGGAATTATTAAAAAATGTGCAATTTTACTTTCTATCTCTAGCCTCCTAGGCAGTTTTCTGTACAAAAATCTGTGAGAAGATACTGTGAAACAATAGCTGTCAGAAAACATTGCATTTAAATACAAGAAAATAGAGAAAACAAATAAGTAGCAAGGTGGCAGATTTTAATCCAGTCATGCCAATAATCAGTATAAACAGATTGAACAAACCAATTAAAAGACAGAGATTGTCAGATTGGATTATAAAAGAAGCCTGGACTATGCTGTCTTCCAGAAACCCATGTTAAATGTAGACATTGATAGGTTAAAGTTAATTGTATGAAAAATGATATACCATGCAAATACTAACTGTAATGAAGTTGGAGTAGCTGTATTAAACACCCAAAGTAGGCTTCAGAACAAGGGAAATTGTTAGAGATGGTGAAGAGCATTGAATAATGATAAAAGGGTGAATTACCAGAAAAATAAAATAATCCTAAATGTGTATACACCTAACAACAAACTTCAAAATATGAAGCAAAAATGACAGAACTGAAAAGAAAAATAGACAAAGTTACAACCACAGTTGGAATCTTTAACAGCTCTTTGCTTAGAAACTGAAAGCACTAGAGAACAGAAAATCAGTTAGAATATAGATGACTTGAATAACCTACTCAGCTATTTTGATCAAACATACATTTATAAAATATCCTACCCAACATTAGGATAAATGTTGTTTCTAAATGCGTAAAGCATTCACCAATACAGAGAATATTCTAGCCCAGAAAGCAAACCTTAATATCTGTTAAAAATCATAGAATTTTTGGACCTTTGAAGAATTAAACTAGAAACCTATAGCAAAAATGTTTCAAAAAGTTTCAAATATACAGAAATTTAACAAGACATTTCCAAATAAGTGATGTGATATAGAGGAAATCTCAAGAAAAATTTAAAATTATTTTGAAGTAAAATGAAAATGCAACAAATAATAAATTTTAGGCAACTAAAGCAGTCCTTAGTAGAAAATTTGTATTTATATTATGAAGAATAAAGGCTTCAGATCAGTAATCTAGTCTTCAATGTTAAGAAAGTAGAAAAGAGTAAAAGAAACCTAAAGAAAACAGAATAAGAAATAAATGCAAGAACCAAATCAATACAAATCAAAACAGAAAAGCGACAGAAGAAATTTTATGAAACTTAAATCTGTATTTTGAAAGAAAACTGATAAAATTGATAAAGCTCTAGGCAGATTAATGAAAAAATAAACCCAGAAAACCTAAATTACAAATAGTTTTCAAATCTTCTGTTAGCTTAAAAGTTTATTGAATAAAATGTTAAAAACAGGACAATTCTGTCACTGCAAAAGATGTCTGTGAAAGTGTGTATTTAACCTAGTGATTTTTTTTTTTTTTTAAACACTCATAGGTGTTTGGCGCAGCAGTTAAGATGCCATTTAGGATGCCCTCATCCCACACTGCAGTGCCTTTTTTTTTTTTTTTAAGATTTATTTTATTTATTTGAAATACAGAGTTTCAGAGAGAGGTAGAGACAGAGAGAGCGGTCTTCCATCTGATGGTTCACTCCCCAGATGGCTGCAAGGGCCAGAGCTGTGTCGATCTGAAGCCAGGAGCCAGGAGCTTCTTCCGGGTCTCCCATGTGGGTGCAGGGACCCAGGGACTTGGGCCATCTTCTGCTGCTTTCCCAGGCCGGTGCCCATATGGGATGCTGAAGCTTCAGATCAGGGCTTTAACCTGCTGTGCCACAGCACCGGCCCCTAACCTAGTGATTAAAACCTACATCCCATATCAGACTGCCTGGGTTCCATACTGGGCTCCAGCTTTTGACTCCAACTTACTGGTAGTGCAAACACTGGGAGGCTGTGGTGAAGACTCAGTAACTGGGTCCCTGCCACCCAAGTTTATGGCCCCAGGCTTCCGTGTGACCCATTCCTGGCCATTGTCTGTGTTTAGGGAGTAAACCAGGAGATGGGAGTGTTTTTCTCTCTCTCTCTGTCTCTCCCCCCTTTCCTCTCTCCCTCTTTCTCTAAAATAAAAATAAATACAAATTATTGTAATCTTTATTCAGTAAATGTAGATTTAAATTGAACTGGATGCCCAGAAGATATGAAGCAGAGATTGAAAACTACAAATAAATGGTTCGGTAGATGCCAAATTTATTATGTAAAAGGGTACTTCAGAAAGCCTATGGAAATATGGAATTAAAAGATAAGTTGATTTTGGTGCAAAAAGTTTGAAATTCTTGCATAGATTTTTTTCATAATTTGTATTTTCCCTGAAATTCTTTGACGACAACAAATATGTATTGATTTCAAAATTCTTTTACAGCAAAATAAATTTTTTCTATTCCATTTTCCATGAACTTTTCAAAGTAGCCTTGTGCTATTTTTGACCTCATATTTTTGCCTTCCATTTAATTTATTTTAAAGGATATTTAAAATTAGTTAATAACAATGTTGGAATTATATGTTTGAATTTTGATTCTTATATTCCTTCCAAAAAAAAAAAAAACCCACACCATTTTAATTCTAATGTAGGGCCTCTTAGAGATTAGCTGAGATTCCACTGTAAGAAATGAATTTTGGTTTATCTTTTGAAGCTTTTTGCAGTTAGAAAATTCTGTCAAAATGTGACTTTGACCTAGGGTTAATTGGTTGTTTATCTTCAATGACTGTCTGGGGAAGATTCTATTCTAATTCTGTTTATCTAGAGTTTATATATTATGTATCCAGTAAATGCTACTCTTTCGTATTACCTTAATACATTATAATTGCCTATATAGTTTTCACAGTCTTGTGATTAAAAGTGCTATCTATATTCATCATTAATTTACCTACCAAAATAAAGTTATTGCTGGCAAAGAATTCAATTCCCAAGTCTTACTGGGTCCTTCTGTATGAGACAGGTGCTGGTGAGCACAAAACCCTGGTCCTGCCCAGTGTCTTTTTGTTCTTGTGTTTCACTGAGAGCAGCCATGTTATTTTAACCTTCTCCTACTGTGCTCAACAATGAGGAATTCTTTGAAGCTGGTCTGAACACGTTTTGTTCTTCCCCCGTGGGGTCTCTTTCTCCTACAGTTTGTGTTCTCCTAACCCTTTGGGAGTTGCTCTGTGTATGCATTTTTCTCTTTCTTTATTCACTCCCTGAGCATTATCATTTCACTTTTGACTTTGGCTTTGTTCCTTCAAACTTTGTGCTTTCATTTGACAAGCCCTCCAGGGGGAAGAGCAGAGATTCAGGGAAACACTGACTGAAAGTAGATGTTACATTCCCCAGTATTGCCCTGATACATTAATGCATGTTAAAAGTTGTGGCAGTGACCCAAAGACCAGAGTTTTGAAAAGAAATTAACCAAGTTGTTTATACTATGCTACGTTCAAAATATTCCCTTCCACAGTCATTGGTGTTTTCCAAATAGAGTTTACTGCTTCTCTAATCGGTAGTCAGTGAATTAAGCTTCCCTTGTTAGTTGATATTAATATGTTCTCTGGCTGGGCAAAGAAAAGGTGATTGGAGCCAAATATAGTAATAGATTGATGAAAATTTAAAGCCAAATATATAGATTTCAGCCTTAAGGTGTTTTGCTCTGTTATTTAGACTAACACTAGTTTTATAGTGAGATGTGAAATGTTAGGGAATCAGAAAGACAGAGAGGAATGGGATGGTCAAGAAGAGGTGAAAGAGAAGGCAAAATGCTATTCCAACACTTTCCAGGATGCCCTGGTATCACCTGGGACCCTCGATATGAGTGATTTTCAGTACGATTTCTATCTCAGCCACAGGGGCACATCAAACACACACACATTCGTGGGCACATGTCTGAAGTATGACTTCATAAAACAGTCTCTTTCCCCATGATGGAGGAATGATGATATTTTTCTATTCTGTGTCCTTTGAAATTGCTGATCACAAATTACTGAATTGATTGTGTGACCTATTAATAACTGGCAACCTGCATTGCATAATACTGATCTAGAGATGGGGATCACTTATTTTTATGGATAAATTCACAGTGTTCTTTTTAATGAACCTTTTCATTGTCTTCTTTCTCGCATCTCAAGCAGTGGCTAGCACTGTTTGTTACATAGATCATGACTTTGCATGACCCATTTAAAGGCTTGGAGATGTAAATAAAGGGAAGATTGAAACCCTGAAAGCTCAGGGCTTAAATGTCAGAAAAGTAAACTCACAGACCAGATCTGTTGGGAACAAATGGAAGATTATGTGACAATAAGGGGGAAGGGATTAAACACAGAAAAAAAGCTGTTACTCACAGTCAGAATCTGCAGGCTTAATATAAGCAAAACTCACATTCTGTTCAGAAAAGTGCACGAGTTTACAGAAAATAAATATTTATATTTCATCTAATATAGGTACATTAGATAGCAGGAGCTATTGGTAGCCTCTTCCTCAGTGGGAGACTCATAAACTCAAGGAATTTAATTGAACCTGGCTAT